>NW_015386478.1:1015260-1058356 GCF_001527695.2 Protobothrops mucrosquamatus
CCCCCCCCCCCCGGCCTACTACCTCTCCTCCTTCCTCCCTCTCTACTTACTTCCCTTCCTCTCTCAACCATCCCGTCTGGTGCAGTTGGGGTAGAGCTGCCTCTTCTAACTCTTCGGCAACCAGCGGTTTAAGGCATAGCGTTCAGTCCCCGAATTGGACTTAAAGGGTCGGATGATGACCAACCCGAGAAATTGGCCGGGTGGAGAAGCTCCGACGCTGCAACCGCGGCTCGGCTGCGGATCACCGCGGCCCAAGAAGGGGCCACGGAAGACGCCGCTCTTGAAGTCAGACTCGCCCTGAGCCCCGCCAGGCCGGTCGGCCGGGGAGCCCTGGGCCTCTGCAGGCCTGCCGGGCACGGGGTGGCCCAATTGCCAGGCAGGTGGCAGCCAGGAAGGCCAAGGTCGGCCTTGTTTGAGAGGAGCGCTGTAATTTCTCTGGAGCAAACTGATTTGCTGTCTTCGTTTAATTGCGTGGGGCTAATGGAAACATGGCTTGCAAACCCCGTTAATAGTGGATTTTTTTTCTCCTTTGCCTCTTCTCTCTCTCTCTCTCTCTCTCTCTCTCTCTCTCTCTCTCTCTCTCTCTGTGTGTGTGTGTGTGTGTGTGTGTGTGTGTGTGTGTGTTGCTTTTCTTCTCCTTCCTCACACACCAAACCCTCTAGTTTCCAAACTTATGTTGGCCTAATAAAAGTACTGTAATTGGGGAATAATAACATTGGCCAACTTGATTACTAATGTTTATTACCATGTCAGGAGAGCTCTAATGTAGGCTTTCTGAACTCATTCCCCTCCAGAGGGCAAAGTCGAAACTTTCATGGCCCTCAGGGTGTGGAGGATGGGTCCTGTCCCGTAGCCCAATAAATTCGAACACCACCTTGGGCAAAGCTGTACCCAATACAACAAGCCAGAAAGCATTGATTTTGGTTTTGGCTGCCTTTTGAAAGACAGCCCATTTATTAAAGAGGAATATTTCCCTGGGACAAAAAAACAACAACACCCCACCTGAAAGTAAGTTTCATCTGAAAAGTAAGGGGGCAGGGAAGGCTAGAATCACATTTCAGAGACTGTTTAAACTCCTGGATCAGATCCACCGAATTATTTTAGCTGCTCAGAGAAAGAAATGCAATGCTATCTAAGCAAACGGATTTCTTGTATTTATCCTCTACGGGACCAAGGTGACTCTCTTCTCTTTTTAAACCTCGCTGAGAGGAGATAACGAGCAGGAAAGTTAATTAAGAGCCAGCCAGGTGGATTTTTTTCCCCCTGTCAATAAATGCTGGAAACTGGTTGTTGCCACTAAAAGAAAGCTGGGGGAAGCAGACGTGAGTTAGAGACGGCTGAGGGGGGTGTGCTGCTTTCATGAAAGCAGGACCCAAAGGCCGAGCCTCTGGTGCTATTTGGGGGTGGGGGGTGCGTTCTGTCCAGGTGAAACTGAGGTGGGAGTTTCATCACCCCTTTTCTCCCTTCCCCCTCTTCCCCCCCCCCTTTGGGTTGCTCCAGAGGCAGCGTACATTCCTCGCCTTTGGTTCCCGTTTCGTTTGCTAGATGGCGCTGTGTCTTTCAGGACGTTAATTCCAATCCATCACTGAGAGAATGAATCTCTTGGAATGATGTCCCTGGAAAAGTTTCCACGCGTCCTTCTGCGAAGGACATTTTTAATCTGTTACCACAACAATAAAAAAAAACGAAGGTACGCTATTAAATAATATAAAACAATGGACAAACCCTGTTAATAATCCAGATTAAAATTAAAAAAATAAATAATCCTCTGGCCGAAATTTGAACTCTGGCATTTTTCTGTTGGGAATGCGTCACGAATTCAGGTTGAAATGTGCTGAGCGATTGTTTCTCCTTTAAAGGCTGTAGTTCCTCGATGCTTAAAAGATCCAACTAAAAAAAAAAGGAAATGAAAGAAAAATAAAATGTAAAACCATTTATTAGCTGCAGGGTTGCATCGTATACACTGAGACATAGAGGTGTGAATAAACAGACGATGGTCGTATTAACTTAGTCTTTGACTTTTTTGTGAATAGTCAAAAATAATTAGGAGGATTTTAAAGTGAAAATACCAGCAAGTCAAATATATTTTATATAAATGTATATATATATTTTGGTTTATGCTGCCTTTGGAATAGGGAAAACATGATCTGTGTCAACATTAAATTTATCCTTAAAGGGCTATACTTTGTATCCTAAATGAATTCATGTATTAAGATGAGAGAGGTGTTGTTAAGTGGAAAGCCTGTTTATATTGCTTATGTAATTAGGAACTCACATTATGGAAATGTTTCTTCATAGGAAAAAATAACCTCAAAGTTTAGTACCAACATGTATATATAATGCAGAGTAAATTATTTGTAAGCATGAGTTTCAGCAAACTTATTAAAATATTGTTTTTCTTCAGAGTTACAAACATAGAAAAAGTTTATTTACAATTCTTAAAATAACTGAAATACAGCCTCCTCCCCCTCCTCCCCCCCAAAGAAAACAGGTTCACTTTTTCAGAAATGTATGCAGTTTTAAAGATTAATACCACAAAGGTAAAATATACTAGTCTGGCATGATTGACAGTATTTGAAAAATTCACTTCTTTTTCTCCCCTTTTAATGAGAACCTTTGTGCAATCTTAGGTGTTTAGACTGTAATTTGGGGGTTGCAGAATTTTTACAGCTTGATCAGCTCCAAATCACCAAAGATGAACACGCTCTGGGATCAAGTTTACGTATCCCAATGTACAGGATTGAAAATTAAACTGATAAGGAAAGCTTAAATGTTAAAACATCTAGCTCTTTCCTGGCTCCCATGCCAGCAAATTCATCTCCCTTTTACCAGTTCCACCTGCTTTTTCTTTAGCTGCTGCTAGTTGTGGCTCCAGCGTTAACAGACCTTTCGCTCTGATCCTCTCCCTCCCACCGCCTTAAGCAGTTCAAAGTGCACAGGTAGTAACTTCAGTATCCTGTGTAGCTGCTATTTCAGCAGCAGATACTGAAGCTGGCAACTCTCTTCTGCTCTCCGTGGGCAGGCAGAAAATATTCACGAATAAATGGATTGTTGCACGTGCCACACTTAACTCTTTGCCAGTGAAACTAAGCAATATAATATAATAGTTCAGCTCTGCATGACAGGAATAGAGTTTCAAGGAGCTCTGTTTCAGAAAGTCAGATACCCACGTGAACTAGTCAAAATTATAATAATAAATAAGATGGATCCAGAATGTAATATTATCTGCTTCCTAGGTTTACGTTCTCATCCACGCTTCACCCAAACTGAAAGGAAGGGAGGGAGGGATGCTTTGTTCTTAGAAAAGGAATAAGTCTCGCCCATTATTATATAGCTAGGTAAATATGTGTATATTATAAAATCTGTAAGTTTTGTGGCTTCTTCAGAGAATCCTATTCATTCCAACTTGAAAGTGAAGCAGGAGGGAGGGAGACAGGGACACATGGCAAAAAATATTACAGAGTTGCTATTGAAAAATGGATGTGGAAGTTGCTGGTGGTTGCTGAATATTTTCTAGAATTAATTGCTCCTTAAAATGTTCGATAGAAATTCTGCTAACCTTGGAGGAAAATAATGCTTTAACTAGCAACTTAATCCTAAAATATTATATTTGGATTTGGTTATATATATATATATATATATATATATATATATATTTACAGAAATGCCCAGTAGGCATTTTCAAATATTAATCGGTGCCTAATGATTTTCAGAAAACTCCATGAAGTGTGAATATGTGTATATAGTCAGGTACATTACATCACTTGATTTCTTTAAATAGCTCAGGTATTTTTGACATTGACAAATGGCCTGAAGACAAAAAAAAGTAACTTCAAATGACTTTGAAGGCTTGCAGGAAGTAAGAGAGGGTGTAAATGATGATTTTTTCCCCCTACAAACATGTCACAAATAAGAGGAAAATAAAATAATCATGAGAAAAAAACATAATTGGTCATAGTAATTGAGGAGAAAAAGATAAAAAATACCATGATATTGAACACTTAATCTCAAACTACTTTAGCCCTCATACCCCCATCTTTATAACTACCTTCCCTTAAAAGTTATTTTTAAGATAACAACTAAATCTGAAATTCACTAGTTAATTATGAGATGCCCAGAAACATCCTAGATAATAGTGGCAAAAAGTAAAACAACGAAGCTATAACATAGTGGAAAATGGAGACATGGAGAAATTATTTTTAAGGTAATGGGCAAATGCTATGGAAAAATGTAAGAACCCAAGAGAGATCTAGGAGTGAACCAAATAATTCATTTGAAAGCTGAAAGTTCTTTAACGTATATTTTCAGCTTAATTTTCAGAGTATAAGATTTATATTGCTGCCAATTCATTTTCTATTTCAAGCAAGCAAGCAAACACTTAATTGTTTATCAGAATGGCCCAATTGTAAGAAGAAAATCGGTTAGACTGTTAATTGAAAATAATTTTCTTAAATTGACTCTGTCTTTAAGAGCTTTTGGAAAATTGCAACAGGTTTACATTATCCATCATGTCATAGAGCAGGAATTCGTTTTGCAAAAAGGAAGGTATCATCTTTCTTCTGTATCAACCTGCTTGTTGAATTAAAAAAAAATCTGCTCTATCGAACATTTTGTATGGACAGGAGAAAGTGTAAAAGTTATGAGGAAATCTTCCATTGGGAAGCTGCGTAGCATAACAGAGAAAATGTGTATTACATCTTTTCCCACCAAAAATGAAGGGGAAAAAAATAAGTACAGCCATTTAATTCATCAAAAGGTGGGCAGATGAGTGAAAAAGAAGTTAGATTTTTTCCCCCTTGTCATTGTGTCCAGAAAGCTGCTGCTAAAAAAAAAGAAAGAAAGTGACCTGGAATTTTTGGCAATTAGTATTATTTCCATAAGCAAAATACAAAATATTCTCCATAGAGTAGTTCTATTCACTGATTAAAGCCTAATGACGACAATAACATGGGTGTGATACAGAGAACTCAGTAATCAATTTTACAAAGCATATTCCCAAAACAGCAAGGTAGCAGAATTCAGGTTTATATTTCTAAAAAGAAAACTCCTGGTTTGCTTTGGAATTCTTTTCCTACCTCGGAAAGTTTAAAGGAGTTCCTAACTTTGTACCTTTGTTGTTCAGATGGTTACTGGGACATTCAACAGAAATCCGGAAACTCGCAACTCCCCAAACGGCTCACTATTTCTAAAATTTGACTTGATCGGAGAGGCAAATGGAAAGAATCTCATCACTAAAAAAAATGAAAGGCTGAGCGAAAAGCTTTAATGAGCAATGGGCGTCTTGCTGGATTTAAATAGTGAGCACGTAAACAGCCTAGCTGTGCAGCTCCAGGTTGTTTGCTGAATTGGCAAGGAGGTGATCAAAGCAGAAGAAAAGAGGTTCATTGCCCTTCCCTCTTTTCCCCTAAGCCGAAAGGAATGAAAGGTTGGGCAGAGGATCAGGGGCGGGGACTTTGCTGGATCTGAGGATCACAGCGGGTGGGTGGGTGGGTGGCTCTGGAAAGGAGAAGTTGCAGGGAGGTTAAGTTTGGGGTCTGAAACAGAGGGTGGGTGACATTAGGGGAGAGGAGGAAAGGCTGTCAGGCGAGTTGCTGTCAATTTTCCAGCTCTTCGTTTGGGTTGCAGCACTGGAGTGCCTTTCAGAGGCTGTAATTAACCAGCTGTCTGGGAGTTGGCGATGCTCAGAGTAGGTGGGCATCAAAGAAGAGAGAAACTACGTTGTGACCCCCTCAAGAGAAGCCTGGCTCCCCAACAGAGCTCATGGCTGAGGACAGACTTGGGAAGGGCAAGGACACAGTGCAACCCATGGGGGCTTGAGAGAGAGAGAGCCACAGAGGCCAGGAGAGGGGCAGACAGTAAAGGCCGAGCTGCGGGGGTGGGGTGGGTGGGGGAGGGAGATGTCTAATGTTCATTTTCAGGGAAAGTGGTTGAGAAACACAGTGAATGCCACTGATAAAATAGTGGAAAGTAAAACCGGGCAGCGGGTCTGCAAAATATTACTTGAATCACACCAGTGTGAACAATATGAACAATTGCGGGGCAGGGGGGGGGATTAAATTAGATTATTGTATTACTCTCCCACTGCAGAAGTATTTGGATGGTAAGAAAGGAAGCAAGACAACTGATCCTTTACATTTTATTCCAGAAGGGACTCTTCGGAGGCCAGTTCGAGGGAAGGAAGGAAAGCGTTGAGGGAGAACAGGAAGCAACAGACGAGGCGCTGTCCATGGTGCTAGGCGATAGCTGAAGAAATAAGTCTTTCCTCTCCTAGCAGCCCCATTGAATATCCTCTACTCTCTTTTTGGCATATCTTGAATTTCTTCTCTCTCCACCCCCCAACATCCCCCCCAGTCATGATAAAAGCTGATAATCATTCAGAAGTTGATTAGATGTTTCAATTTTCAAACGTTAATGTTCTGGGGGAAAAAAATCCAATAATAAATGTTCATTCTGTTTTGGAGACAAAAGGAGAAGAGTTAAATTAGTCTTTTACATTTACTGAGTTAACCTTATAGAAATGTGACATCTAGATACAATCTTATATATATATATTTTCCTGAGACTAACTAAGTGAACTATTATGAAAAGCTAACATTGAAGAAATGGTACATGGTTAGGAACTTGAGATTGACAAAAAGAAAGTGGATAAAAACATAAAAATCTGGGATAAGTTAAGATGCAAGGATGCCAAATGATATAACTAATAAATATTTAAAGAGGGAGGGAGAGAGAGCATGCAAATGTTGATCCCTGGAGGAAAATATGAACTATGGATGGAGCTCTCTCTATATTAGCTCTCCAGTTTTAAACTCTCCAATTTCCTCTATATTAATTAAATAAAATAAGTGTACACATTTTTAGGTAAGACACTTGAAAGAATGTGCAAGTAACATGAACTCAGCTCTTGCTAATTTTTTAGACTCATTCATAGAAATGTTCTGTGCAGCAGTATGGAAGTAGTCTCACTGCTTTTTTTAAGGATGCTATTCTTCTTAGTCTTGCCTAAAATTTAGGAATATCCCAGATGTCTCTCCATAACTACTAGTCAGGCCTGAACTTGTTTAGCTTCTGAGCCCAAAATCAGTCAGGTGTTACCACTTTCTGAGACTTATTAAAGGCGGAGAAGTTTAATTATAAAACTGCTTTTTCCCCCCAAGGGGAAAAAAAAGGCAATCAGAAATTCCCTCTGGATTTGTGCAGAGGGAGAATTTCAGAACTGGGGGACAGCACTTGTCCTTTGATAATCCTGTTCTACATTGCAGTGGAACTGGAGCAAAAAAGTAGCAATCTCTTTTGGGATCGCTAGAAAATTTGCTGGAGCGTTTGTAAAGTTCTGCAGCAGTTTGGAGATCTAGGCAACCTGCTCAGTTACCTTAAGTCAGTGTTTCTCAACCTTGACAATTTTAAGGCATGTGGACTTCAACTCCCAGAATTCCACAGCCAGCAACGCTGGCTGTGGAATTCTGGGAGTTGAAGTCCACATGCCTTAAAATTGTCAAGGTTGAGAAACACTGCCTTAAGTGATTCAGAGGCGTTACTCCACGGTGGCTCCAAATATCCATTTGAAAGGCTAAGCTGAAGTTTTCAGGACAGGAATGGGTCGGCTGAAAAGATAAGAAGAACCAAACCAAAGCGAGACTGCCCCGTTCATGACTGAGGGATTGCAGGTTGGGCCAGAAAGTTGGTGTCTCCTCCAGACCTCACAGAATGGAAGGCTTCAGAGAGCAGTGGGGGGCACTGCCTCCCTTCCTTGACTTACAAAGAATTTCTGCCCAATGAAGGAACCACCCCCGTTTCCTGAGACTGGAAGACTCATATCCAAAGCCCAGCCGCGGAACTCTTAGCCATCTGGACTCGGCGCTTTTCAGCCCCCGGTGGTAATGGGGGCTTCCCATCGTCCGCATCCTCTCGCGACCCCTGTGTTGCCTCCAGCCCTGTGTTGCCTCCAGCTCTGCCTCTTCCTTCAGGATCCCGCGCAGAAGAGAAAGGGAACGGGGAGCAGAAGAGTTCAGCCCAACCCCCGCTGGCAGCTGGACTGCAAGCAGCATCGACCCCAGAAGGCGGGAGGGAAAGGCTAAGGGCAAGAGACCGTCTCAAGAAGACCCTTGAGAAGCCGGACATCAAGCCACAGCCCCCGGCCTAGGAAAAAAAAAACACGCTTCAGAGTCGTCACATTCGGTGGCTTGGCGGAGGGAAGGATCCCTGGGCACTTGGTGGACAGATCCTGAGACGGGAAGGGAAGCAACTGGCACTTTGTATTTTGAGACTGTAGACCTGCAGTTTAAAAAGAAAGGACTTTTTTTTTTTTTTGTCCTAGGCCGAATTGAATTCGTAAACCAAAACCTCTTGGAGAAGGAAATACCAAATTACAGGCGCGCAGGTCTCTGCGCGCATCTAAGGGAGAGACCGACTAAGCCAGTGTTTCTCAACCTTGACAATTTTAAGGCATGTGGACTTCAACTCCCAGAATTCCACAGCCAGCAATGCTGGCTGTGGAATTCTGGGAGTTGAAGTCCACATGCCTTAAAATTGTCAAGGTTGAGAAACACTGGACTAAGCGCTTCGTCTCAGCGGAGTTTTGCTTCTTCCGCGAAGCTACTATCGGTACAGACTCGACGGCGGTGCCACCAGGCGGCCCGGTCTCCCTGGAAGCAAGTGCTATGGGTTTACTGGGAACTTACTCGGAACTAAACATACGGCGTTCTTTCCCCACCTGCCTGGGAGTAAGTCCCACTGATCTCAATAGGGCTCCTAGGATGGCGTTGTTTTACAACAGGGGAATCGGAAAACCGTCGAAACACAGCCGAGCTTATTGGGGGAATGTCCTTTGAAATAACGCTCGAGGGTCTGCACTCCCCTTTCTCTTCGAGCTACTTACTAATCTCTACTTTCCTTTTTCAAACAGATTTCAGTTACAAAGAATTTGCAAAGATTTCCACCCATTCAAGGGCGTCGCATCTTTAATTTTCTGAGGAGTAAAAAACTCCCCAAGAAACTTTATACGTCTTAGCCTCCCCCCCACCTCACGCTTTTTCTTAGCATACGTGATAAAACATTGATTGTTGTCGTTTGCTGACCCATGAAATTTGGGGGTTAGTTTTCTCTTCAGACCAGAGCATATAATTATGCAAATAAAGAGCTGTCACTGATCTGGTGAAATGCTCACAAATACGTGCAATCCGAAACTGGAAAGAAAAGTGGGAAATGCGAGGGATTGCGAGGAATAGGCAGCATTTGGAAAGTTTGGGTGACTTGTCCCTCCCTCACTTTGAACAAATAAATCAACAATTAGCGTGTGATCTGTCTGTAAGAGAGATACAGAGATATATTCCATATTAACAGTTTATTTAATTTCAATTGTGATTTAACCTGGAATGTAGGTACGTGGGGTAACCCCGGTTGTTTTATGTCAGCTTTCAATTATATGGCAGTCTGAGTGCTAAAAAGAGAAGAGCAGGAGAATACTGTTCTTCCAATAAAACTTTAAAATCCTTAAACATCCTAAAAGTAGTCAATTAGGAATCAGTTCCAACATATTTATGAGATGATGGTAGAGGACAATATAAACAACAAAAAAGAAAATTTGAGTTTTACACAACCAAAAATTTTCTTTCCCAGAACAAATTGAGACTAGGTGGGTTTCTCCTAGGGTCTGTCCTGTTTGCCTGAAAAATGGGACTACTTAAGAAATAACTTTGAATTAATTAACAGCAAGACTATTTTTACTCTCCTCTGTTCCCCACACACAAGTTGCTAACAAAAATAAGGGAATAAGGGAAAACAGACAATAGTTGATTAAGCTTTAGGATAAACGAAGGTTTATGTCTGTTAGAAACAAATAAGACATTCCTATACCTGTTCTGAGGGCTCAATAAAATGTAAATTAGAGCCCACTTGGTTGACTTCATACTCTTAAATGTTTGTCAGATGAAGTTTAAGATAACTGTAAAATCTGCTTCCTAAAATGGTGGTAAATTGATGGTAGATCTCCATTTCCATCTCCTTACTATAAACCAGTTTGGACAATGAAGAACCTGATATAAAAATAGATATAGGACAAATGGAAGATCTAGTTAAAAATAACTCCCCTCTTGCCTCAGAAAGATCTATTGGTATGGGGTGCATTACTGATTTCTACACCCGACTAAAAGAATACTAGAGAGTGGCAAAACTGCTTACTCTAACACACACACACACACACACACACACCGCATTTCCCCCCTTCTACAGGCGTTTTCAGCAGCCTTGGGATTCTTGCACCCATTTAGCTGAAGGTGCCAGATTTTTAGCTACTTCTGAAGACATTGGTATGGGGTGCATTACTGATTTCTACACCCGACTAAAAGAATACTAGAGAGTGGCAAAACTGCTTACTCTAACACACACACACACACACACACACACACACACCGCATTTCCCCCCTTCTACAGGCGTTTTCAGCAGCCTTGGGATTCTTGCACCCATTTAGCTGAAGGTGCCAGATTTTTAGCTACTTCTGAAGACATTAGGATATAGGCAGGCCAGCAATGTGAAACTAAAACTACTGATCCAATTGACATAATTAATCCAACATTTTCCCACCAAGTGTGTTTTAAAGTTCTTTCTCTTCCATGCCCCTCCACCCCAGACCTTTTGTACATCTTGCAGTCAAAGAAGATAAAAGCTGGAACTCTTTGATGGGATTCTTATAGTCCTCAATTACAGCTAAAGGATGGAGGGAGCATCCAAATCACTTTCCACACTGCTAGGTCTAAAGTTGCATTTCTCCCATCCGCCTGCACTGATGGTGGGTTGGAAGGGATAGGGTTTGCCAGATTACTTTCAGGAACACAAAAGCAGAAGACACCAAGGATGTTGCCAAGGAACTCTTCTGTTAGAAACAGAACCATGATTAGTTGAATTCGTGAAGAGGAATAAAGCAATCTGGATTGAACTGGAGGAGGGTACACTTATGTTCCCCTTTCAATCTGGGGGGAAAGCCTGGAATTAGCATTGGCCATGGAGATGAAGGTTGGACCTAGCACAAACTTCTTGGTGTCTATCAGCAAAAGCTGTGGGGTTTCTGGAATCTCTGGGGAAGTAACCAAAAAGGCACGCCTCTTTTTTTACCACAGCTATCAGCTGCCGTTCTCTCTCTCTCTCTAGGGCTTGGCTAGGAAGTAGGTAGTCTTTTTTTTTTTTTAGTCTTTTTCTAGGAGTGGATCAATAGATTTATAGGCTTTGGACCAATTTAACGGAGTCATGGGCAGGTTCAAATTCACTGTGGCAGCTTGAGGAAGGAGTCTGAGAGGAACCAGGAAGCAGCCTCCCACGTTCCTGACCTCATGAAAGAATCGTCCTTTTCTCTGCTGAAAATGCTGGAAGCAGAAGGGAGGGGCACCTAATAAACCCCCCTTTTCTCTACTGCTACTCTCCAGTTCCAGTGTTGTTTGAAGATATTTTTTCAAATTGTACCAAGAAAGCAGGGTTCCTTCATTCTTTCCCTTCCTTTGCAATGAAATTGGATGAAAGCAAGAATGCTGCTAGGAATTTGTGGCTGCTGTACATGAACTTTAAAGAGGTAGAGACTGCTGCTGGACCGCAAGCTTATATATACATTTGGGAGTACATCAACTGAAAACTATAACACGAGTAAACATGTACAGAATTGCATGATTATGAGATTCACCTTGATCACCAAGAGGAAAGTGTCATATTGACAGTGAGTCACCCTACAGCAGGGGTAGGCAACCTTGGCTCTTTTATGACTCGTGGACTTCAACTCCCAGAATTCCTGAGCCAGCCATGCTGGCTCAGGAATTCTGGGAGTTGAAGTCCACGAGTCATAAAAGAGCCAAGGTTGCCTACCCCTGCCCTACAGTAATTCTTCCTCAATCTTCCGTCCTTCCATACCCAGCCAAGCACCATGATGAAAACATCTATTGCTTTCCATTCTTTGTTGAAAAATCAAAATTTACTGGGCAAAATGTTTAGAGGACTACATTGAGCATTTTGTGTTTCATTTCTGCCACATGGCCACTAAGAGTATGTAAGTCAGAGCTTGGATGAGTAGAGGCAAAGCTGTTGTTGGATCTGGGCACAAACACCATAGCTTTGGTGTAATATGCCTTTGGTTAAAATCTGTTGTCCTGGAAGCCACAATTTTTTTATATTGCCCACCTTTCAATCAACTCTGGTTTCATAGAACTTTCTCATTTTTACCACTACAGAATAAAGATGTTCTATCTATTTTCTGGGTGCACAGCCAGATGTCCAGATTAAAGTGCAATCCACCAGTGCTTGAACCAACTATGCTACCTATATTGTGCTGTCCCATGCAAAATCCCTTGTCATAAGAAATGGAAAGCCTGCAAATCTCAGGGTGTTATTATTTCTGATTAATAACTCGACCCAAAACTGGAAAAATCTGTCTCTCCCGGTTAAAATCAATCTGCTGCGAGTGTAGTGCTACTATTGTGCTTTAAACACAGGTCTAGTGTTATTTCAAAAGGCTGCTATTCCTGCTTATATAAGGAATTAACTTGAAGACCTGATAAGCTTCTCAGAAAGTGATGGCCAGGCATTACGCAGGGTGATCACTCTGTGGAGCTTTTGGAGTACTAAATTGTGTCCATGACACAAATTGTGTGGAGAGAAGATAGAAAAACACTGCTTTGAAACTGGAACAGCAACAGGCAATATTAAGCTGCTTCAGCTGCAGGCTGGGAATCAGACTGAAGCAATATTATGAGGCATGTAATATAAAAACAGTTATAAGGGCATGTATGTGCCGTGGTTAGGGGGACATGAAAATGAGCTCTGGGATTCCTGTTAAATTCACCAAGCTTTGAGATATAAGCAGCAAGACAAAAGAATTGCTTTCTTTCTTTCTTTCTTTCTCTCTCTCTCTCTTTCTTTCTTTCTTTCTTTCTTTCTTTCACAAAAGCCTTGTGCCTGCTAGGTAAACCCATTAATTCACTATAAAATTACTATTTAATTTGTTAAATGTAAGTGTATTCCTCCAATCCCTTTTGAAAAAAATAAGCCCTAGTCTGGTCTTTTTAGCAAGTACTTAGTTATTAAAAATGTCCATCCATCCATCCATCCTTCCTTTGTTGCCCATCTCATATAAATGGATCTGAATGGCTAATACAGAATTTTAAAACTTGCAGTACAATATAAAATAACAATATACATGTGATTGGACAGTAAGATTTCTGAACCAGATTTTCTTCAGGTGGAGGAGAAGTTTTCTTATTACTGCTTGCTCATATGACATTATGATATATAAAGCATATCCTTACTATAGTACTACTACGCCAACGCAAAGATGATTGGATTATTTTCTACAATTGCTTGTGATCAAATGGCTCAAGTGATCCTTAGAAAAAGAGGCTATTTACTATATCCTGCCTTCTAATTGATCCCAGACAGTTAACAAACGATCTTGATTATTGCATTTCTCCAGATTATTATTCAGTAAGGCTTAATACAAGTAAAACACACCTGGGATTTTAGAAGAGAAACCATCTTTATTTTTATTATTGTTCCTAGGTTCAGTGTAGATAGAAAGAGACAATCTTTAATAATTCCCTGTGCTTACAGTTTGGTCCACAAAGAGCAAGAGTGCTAACTGGGCAACAATATATTGCCCCATTATTTAGGGCTTGTGGGTCTGCACTGTGGAGTACAAATTGATGATCAATATTTTGTAAAAAATAAAAACAGGTGGGGAGAGATTGCTTGATCAGATTTGGCACTTTGACAGCCTCAAAAGACTTCCTGACTGAGAGATTGCAGGTTATGGTGGTTTATTTTCCTATGACTATGGTCAAATTTCCCCCCCCCAACATTACAATTCATAGGGAATACAAAACAGCAAATAAATCAACAAACAAGAGAAGAAACATCCAGGATTTAACCAGGATTTACATAAATGTGGAGACAACAATAAAAAAAAGATTTCTAGCCACCATTGCTGCAAAAAAGAAAAATAAAAGCTGAAATGACCAGGCAAAGAAGAAAGGAGAGCTAAATTAAACAAACCAGCCATAAGCAACCCACTGGATTGTATGTTGGTGCAATTGAGGAACAGTCAACCATCTGCTGCTGCTGCAAAAAAAAAAACCCAGTTCCACATTTTTACGGGCTTCCAGGTCTCAAAGGATATCCACTGGTATGTGAGGGAATCTAAAAAAATGAAGGGGAGGAAGCAACAGTATGTAGGTAGATGCACAAAGGCATCTACACACACACACAGACACACATGGAGACCCTAGTTATTAGAAGCAGATAGTCTTGGGAGCCACTTGGTCCTGGCCTTTGCCTGGGGCATCACTTTGGTAGATTTCCAGCAAAGGGAACAATCAAGTGATCTAGTTTTTGCCCTGAGTGGGAGGCATATACCAGAGAATACATTTTCAGATAAGTAAGACAGCCATTTAATCATGAGCGCACATATGGGGGGGGGAAAAAGCTGTTCCAGATTCTTCTTGGAGTCTTCTGAAATCATAAAGCTTCACTATAAATGTGTTTTTGTGGGAAGAAGAGTGGTTCCAATTTCAAAACTGTCAAATAAATACAATGAAGGAAAGACGATCAATATTCCGTTTTAGTGTCATCAGAAGTGAAGCTATACGAGAGAATGAAATGAACGCATTGTCTGCTGTTCAACTGCTAAATGCTTGCCACCCATACCACAGCCCATGACAATTAGTTCTTCCAAAGAGGCAAAAGTCACAGTTCTCACACCCCGCTCATTCAAGACACCCAGAGCAATTTGGTTATTCGGCATTGTCCACTTTCTGACAGTTCCTGGATCAACTGCTAAGTGTGCAGAATTCTTGCATCAGGCTGCAGCTGTTGGCAGAAAATTCCTGGAAGAGCAAAAATGGCTGGCTTCTCAATTTTGATATAGGCCACACCTGTGGAGGTTTAGAGCAGGCAGTGTCATAGCCCAAGGAGGAGGCAGAACTCATTTCACATAATTGGAAAGATCTGTGGGCAAAATGTGGATTCATGCCTGCATGGGGTACTTTTTAAGCTCAAGTCACTAAAATTGATTAGGACTGTTTTGGTAATAGTTTTACTTACGGTAGCATCAGTAGAGCTAGTCCTTGGTTAGCAACAGTAATTGGGACTGGAGCTGCCATCACTAAGCATTGCAGTCATAAAGCACAAGGTCATGAGACTGTGCTGCTTAGTGATGGCAGGTCTGGCAGTCTCCAGTTACTGTTAAGTGAGGACTGTGCAGATTGTTAAGTGAGGACCTCGTGTGATTGTAACGTCTGACTTCCTTCCTGCCCATTTTCCCAATGACTTTGCTTGTGGGAAGCTGGCAGGGAAGGTCACAGAGGTGATCATGTGACTATGGGGGTGCTGCTCCAGCCATCAGTCTGGTTGTAAGTATCATTTGCTCGGTGCTGTCATAAGTTCAAATGATAACTGAACAAGTAGTCATTAAATGAGGACCACCACCACCACTTTTTTTGTCCATCAATATTTCACAGTGACAGCCAGATGATTAAGGAAAAATGAATCTCCACTTGAGTTCAACCATGTGAGGGGACCCTGATGGATGATGTCCTTCAGCAATAAAAGAGGACTTCTCCTTCCTAATGCTGACCCTGTTTTGTCAAACTGAACGTTTTGTTGCTTCTCCCTTTGCCTTGCACTCAAAAAAAAAGGCTAAATTTGTGGAATTCTGGTACCATCCAGCATTTTAAAAAAGTTAGTAGCTATTTGATCTGTCATAAAATAGATAATCTATTTGAATAAAAAATAAAGATGCCAACCAGGCATCAGAAGAAACATTTTAAAATACTACTGCTGCTATTTCTACTTTTTAAAAGGATTCAGCAATTTTCCCTGAAAACCCTAAAGTATTCCAAAACAATAAGCGTTTGGAAAGTGCATTCCTGAAGCACTAAAACTGGGTGTGTTTGAGATGTACAGCAGTCCTACTCTGAATAGTTCAGATCTTCTCAGTATATATATATAAAAAAAATAGGTATCGATTAAACGTATTTTCAGTTCAGTGCAGAGGCTTTCTTTAGCATTGAAAGAAACGAGCTACCCATAAAAGAAAAAAAATGTTGTGGCTACGCGAGATTCTAAGCATTTATACTCCAACCACAGAGAAAAGCATCACTGGAGATCACTAGCACAGGGCACTGCAGTTTATCTCCTCCTATGGATTTTAAAAAATAAAATAAAACGCGGGACCTTTAAAAACGAAAAAACCTCAAAATAACGTTACAGGGAATTACTTTAACATGTCCAGCACATAGGCATAAACTCTGGAATGGAAATAAATTCTTTGTTTAAAACGTCTATCTAAACCAGTGTTTCTCAACCTTGACCATTTTAAGGCATGTGGACTTCAACTCCCAGAATTCCACAGCCAGCAATGCTGGCTGTGGAATTCTGGGAGTTGAAGTCCACATGCCTTAAAATGGTCAAGGTTGAGAAACACTGATCTAAACGAGGGCCGACGGCTGAGCGGCTGGAGGGAAAAAGAGAGGGGCGGGGGGGGGGAAGCAGCAAGCGGCCCCTGGAGGCGGCGGGCGTTAAGACCAGGGAAGAGCCGCGGCGGCGGCGGCGGCGGCAGCCCGTCATTAACTCAGGGCAGGGCTGCGTCCAGGGCAATTAGAGCTGGGCCAGACTGCGCCGTGCAGCGCTGCTGTCAGCCTTAATCTGCGCACTGATGGGCAGCCCGAAATCCAAGCCGCAGCCCACAGGAAGCATAAGCGGTGAACCCATATTGCTTTGACAGTTGCACTCATCTAGAAATAATGCAAAACACTACTTAGATGTATAGACGGCGACCCTGTGCTCTAGGAAGAAAACAATCTAATGAGGGGCCGGGAACGCAGCGCGCCGCCTGCTCGGAGACAAGCGGGAGCCGCTTCCGCCCGCCCGCCCGCTTTACAGCTCCTCGTAGCGGATCCGCTGCGACCGTCGCGTGGGAGCCGCTTTCCCCGAGCTGGTTTTCGCCTCCATCGCCTCGTGGAAGAACCGAAAGATCGACGGGAAGCTCTTCCAGGAGGTCAGCTCGTGCCGCTCCGTCCCTGTAACACAGAAAGGGCACCGCGTCACTACCTGCTGGAAATCCGGGAGATCGGCGTTGGGGTGTGTGTGTGTGTGTGTGTGTGTGGAGGACATCCCCCGCCCTCAGCAGCAAGCTGGAAGGGTCAAGCTGGGAAGCGGGAGCTATACGCAGGCGCCGGTAGCGCAACCAAGCCCCAGAGAACACCCGCCCGCGTACACACGTGCAGAAGACACGCGCTCTTTGCAAGCCAAGTGCCTTCTTCGCGCCGGCAGAGTCGTAGTCTTCCCTGGGCCAATTGGGTGAATTATGAGCAGAGAGGGCAGTAAAGAGGATGGGGGAAGATTTGTTAATCCCCCAAATTCATACAAAGCAAATGAGTTCAGTTCAAGCCAGCTTCCAAAGCTGTGTCCTCTCACTCCTCGGTTGTGCCAATGCAGAGATAGGAGGCAAAAATTCAGCACACAAGTTATGGACAGAAATTTCCCCCCTTGGTGATACATATACTGGCTGCCTGCTTGTTACTCTACGAAGCATCCACATCCTTCCCAATAGCTTTATTGTTATTTTTATGTGTTTTGAATGGAAGGGGTTTTCTAATGTGCCTCTGGCTTGCCCTTATAGTATAATACTCGTGCATTGTCGCCCTCTCCTCGACAAAACTAAAAAAGTAGGGCAAGAAGCGTACTTTGAAATAGTGAAATAGTGAGATTGGGTAGTTCAGCATCTAATCATAATCCCTCCTGCAAAACACTCCAGTCACTAGGTGCCCTGCAAGAGTTGAGTGTCCTTCCTGGATAACGCAATTATGCAGAGATGCTGCTGGGAAGTCTCAGGATCCCAGGCTTCTGTATGATACTTTAACATTATTAATGATAATTCTCCACTCTGTAATAGTAGGTCATTGCTATGGTTACTCTACAATGGTGCAACACTTTGCTTTCCCTTCAGCTATTCGCTGAGACCTGGTAACCACATTTGTTGCCTAGCAACAGTTTTGTGAGAGTATCACAATCTGGGAGTTACAACAATAAAGGACATGATCACCCTGGCCTACCCTGAAGGAGAGCTGGGAGGGGGGGAAAGAGGCTCGGGGTCCCTGGAATAGAAGTGATATATAAAAATAGATCTTGAGTCCCTACCTGGATCGCACCACTGGTGTGATACTTGCATATAATTATAAAGGCAAACCCTCTCTAGAGGCATCATTACAAAGACCCTTCCATCATGCAAGTACTCCCCACCAACCCCAGCAAAGGTCTGCTTTTCCACTACATCCTTTTAACACTTAAGGCAGGTCACTTCAAAGGAGGATAATTCCTCCACAGATATCTTTTATAAAAGGCACAATTGCAGACAGGGTTTTTTTAGACAAAGAACTGGAGTCATGTAAAAAAAAATACCCTGGAGATCTTATTTAAGAACCCAGACAATTATTTGTCACACAAATAAAATATAGATAATGCTTGTGTAAAGATAATGTCACTTGTCCATCTGCCACAATTATATCTTGTGATTTCATTAAATAGACACTGTCAGTATAAAGATAAGTAACCATTTTGACTCCTTTTAAGCAGGTTGTCCTGTCTACATTCTCCCCCCCCTTCATGCTCCACTTCTGATTGTTTAAACAGAACACATAGTCAATCAATGCTTCCAATCAGAGATCTGTTCCATTATATATGTTAGCATTGAAGGGAGTTCTTGATTATGGAAAACATTTTCAACACTTTTTCCATCCTTCAGTAATACACACCCTTCCTGTTGCTATAGCTCTCTTAATTTTTCTCTCTTATCTTTCTGTACATTCATTTGTAAATGCAAGCTTATATTTACATGAAATTACTTGCAGGTGTATTCGGATATTATATTTATTGCCTCCATCCTCCTTTGAAAATAACTATTTTTCAAAGGCATGTGACAGGAAAATAATCAGAAAAAATCTTTGTACTATTAGTGGGTCCATTCCTTTCTCTTTTAATATATAAGCATCTCTTTTTCTCAGAAAATATCATACTTATGCTTGCTAGTGTGAGTGAAACTATGATCAACCTATTAAGATTTTTACTAGGAACTTCTTATGCTATCTCTCCAAAACCAATTCAGGCTTTTGAATCTAGAGGGAACTGATGATTCAATAGGCTAAAGCAATTTTAACTCTCTCCTCATTGTCTCTTATCTTGTAACAATCTTACTGATGGATGAACAATTTCCCTTGTGGAAAAATATCTAGTGGTTTTTTTAGTTTCTATAATTATAATGCTCTGTTGCTTGACTAGGATTGCTGTAAAATCTTAGTCGTCTCATCTTGTCAAGCATAAGTGCCTTGCATTATTTTGGTATGGTATTTTGCTCAAAGATGTACATGGAAAACTCTCAGAAAGTAAGGGAATCATATATTCATAAGACTACATTCAAAGCTTATGGTATTTGTTTATTAATTTAATTACTGGCTTCATAAGACTGCCTGATTCATACATTATTATTCTGGGAAAATATTTGGAATAATAATTTATTCAAAATTATTCTTGTATTCAGCATAACAATTAATCCAACATAATAACTCCAACAGCATCTACAGCATACACAGCTAAGGCTAGGAATAACCAAACTCTGTTCCTAATATAGTGGGCTCAAATGTCATTCTGGCTGAAAGCTTCAGAAAAGAGCCAAATCTTCACACCTCTGTGAAACTCAATATCTATATAATATATCATTATTCTGATTTTTTTAAATTATGCAATAAGAATTCAAATGAACCAAACTGCAGGCAAAAATCTAACTCTAAGCAGCAGTAGGATTCCATAATGTCATTACAATGAAATTAGACAACTGTTATAATAAATATTAACAGATGGAACAATATGCTAGTGTATCAAACTAAATATTTGTCCAGAAAACATAAATCCATAAAGTAACTTCATGATTTGATGCAAAGATCCTGCTTTGCTATTGCTGTTTGATGATACCAGACTTCGTATGGACCATGCAAAAAAACTTTCCCAGAGGAAAGAAGGTGGAAGGGGGACATAGAGTACAATGTTCTGCCTTGTTTTTTTCTCTCTCTCTCGCTCTCTTATCTGAAAAAAAAAGATTCATGAAGGGAAATATGAATGTCTTCCTTTTGAAGTTTCAGGATCCAAACTCATTAGACATGAACTGTACAGTTTTGGGGATACATTTGGAAGCCCTTCAGTACTGAAGTCTTATTCATCATTGTGCTATTTAACTACTTTGACAAATATTATTGTGTACCGAAATGGCTTAAAATGTATTCTTCAGAAAAAGCATTAATATGAGCTGTTAATTAAAAACAATTGTTTAGAGAAAAAGGCAATATGAACTATTACTGTCAAATGGACAATATTTCAGTGCACACTGAGCAGTGCATAGGATAGTGGTGCAAAACAAATACAGGAAATTAACCGTAGTTGATTCAAATGTTCTGTGAAATATTTTGCAATGAGGGGTATCTTAAATGAATGTACAGAAAAATGCCAAAGCAACCTGCAACACTGTTGACACAGGCTGTAAATGCAAAAGCTGATACTAATTTATAAAGCAGTACTTGCAAGCAAAATACAATGGTAAAAATAGTTAAAATCTGTAGAAGAAAAAATAAAGGAAAAAAAAAAGGCTTCTTATTAATTAAACTAATTCAAGAGAGATGTTTTAGTATTAAGCAAAGAGGTGATATCGGAAAAAGGATATGACTCATGCTTCTCCTGAGGAAAATTCCACTGGATTTTATTCTAAACCAATTCAAAGTGGATTTCACTCAAATTAAACCAATTAATTTTTTATCAAAAAGGAGTAAATGACAAATGGATCTACTATAGTTTAACATAAAGAAAATACTGATACTGACAAATAGATTTTATTCTTTTATGTAGCTGTAGAAACAAAGTCTTATATGAAACTGACAAATAGTTATTGTATCAAGGCAAAATTGTATATAGTTTTTATATTTAATATTGTATAAATTCTGTATATTTTAAAGATTATTCTTTAATAAACTTAAAAGATAATTTATTCTAAAAAAATCTTCCTTTCTCTCTCCAATATTATTTTCAGTATTTCTTTTAGTGCTAAAATCTCTTTTAGTAGGAGTAGGAGTAAGACCCCTATAATTTACTCTTGCAGTAAGACTGCAGAAAATATTCTTTCTAAAGAATCTTATCTACTTTGCCTAAGATATCTTTTCATAAATTATCTTTTATTGATCTTATTGTAATTTTTTGTTTGATTGTTGTGAGCTACCCGGAGTTGTTAGGAGGCAGGCAGCATACAAGTATAACAAATAATAACCAATGAACCCTTGTTTCAGATTACAAAATGTACAAAATCTCACTTTTCTATAGAAATTCAAATATACAGAAATATTTTTAGGCTGATACATATCGGTTTTGCTATAGTAAGCATTATCAATAGAGAATAGGAATCTACAGATAGACTTCCGGTCTTGCATGGTAGCGACTGGTTGTGGGCTTGCGGACCGCTGCACCCCCGCAGCCAACTTTCGTCCTGCCTGGAGACCTTAATGGGTCCAAGCCGCCCCGGAGAGGTGGCAAAGAAAGAAGGGTGTCCCAGCGACTCTGGAATGATGGCGATCGTTCCGTTCATCTTGGGGAAAGCCTTCTAACCCGACAGGAGTATTTCATCGATCAGCCCAAGCTACTTGCAACCGGAATCCAAAAGAACTAACCAGCACTACAGTAAACAGTGTGCTTGAAACTGGGTGAGGAATCTGATTTTCCCTTTTCTATTCTACACTTAATTTCCTGGAAAATATCCCCAAGAAGCAAAATATCTCCGAAAGTGAAGGAGGGGGACTTCCGCTCCATGCTTATATTAACGGAAGCGGTGAATTAAAATTTCTACGGAGGATCAAAATATATGGTAGTGAAATAAATTTATAAACTTGAAAGCTAAAATTCAACTTTGGAAAAGTTTAAGATTGTTGAATGGTTAAGACTCTCATTTTAAAGACCATTGTTCATATTGAAAACTAAATACATGCTGACACCTAGTGGTGGATGAAGATGATGACAGCTATGATTTCCATAGAGAACTTGCCAAAACCTGGGAAAAGCTAATCTGTGTTTGTCACCTTCAAAGCTTTAATAATAAAGAACAGCTGTGACAAAAAAGACAACAATCTGGGCTGTAGACAAAGAGAGAATTATAAATTTTAGAAAACAAATCTTTTTTGAACTCTTTGGATTACAGATATCTATTTAGTCAAGACTCTAAAGCTATTTGCAGATAAGAAGGAAAACTCCAACTTTTGGCCATCATGGATCAGAGATATGTAGACAGAACACATCAAGAAAACATAAATACCTCTCAGGAGGAGATATATAGTATACTGCAATTAATTCAAATAACACTGAGTTCAATTCACAAAAAAAACCCCAAAATAACTTTGAAAATACAAACCAATCTATCTCTAAGTTAACTTTACAACAAAAAAACTTCGAGGAAACAACAACAGAGAAGGAGCAGACAAAACAAATAAGTGGACATAAAACTGAAAATAGAGACTCAAAGATGGAACTTAACAAACCAAGAAAACATGACTTAATCCTAATGGGAAAAAATTTACAAGAAATGGAGAAAACAACTTATTTCTTAAGACTACAAAATAAATCTGAGGACAAAAAAACAGATTGGATAAAATGGAATGTAGAGATGTTGAAAACATCAGAGAGAAAGGAAGTGATAAGACAAGCAAAGAAGGAGAAAGAGAAAAACATTTCCAAGAAACATAGGAAGACAAAAGCCTCACATAAAGACACTTTATTCGATTTACTTCTTATACCTACAGCAACAGTCATGAATATATGGAAAAACTTTTTGATTCAGCAAAACACATTGGTCAAAGGAAAAAGATCAAAGTGAAAATTAAGAAAATAGATGATGAGATCTACCAGAGAGAATATTTAAAAAAGAAACATTTGTTTGAATATGGTTAAAGAAATAGAAAAGATTCTGAATACATATGTCATTCTAAGAGAGATGAATTTCTTAAATAATACTGTATGCTTCCCCCCTTTTTTGTTTTATTTCTTGATATAAGTAATATAATACTGCTGAAATGGCCTAGATGAAGGAAATGTTTTAGATAATTAAATGTGTCTGAATTTAGGGAAATTATAATGTATAAAAAAGAAAAAAATGTTTTGAATAAGAGTTAAAGGATTAGATGACTAGGCACATTAAATGAAATATTTAAAGATTAAATATATTTTTAATCATGGTTAAAAAGAATAAGAAATTTTGTGAATGAATATATATTAGCTTAGGAGGAATATATATTTTAAGTAGTATTTTACTTTTTATGTTTCTTTACTCTTGCTCTCTTTTCCTTTTCTTTACTGTTTTTACCTATTCTTTAAGAAATGTAAAAGTGTTGAGATGGTTTATATGGGAAAAATGGATTTAAACCTTTAAATGTAATTAACTGTTGAGAAAATCTTAACCAGCAAGAATACTTTGAACTTTATGGGTGAAACAAATCTAAATAAGGACTGTTAATGGGATATAAGATGAGGCAACCATTAGATAGAAAAGAAATATTATATTGATGTGATCATTATTTCTAGGAATATTGGGAAAAATCATATATGTAACTGTTATTTATCAAAATAATAAGAACTGTATTATTTCAAGGTTTGCAAAGAAGACATTTTGGAGAAAAGGGGAAATCAACTAAATATACTATTGGATTATGGATTATAGAAACCAATTGTTAATGATTTTTCTTTACAAATGTAAACCCAGCAAACACACTGTTTACCAACTACTAAGTGATTTATGTTTAAAAAAACCAGTAAAATATATGAAAAAAAAGGAATCTACAGATAATTGTAGGTCCATAAATTGCTAATTTTCAGCAATGTCAGGCTCTGCCGGGTCACTGGAATTCATTCCAATTTTTAATATACTTGTTATTGCTAATAAAGATTATATTTTACATAGATGCAGAAAATGTGGCAAGAGAAGCAGTCTACCTTGATTTCACAGCTTGTAGAAACCCTAGGTTTGCAAATATGAAAGCATTCGTAGCTTGGATGTGAGGAAAATTTTGAGAGTACTAGTTGTTACAGAGGCAGAGACTAGTGATATTGGTAATTTGCAAAGAGGAAAATTATGTTGTATCCCGTAGTCTTCCTATCCTTTTCCTTCCTGAAACCTTTTATTTCTAAGCCCTGTCTTTAAAATATATGGTATTTATTTGATGACTGCAGAAGTTATACTAAAGCTACAACTGACTGATGAATTGCAAAGCAGATTTGATGCAATTGAAGGGATTTCTCCCCCCCACAACATTTTAGGGAACCTAGAGACTTTTAATTATTTTTTCAAGATCTCCTCATTACAAATTTGTAGCAACTGACAATGTGCAGCCAGTTTTAAAAGACTACTGTAAGTAGATGAAATAGCAGTGCTTGCAGAGTCGCTTAGTGAAAAGAATAATATAAAAGCTATACTGTATGTAGCAATTTAAGAGAATGTAAGCCTTTTCAGAGAAGAGACGAGAAGGGAATAAAAATTAAGATGCTAGTGGGTGTGTGCCTAGATAAATATTAGTTATGTCAACTGTAGATTTATTAAGCATTTCATATACCATATAGTTATTCCCATACTAGGTAGACATTATCTCATATTTCAGATCTAATCATTTAGGATTGTTTGTTTATTTGTAAAAATAAATATATTTATTTTTATATTATTCCCTTTAATAATATTAATATTCATAGAGTGCTATTACTCTCAGACTCCTACTAAAAAAATAAACTGAATTTCAATTCATTTCTTCATAAAGTAAATTCATTTCAACAATTAATATATTTGCTCTTATTTTTTACTTATTCTACTTTAAATTTACCCTTTTAACAGCCAACATTAGACATCTTTCTAGATGAGGACTCAGTGACTATTATAAAGTTACCGATATGTCCCTAATTCCAACTATAAATATCTTGCTTAATAAATCCAAAAACTGACTTTGCCCCCTCATTCTATAGAATTGACTCCTCCTTCTTTGTACTTGCATCACACTGGTAGCTTATATTCATCTTATGACTAACCAGTATCTAGATATCACTTTTCCCCTTTCAGTTTCTGCCTGATTAGCCCTGAGTTCCATGTGCATGACCTTACACATATTGAATTTTCTTTTACATCTATTATTTCAGTTCATGAGATCATCTGTTTAATTCAGCATAATTTTCTGATCCATCCCTGCACTGACAATACTTCCTAGTTCAATATTAGCAGCACATTTAATAAAACCATGTCTATATCACTCTCTCACTAATTTTAAAATAATGAATAATCTAGATCCCACAATTATTACTGAGATAGTCTCTTGAAATGTCAAGTTTACTTGTTCAAGTAAATGCCTGTGTGAGCTTTACATAGCAGCAGAGTCTCATGGCTATTTCTCATAATATACTGTACAGTTATGCCTTCTGTAATCTATGATATGTAAATTGAATACATGCTTTGTATAATGCAAATTGACAAGGGTTGCCACTAAAAAAAATTAGACTATAATGCTTCTGTTACCTTACATTCATGTGTTAAGTACAGTATCACTATAGCCCAGCCACTGTGTTGAAGTTCTGGAAGCCTAATAAATTTTACTTATAATCAGCCTGAAATATACAGATGAGCTTTATATCTCGCACATGTTTATTTATTTATTAGATTTTTTTATCCCGCTGTTACAACTTTATCAGTAATTCAAGGTGGCAAACCTACAAAGTAATGCCTCAATAGCAGACACATGGCTTTTATGAAGATATAGAACTCACAGTAAGGTTTATATATATTTTATAGATACTAGCATTCCCAATATGGTATTTTCCAAAGACTATTGGAATTACAGTTTTAAAAGTCTTTATTGTTAGGGAATTCTAGCAGAGTTTCAAGCTGGAGGAGAGAAGATTTATATTTTAATACCCCATAGACTTGTATTTATTACTGATATAGCTTTGGATCCTTAAAATACTTGTAACACCAGCAGGCTATCGAATGAGATAGGAATATTATAATCTAATCTGCCTTTGCTGAATCATGTATGTATAAGGATTTTATCTATTTCTGAATCTATTGTAGTTAACTGTAATATTTAAAATGGTACAGATTAAAGCATAGTGAGTCTTCTGAACAGATATCTATTGCTTAAAATAGGGGAAATTCAGCACATTTTTGGATAATATTATACCGGTACTAGTTCTTTAATGTGAGAATAGTAACTAACAAACTTTCCTCTTCTGTGAAAATGTTAAAAGATACAGTTACCCAAATGATTTTTTAAGCTGACATGCTCAGCTGCAACAGCTGGTTTTAAAGCTATTCGGTCCTCAAACATTATATCTAATTTTTGGTAAGCATTTTATGGTTTCATATGTCTATATAGTTAGAACTGAATTACACAGTTCCTTTTAAGTTAGATAGACAAGATGTTATCTTACTTGGAAAGTTCACCAATAAAATGGAATTATGGAACGTATATCAGAGATACAGCTAAAGCCAATACCCAAGAATTAACAATTAATAAATACCTTGGGAACACGGAATAAAAATTGATAGCATCAAAGACAGCATCAGAATTGCAACCACTGAATAAAATAAATCAGAAATGAGAATGTTTGAAATCATACAATGTTGCATGTCAAAGGGGATCGTTTGAAAGATAAAAATAGCGATAAATATTAAGCTCATAAGCAATTTACAGATCAAGGACAGATCCGAGTAACAGTAAAAATAGGTACAGTTGGAAACAGTTTTTTTTCTTTTCTCCCATGTCAATATTTGAATTTGAATTCTCTTTGAAAATAACAATGCCTGTATGAATGACAAGGATACTGAGAGTATATTGCCTTCTGTGGAATTACAAAGGATCAGTGCATAGACTGTATATTTGAGAAGTGTGTGAGAAGAAAACAGTTCATTTGTGTATAGCTTTTAAAAGTATAAATCTATTCCTTGTTAGATTATGATGAAACACTACTTTTCCGCAGAGGCTTATGTATAGTTTTAAAGCACCGTATTTTTTTATTCTCCCCTATTGTTTTCTTTCTTGATGTGAACATCATGCATAGCAAGATAAGTTTTTAATTTCATGTTCCTTTGTTATACTTTCTCTTAAGATTACCAGAGTGCCATCGATTCACACTAAGCTACTAAAGATCCAATCTGATGTAATTGTTAAATTGCCTAGAAAGCTGGAGGCTATGAGTTCTAGGCTCTCCTTAAGAATGAAAGCCAGCTGGGTGACTTTGGGCTAGTCATTCCTTCTTAGCCCAACCAACCTCATGGAGTTGTTGTTCTGAGGAAAATAGCAGTCAGGAGTATTAAATATGTTTGCTATTATTAGTTGACTGCCAACATACACACAGAGATCGAGAAACAGAGACAGAGCTTTCTGTAGTGCCAAGACATCAGGCTAGAAACTGGGAGACAGGGAATTCTAGTCTTGTCTTAGACACAAAGCTAGCTGAGTGACCTTGGGCTGATTACTTTGTCTCAGCACTAGGAAGGAAGGAAGGCAAACCACTTCTGAAATCTTGTCAAGAAATCAAAGGGATTTCCATGAATGTAGAAGGAAACACTGTGGAAAACTATCGAACAAATTCTTCTGAGGGCTTATGCTGGATATACATACACACATATGTACAATACATATATATAGTGATTCAGCATGTACTTTTTTTGTAAATTAATCAATATTTAGTGTAACATCTGAACTTAAACTACTGTTAATATAAATTATTATATAAGTCCTAGTTTCAGATATATGCTAAACTTACTCATTTAAAAACAAGCAAAAATGTTTATCTTCTCAAAGTCATAATGAAATCACGATAGAGGGCAGAGATGTAGAGGTGTAAAGAAATAAGACTAAAGATGGAATGCAAAAATGTCAGTAAGGTAATTATGCCTTGATTCTGTTTAGTATGTTTAGTATTAAGGAGAAGAGGCATTCTAACAGGTATTATATATACAGATTTTATTTTTTTATTTATATCCCAGCTTTATTATTTTTAGCCCTATAACAATAAAACAGGGTTCTTATAGTCCTTAAGTTCTGATTCCTGACCAGGCCTACCTTGAAAAGCTTATAGGGAGTGTTGATCAAGTCTGAACTTTGTTTATATAGCACTATAGCTTATTTTATCTATTTCTTATTAAACTTCTGTGCCACTCATCTCACTTAGGTGGCTACAGTTAAGTGTTAGATTTAAGAAAGTCATTCTGTACCAAACCTACACACACTGTGAAGAAAGTGCATTTAGAATAAAAGTTATGAAAAATTCAACATAATGTAACTTTGACCATCAATAGTTAAATTTGATAAATGTTTATCTGATGTGAATATGTATTTTATATTTGAGGCTAAACATTACAAACCTGCCAAGTGTCAGTAAAGTTATCACAATTGTTACCAAGGAAGGAAGTATATTCTTCATCAGTATAAATTGGACTGCTAGGTAGAGAATTAAAAAAAACCTTCCTCCTATGGGAAGATGCTATTTACTGTTTTATAAATGTAGGCCTATAAACAAGCAGTTAATGACAGGAAAAAGGAGCAGTTCTAACCATTGTCCAAAGTCAGGTAGGGAAGGCTAGTCAGTTCAAGTGGAGAAGAAAAAAAGGAGAAAACAGCAGTCTAAAGGTGGACTCCTGCAATGTGCTCTACCTGAGGCTTTGTTAAACAAAAAGCATCTATATTTGTCTTGCTATACATCTTTCGTCTTTACTAAAATGATATTTTCTCCTTTAATTTTGAAACCAAAACAATACTAATCCGCTGATGGTCATTTTGTTTCTCTATTTAGGCAAGGAAATATCTTTGGATGGGTGACCCAATGGAAATGAATTATCTAGCGTGTTCTAATCTAATAGGACAATAAGAGATACATTTCTCTCCATATTATTCACTATATACACTACTTAGTGTTTTCTTCTTAGTTATCTTTTTAAAAAAAATAAACAGTGCTGCGTGGATGAGAAATAATGGAAACCCATTCTAGTCTATCAAACAAAACACAACATAAGAAAATTAAAAACTAGTAGAATCCATCATTATAATTCCTTTGTGAAAAATAATCATTATATCACTCCCATTTCCAGCATGTAATGATGGAATGAGGGACAAAATCAGGAAAATAATTTATATTTATTCATATTTCTTTTATATCTGTATAACTAGTTAAAACAGATCTTCAATGGAAACATGCACTATGCCTTAGTTAAATGCTATAATCATAATGTGTTAGATTTAGAACATTTGGTTTTCCAATTATCACTTTCAAGTCTGAAAAAAAAGCTAATGATTAAGAGAAGGATCAAAGAGTTCCCATTTATCTTCATGTTTTTGAAAAACAGACTACTTCCTTTTTTGGTTAAAATGATTAAGATGCTTTACAGTGAGATTTGGTAGCTCCTATTTTTGATTGCTCATTGACTATGTGCTACATGAACATTAAATATTACATACCATATGTTGTGATTTACTTTTTAATCTAACTACATATCATAAAAATCTGAAAATTAAATTTGATTTTAATGAGATATAAAAACAGATTGTTATTGGACCTGAACAGCAGCATTGCTTGATTTGGATCATGTGGTGTGCCACAACAGAAATTATGCTGCACTAAAATAGCTGGCTAGAATTGCCATCTCATGTTATTTTAAAGTAAATTACTGTTCTATTTAATCAGAGGCCAGAATTATGGTATATATGGCTAATGAGGACATTGAATTGGTGACTAAGGCTTCTCCACTTACATGTAGTTCTTGTTTAATTACCCTAATTGGAATCACTGCTAAGTGAAGTGTTTGTGAAAGTGAAATAACATCATACGACTGCACTGCTTAGCGATACAGTTCTGGAAAGCTCAGTTGCGGTCACTAGACAAGGACTGCTATTGTTAGGTGTGGACCTCATACTTCTCCTGCCCTGCTGCGCTTTCCTCTGGTTTAATTCCTCCACTCCTCTATCTTCCCCCATCTGTTTCCATTTGGCTGCCCTGCACTGCCACCATCTTTTTTCCCGCTGCCAATAAGGTGTGCTGGCTCTTTGTAAGGCTTTTGTATGCCCTCCCCATGGCCATGTGAATGGTTGGGGAGGCCTTGCATGGTATTATTTATATAGGCTTCACACAGCCTTGCACTGGACCAACTGCTGCCATCAGCCGTGGCTGGAAGAAGGTGCCAATGGTCAGTTGGGCAAGGGTAGGTGGCAGTGCATTGTGCAAGACAGCCAAAAAGGTATGGGGGAGGGGAGAATCAGGGGAATTGAAGCTCACATTGCAGTTTTAAATATGGCAGGTTGCCAAATGCCCAAAATTTGATCACAAGCATAACTTTGAGGATTGGCCATAACTAGCATTCATTCAGCATCATTGTAACTTTCAACGGTCAATGAATGGATAGTTGTTAAGTGAGGACTACCTCCAGTACTTTTTCTGATGTTCCAAGAACAGATAAAGAATACAAATGTCTCTCTCTTGCAGTTCTAGCAAACATTTGGGTCAGCTGAAGATGGTTTGAGTGTGCTCTACGAAAATCTCTTTTCAGTACTGTTGGATGATAGCATAATTAGGGTAATAGCATATTTACTTGGGTCACAGCATATTTACTTGGTGCCAACTGTTGAATTTGAGTATGAATCATATTCAAATCATTTGAATTGACACATTGTCTTAATATACTTTTGGTATATTGGGGGGGGGGCATTAGGGCAAATGCTGTTCCAATTTTGAAATAATAACTTGTTTTAAAAGGGGACCAAATTGTAGCATCCATGCTATGGCTCTGGCAGCTGCCAATACTGTTGGTGAAGTTGTTTTTCCCTGACAAATCATTCCAGGATTATTTTTTCTTGAAAGAAAATGATTAGGAGAAGTACTTCAATATAAAAGCATATGCTTCAATGGAGACCTTACAGAAAAAAAATATTTTAAAATACATTTTAAGATATTTAATTTAATTAATATATTTTAAAGTCAAAGTAGGGAGATTATGCATGCTTCCTCAACAGTCTCACTGAATTCAATAGGGCTTATTCACTAATAAGTAAGCATAAGATTGCAGCTTAAATCAGACTTTTGCTTTCTGACCAGCTTATGTTTGTAAAATCCATATTGGGTATTCTATCATGTATTAATGGTATTCACACATAGCACCAATAGCATGTCACAGATACAAAGGATTTTGAAATATTACTTGCAAAAATAGATTTGTACTTATGGCTTGTGAAGTTTACAAATTTCAAAATGCTTTTTAGCTATTATGATCACTCTGAAGTATTATGGTGATAATATATTCTGTCTAGCATTGTTGCTCTTTTTGTTTTAGAAATCAAGATAAAATATCTATCCACTATATAGCTATCTTGGAATAATTCCTATTTAATTCAATAGAACTTATTTTTGGATCAGTATTTACAAGAGATTATACTCTTAGTTTCTGAAATTTAGAGCTGAAAGATAGAGAAGTGTAGCCTATAAATAATCACATACATTTGAATGCAATTATCACGGTGAATAAAGTTTTGTATATAAACAAATCTGCTAGTTACCTATGGTATTTTTACTTTGTCATATAATTATTTCATGTATATCTTTTCACAGATGTATAAAAGATATTTGTAAGAAATTTGTCACAAAGTGTTTTTAATATGCTAAAAGGATATATATTTCTACACTAAGTACCATAATAATAGATATAAAACATATTTGTATTCACAATAGCAAATATCAAATATCAATTTGTTACTGTACAAACAGTTTATATTATTAAAGTAAGATATCTTTTAATATCAAAAAAGTCAGGATCCTAAAACTTACTTCAGATAGCAACATAAAATAGGCTTTTCATATCCCAATAGAATTTTATGTATTTTTTCTGTAATTTGTTTGAGCCCTTTACAAATTTTGAAAATATACTTGCTTCCAATTACCAGGAAAATACAAAATAATCGGAGTTAATGTTATATTGTATTTTGTTTTAATCTGGGCCTTCAGTGTCATTTTATATTTTATCTGTTTTTATTGATTTTTTTGGTTTCGTACACTGCCGAGAGTCCATTGAAATTTGGCAGCTGTGACAAATTTAAACAAACAAAAAACAAACAAGATTCAAGAATATGGGTATATATAGAGCTAAATTTTTTGGAGTTTGGCCACAGTTCAGGAATTACGGTAAAACCTCCAGAATGAAGTAGGTATTAATTTTTTAAGCATTCAGAATATAAGCAAAATACACATACACACTCATGATCAAAAGCAAAACAATCCATAAAAGTAAAAAGGATAAAAAAAGAAAAAAAAGAAAAAAGAAACAAAAATATATAATTGGATACATAATATTATTGTAAAATACCAAAATCTGTGCCAAAGAAGAATATATTGTTTCATTTTTTGATTAGTAAAATACTTTTTTTTCAGGATGGATGTTATACTTTCCCAAACACCAGCTTTTAACATCTAAAATGATATCATAGTTCTAATTTCTCAGTATTATTTTTTTAGCTTATCACACCTCTCAATGTATTGTAAAGCATGATTTTCACAGAGATTCCAGAGCTTTGGAATATAATTCAACATTACATTAACATCTCTAAGATTTTTCCATACATTTATCAACATACACAAAATATTATTTAAAAAATTCACAGAACCATTTTAAATTTTTACGTCTTCTACAGAGGAAAAACCAATGTTCACCCTTTCAAATACATTTTTTTGGAAGCTTAAAACACTCCAAGTGCAATTTTTGATGAATCAGCTTTAATGTCATCAATACCATTTTAATAGTTTTTAAGAACATAAGCCATTGATGGGGCATTATCAAAGATTCTAATTCTTTGGTCTATGTTTAATATATTCTTGACAGAAATGTATCAAAGCTTGTTTTATTATATACATAACTACAGATTGATGTAGCCTTTTTACACTGAATTAAATCAAGGCATATTCAGAAGTAATGTATCATTTGCATAGTTTCTGACTTGACACCAATCCAACACAAACCCTCTTAAATTGTAATTGCCAAAAATATGAAGTAGACCTAAAGGCATATTAGAATTTTGATTGGTCAATGGCTGTAATTAAATAATGTTCCTGCTGCTATTGTTTCAATTCAATATTAGAATTGAAAAGAGAATTGGAATTAGCATTCCAGTAACAGCATTATCCTATGTGTGTTTATTAGAAGTAAAGTCACATTGTGTTCAAAAAGAGTTTTGACCAATTATGGTATTTATGGTTACATTGTCTAAAGAAAATATTTCTTAATTCGCCACCAAAAATATGCACAGGTATAATAATAAAACTAGTATTTATATATTGAAAATCTAAGAAAGATATTAGGTCTTCCTATTTTGTTCTATGGACATGATATTCTTCTACATTATTACTTTTTGCATATCTTATATACTATACACACGTGTATTGTATTCTATATATAGAGAGAGAGAGACTGAAGGAGCTTATTTGGCTCCAGGAAAGAGATCCTAGACACAGAAATAAATGAAAATGAAATATTGGCTTAGTATGTATATTAATTATGGAAGGAGAGGAAGAAAAACAGTTTAATAAATGTTAGAAAAAGGACTGAAAATAAAATTACAAGTACCATAATCCTTTTCTATCAATATCAACATTGCAGCCACCTAAGTATAGTTTTGAAATAATACATAGAAAATGGTACAGCAAAAAACAAACACTGAGTTTGAAATCTATTTCCTTCTAGAATAAAAGTTTGTGCCATTTGAGATTTTTACAAAAATACAGCTGAAGAGTTATAAACATGCCATTGGTGATGATGAGTGTGTTTAGAAATGTATTCTTTTTCACACATATATTTACCATATTCATTAAACCAATAGGTAGACAATTCCACAAATAATGAAGTAGATTTTTTTCACACAATATTAATTGAATTCGTAAGTGTAGCTCAAGGTTTAAATAGTTATTAAAAACATTAGGCAAATTGACTGAAGATTATTATTATTAATTAGAATAATTAAATTGATCATGTTTACTCTGAGGTAGCCTCTAGCAACTAGTACTGCCCCCCCACAAAAGAATAGTTTTAATATTCTGTTTCCAGCAGAACTCTGAATTAACTCAGAAGGACAAAACTATTATTAATGTGTTTTCAATCAGTAGGACCTTGCTTCTGGCCCAGAATTTAAAAAGAAACGCATAATAATCTGACCTTGGCTATGAAACTATGAGAGTGGGTGAATATTTTTTTATTTTTATTGAACCCAATATCCAAAATTTAAAACAATCCCAATTTAGAAAAATAAACTAGAAATAGAAACAAAAACAACAAAAAACAAGAATGGGAAAAATAATGGTTATCCTTGTGAGTGCAAATTTGTTTCTTTTTCAAATCCTGCGGTTCCTTTTCTTTGACATACTAATATTCTGAACCTGGGAATTTTTGTCAGCTTAACAATATTGTTACATTATTATGAGAGTCTTCTCCTTTATTGGCATTCTGAACTTGACCCAAATCAAAATGACCTTCCTGTGTATTTATTGATTTATATACTTTTTCAATACATAATCACATTGCATTTTTTTTAATTTGGCGCTTTGCAAAATATGGATTTACAATGATGAGGCAAGTGGTACAATGAGGGTGTGAAAGCAGGTACAACACAGAATACCTTATAAGATATTCCTAGTTTAAGAGCCGTGGTGGTACAGTGGTTAGAATGCAGTACATTATTCATAATTTTCATGCTTTCATTTATTTAGAACTTTGGGTTAATTTTAGCATCCATATTGTACATAATAATATAAGTATCTTTATTCCACAGGAAGGATTTTGCTTTAAATGATTTCTTTGGAGCCCTCAAATAGTACTTTTAAAAAGTTGATTAGCATCCTTTCTGTGCTAATTTTTTTTGCTCTCTTTGCCTTCTACGCTGAGACTTTTTAAAAGAGGTAAGGATCTTCCTTAAATAGGAATCGTCAGAACCAACCTCTTTAACAGAAACTTACAAAAGTCAGACTCAGAGTTGGAAAGCGATATTTACTTCCTCATCCAAAATAAAGTGTCTTCAGCAGATGGCTGGCTAGTCTCTGCTTGAACAAGTCCAATGAAAGAAACCCACCATCTATCCGGGCACTTGGATCTACTATTGATCTATCTTGATTTTTTTTAAAAAAAGAATTCAATAAGATTCTTCCTTCTTCTAACTTATATACAGTATTCCGATATTATATATTCTGGAACAAAAGAAAACTAGTTTTGATCTTCTTTTGACATCCTTTTATATCTTTGAATTGTGCTACCATATACACCTTCATTGTTTTTCCCCACAAGGTTAAATATATAGATATCTTTCAATCTTTCTTCATTGAATTCAGTTTCCAGATCCCTAATGATCCTCACTGTCTTTAAGCCTGTTCCAGTTTGCCTGAATCTGTCTAATGTGTGATGTCCAAGCAAAAAAGTAGGAACGGACAAATGCACACAAAAATAGAAATATTAATCCTACTATTACCTGAGATGGGATTTATTTTATTTATATTACGCTACTAAAAAATTCATTTTGCAATAAACCTACTATCCTTTCTTATAAGCACTATTATATAACTATGTACATTTTATTTCTATTTTTTAAATGAACTTTTCAGCCTATTTCTCTAACTTACTGAAACTATTTTGCATTTTATTTCTGTTTTCTAGAGCATTAGCTATTCCGCCTAATTTTGTGTCATCGGTAAATTTGATAAACATTGCTTCCATCTCTTCATCCAAGTAATTAATTAAAATATTAGAGGAGAGGTTTACTGGACTGAATTTTATGGAAATCCACTCAATACCTTACTCCAACTGAAAATAAAACAGTCCATATTTAATTAACTTCAACTCAAATGTTTTGGGACAACCTGCTTGTAGGTCTCATGCTTTCATGAGATAAAGAGGATGGAAGTTCATAGGCACTTTTTAAATGTTTCTAAGTTTGGAATAGCCTGCCTCTAGAAATTTCATGCTAATGATTGTCTGTAAGATATTAAAAATTAAATTATTTCAGAGAACCTATAGAAGTGGTAACTGACATTATTGGTTACTGATTGGCTGATTTATGTTTGATTGTTTTTTGTATTGATATCATATATATTTTATTGTAATTTTTATAGAGGTATGTACTGCTGAGAGTTATGGTGGGTCAAATAAGAAGTTAAAAAAAATTGCTCTCCTTTAGGCAGTTTATTATCACTGTATCCATTATCAAGATATTTCAGATATAATGTATAAAGGTTTAGCAAGAACATTAGCTAGTTACTTCTCTGCTCTAAATATAATTCATTCAACCTAGAAAGCCTAAACTCATCTGAAGTAAGTAGGGATTTCTTGGTTATAATATATCAACCTCAAGTTTAAATCCTGTCCCTTTGCTCCTTTCTGTCAGATTTCCTGGTTTACCTAGAATACTGAACCAATATGGAAGCTTTTTTTGTTATCCCTTAGAATTGTGCCAAGATTGTTGAGTAGCTGGTATTGTTTTCTTTTTCTTTGAATAACATTTTAACATCCTTTACCAACCTTAGCTCATTCTGAGCTTTAGCTTTTTTTGATCCAGTAATTTTAGACTTTCCCTGAACTGCTAGTTTTTACTCTTTCCAACCAATGGGGCTTAGGATAGAAGTAACATTTTAAGCCACTATCCAGCTATTATACCTATCCCTATGGATGTACTGCAGATTTTTTCCCCCTGGATATTTTTCTCCATGATTCTCTGCTGGATCTAACCCATTTTCAAATTCCTTGTTTCTTTTCCGAGTTTCTCCTATTCTGCCAAATTTGACCCATTCAGTTTTTAAGGAAATGCCTTGCGGAAAGATAGACAGTACCCTGATATTATAAAAGGTAATCAGGAGAATATTTCTGATTGTGGATGGAATGTTAGTTTTCTTGCCTTGTTATTTAAGTTCTGATTTCCCTATTAGGGCTGCCTTTGGACTGTACTATGAGCTGGTGAGTGAGGCTTTTATTCTTCGATTTAGATAGGATTGCAGGGGAGATGGTCTGGGAGCAGAGAGGATCAATTTGGGTCTGATAATATTAGGCAAGAAGACAAGCTGGTCATGTCCAAAAGACAAGGAGAAAAAGGGATGCAGCTTCCATTTGTTTGTTAGATTTATTTTCTCCAACTTACACAGTGTCAAACCTCTTCTGCCAGAAGCCCTTCATCTTGGTATAATGACTTGGTAGTAATACTTATCACCATGATATTTCAAGAGGATGCTTCATCTGGCATTGTCCCTAGTAAGTTCCAGTGTGAGAGAGATGGGGCCTCTACAAAATGCATGAGTTATTGGCAAGTAAAGGTAAAGAAGAAGAAAAAAATAAATGCTATAGCTCAGGGGTGTCAAACTGCCGGCCTGCGGGCTGGTTGCATCATGTTGAGGCCACGCCCACCCCAGCTCCAGCAATGCAAAAAAAGTCACGATACGTCACGTGATGCAGCAAGTTTGACACCCGTGATATAGCCACTTCCCAGTCCTGTAACACTAGGCATGCGGCTAATAAATCAGTCCATCCATCCCCCGTTTTGTGGGAAGAGACGTATCATAAGACAGAAATAAAATAAAGCTTTATTAAAAATTAAGCAACCCATGACAATTGGGTCATTTTTTACCAAAGATATTTCCTTATCAGATTCCTCAATGCCTTTGCAACAATAGCAGAGCTTGTAATGTACTGCCTTCACTGGAAAAGTTCTTAAAAATTCAGGGAGATATTCAGAGATGTATCTGCCTTGAAAGTAGCTCACGTTCATTTGTATAGCACATTCAAAGATCAGCAGCTTACAACAAGAAATATTTAATGATATCTTGTATTATGTCACAATTTTATGTCATAAAATGTTTTATAAAATTTGCCAAATTTCAACTCCCTGGGAGTCAAGGGTCCCAGCTTTTTAATGCATTTTATAAGTTAGCCATTTCAGGTACCTTTGTTGAAAAGGTTTTGCCCTATGATGTTCTGTTTTGCCCACTTAAAGGTTACACTCATGAGAATTTTAGTAATACATAGATAGGAGAAATGAAAATGTAGAAATTCCAAGTTGCATAAAAAGATAAAATTATTTATCTTTCAGAGTCTGTAAACGCTGCAGAATACAAATTTGGCTAAAAACACATCCACAGGCAAAATAAAGTTAATTGAATGCAACATTTTTAGTTAAACTTATACCAGTTTCCCAGGATTACTTGATATGTAAAGCTGCAATCCCTCTGCCTTTCCCATAGACCTTTTGTAATTTCTTGTAGAATGTAATCTTTTCCCAGATGTTTCAGGGCACTATTCCTTACTCACAATAGTCAGGTTTTCCTTTTTGTTTCTCTTGGAGATCTGCCTGCCTTTTTCAAATGAACAAAAACCCACTTGGAGAGGTTGGTGGAATCTCTTCTTTTTATATGTGATAAAGTAAACATTCCTTTGCAAAAAGACCCTGCCTGAAACAGTTTGCTGTCTGGAAAGCTGTTATCATGCTTCTGAATATTGGGCATTATTAAAACAGTCCCACCTGCCTCTTTCTTCCAGGTCACAGTTGAAAATAATTCCAGAGAGCATGCTCTGCATGCTTTCCCTTGTTCACCTCTTATATGTGCACTTTTTTGTCTTCAGATCTTCACTAAGCTATTTTGTGACCAAATAAATAATGAGGAAAAACAGAAATTTATCAATGCATTAAGTATATTGTGATTTTCCCAAAAGAAACAGCTTAATAACCCAATAAAATGTCAAGGGAATAAAACACATTTAAAATTGTCAAGCTAGTATTAATTAATTCAAGAAATAGTTGTTGTTTTTTTAAAAAAAAGTAAGCAAAAAAGTAGCTAGTATTTGAATATCAGTAACAGTCATTCTATTAATGGTAAAAATGAGAATAAACATGTTAGGAAAAGCAAAAGGAACCCAGTGTGTATAGATTTAATCTTATTAGTCTGGGTAAAAAAAAAAGTTTTATGCTTATATTACAAATATATGCAGATCTGTTAATAATATTCTTTTCAGCTTTGACCCTGGGTATCAGCATCTCAATGACAGAAGTGGTCCCAAAAGTCTAAACTGAGGCTGACCTGGTGGATCAAATCCTACAGGGAGTTGGAATTTCCATTTCACTGGCTTAGCATCCTATCTCATTTATGATCAACCTTCTGTAACTAAGAGACAGTTGTAGCTTAATAACTTTACTTTAGTGAGGATAACTAAGACTATGAAAACTGTGTTATAACATGTACTTACAACACAGCTGCTAATAGGCTTTAATGATTCTTGATTACGTTTCAATAAAAGGCAACCAAATCTATTACTTAGACCAAAGATCTTACAGATCAAACAACCTTTTTCACTGCTTCTGTATAGATTGCAGCTGCCACCTAGCTCTTATGTCTGTACAATTATCACTAAAAAAAAGGTTATTATAAAATAAATACTTTAACTGGTAGAAAAACAGCACTGCATACTTAAATCAGCTCAACATTTCAAGAATTCAACTGATAACTGTACATAAAGAACTCTTACCAAATATTGCAATGAAAACAGATATACAAGCTATTTGCTATTATTGATAAGGATGCATATTGAAGCTTATGAAAGAAAAATATAATATTCTAATTTAGCAACAACAAATACATACCGGGATCAAACTGATATGTATATTTTTATACACCTTGCTCATAAGTAGGACATTATTGATAGCATATGTATAGCCATGATGTGGATTACGTTCATATGTTTCAAAAGTTTTATTTAACTCTGTAAACTGAAAATTAATAGCAATTAAGCATCCCAGCCTGTCTAATAATCTCTGACAACTGGAGAAACCTGCACGTACTAAACCCTGACCCACCAAATCTTTTATCTGCATGTGTACTCTCCACAGGCCAAGCAAATAAAGGCCAACTGATAATTTACACATGAATGAACTTTCTTTACAGACTAGGCACCAGAGACATTTCTTTTCTCTGTTACTGAAAGAAAAGCAGCCAAGTCTAAGCTTGTCTCACCAGAAATCATACAAGTGAAACATTGATATGTTCGAAAAAGGCAGATCAGCAAAATGAGAGTGTTCTAAACGCCTGATAAAAATGGCAGCCACAAAGGACTGGGAGAATATTTACCTTGAAATAAGACTGAGGGTAACAATAGGTCTTATTCCAAATAGGTAATATCTTACAAATCAAAATGAAGATACAGTCCTGACGGGAGATTACATAAGATACCTGAATGGATATCTTTAAAGAATATGTAAACTATGCAACCCTTGACAACTATCAATTATTATCAGCTCTTCCAATTTACCTGGGAACTGATTTCTTTGAACCAGTTAATGTATTGGTTAAGACATCAAACTAGAAACTGGAAGACACTAAATTCTAGTCCCACCTTTGGCAATAAGCCAGCTGGATGACCTTAGACCAGTCACTTTCTCTCAGCCCTAGAAAGGAAGCAATGGCAAACCACTTCTGAAAAACCTTGTAAAAAAAAACCACAGGGACTTCTCCAGGCGGTCTCTGGAAGAAAATAAAAACTCAAAAAAGCATGGCTTAGCCTTTTTTGGCTAGTTATTTGATATATTAGTTTATTACTAAAAGTTCACAGTTAAAACTAGCTATTGTTATTAAAATGAAACAAGAAAACTAAGAAAAAGAAATATATACTATGTATGTATGCATTTATGAATGAATGGATTTTTTTGCAAATGGCGACTTACAATTACAAATATTGCAAATATTCTCTAGAGAATCCCTTAACTCTCCAAAGTCAATGGGAATAGGGCAAGAATCTGTTGCACTGCAGTTGCTACTTTTTTTTAATGAAATGGACATGATTAAAAATAACTCATTGCCTATAATGGGCATTTTACAACCTGTAAAGTTCCCAAAAGTCTGCCAAATGAAATAAAATACTGTATAAACTGAACTAAGTTGCTCTATTATTCATGTCTTGGTCTTGATCCTAGCCCCTTTGCAGTATGTATCATAGCACACCATTCAAAAGTCAACAGCTTTAAATATGAGGAATTACAGCTAGATGATATTGGTAAAACTATTATTTCTTATTATGGAATTGTTCTGGAATTGAGCTGCTGGTAAGATTTTATACTTTCCTATGTTATGATCAATATTTCAGCTAGCAATGTAGTAAAATGCATATATTAGATTTAGATATATATTGTAAGAAAAAGTGTGTACAGTAATTTAATACACACTATTTTGTTTAAATTTAAATTGACACAGAAATGGATCAGAAAGGACTTATTAGTGAATATACATGAAACAGACACAGATCAGAGACAGAATGCTCAGTGGATTCTAACGGAATACTCTTTGAGTACAGTGGTTAAGGCACCTGGGTAAAAACTGGGAGTCTGTGAGTTCTAGTCAAGCCTTAGGCATAAAGCCAGCTGAGTGGGCAGTCACAGTCACTCTCTCTCAGCACTAGGAAAGAGCTGATAGCAAACCACTTCTGAAAAATCTTGTCAAGAAAGCTGCAGGTGTTCATTAGGAGTTAACACTGATTCATTGATATTGATTATTTTTAGTAAGTATTAAAGCGCCTGAAGGCAGGACAAGAAGCAATGGATGGAAACTAACCAAAGAGACAAGCAACCTAGAACTAAGGAGAAACTTCCTGACAGTTAGAACAATTAGCCAGTGGAACAACCTACCTCGAGAAGCGGTGAATGCTCCAACACTGGAAGTTTTTAAGAAGAAACTGGACAGCCATTTGTCCGAAATGGTATAGGTTTACCTGCCTGAGCAGGGGGTTGGACTTGATGACCTCCAAGGTACCTTCCAACTTTATTATTATTATTATTATTATTATTATTATTATTATTATTATTATTATTATTATTATTATTGTTGTTGTTGTTGTTGTTGTTGTTGTTATTGTACATTTTTAGTAAGTTCTGACCTAACTTGTATTGCTATTAATGATTTACATATCAGATTCCCAGATAGTTGTATTTTTCCTCTTTGTTTCCCGACTGATCTAAGGTATATTGGCAGTCAACCCTTTGATTAACGCCACTGTCCACTTATAGCTGAATTGTTGGTACAATGGTACCGAATGCATTACTCATGAACTGAAATTCATAATTTGAAGCATGTCTATGATTAGGTCACCTAAACTGGACCAAATGGCACATGAAACTTTTTTTCCTATATAAACAACTGATTTCCCAATTCTTAAACTGTTTCCAAAGTTTGCATTCAAAAAACAATAAGTGATTTAATCCATCAAACCAGGGGAGTATAGGGACATAACCTGCTTTCCCACCTTTTCCCCGTCGAGAGAAAGCAGCTTCATAAATGATTCTGAAAGTAATTTGACTCATACATCAAGTTTATCTAATATATTTTGCATCATAAAGATACATTTTTAAAAAAACATATATTACGTTTCTGTAGATTTTTAAACAATCTAAGAATTTTTCTGCCATCCAGAAAGGATTTCAGCTGTAAGAATTGATTCGGGAAATAAAAATTAAGCTGAGGTAGAATAAAATGTTTCTGGTAACTATAGATTACTGGATATCATATTAGAAATATTTTCAGAGCGTTTCCATGTGTTGCTATTTACTTGGATGGATGGATGGATGGATAGATGGATGGATGGATAAATAAATAAATGAATAACACTGTCATCGCATACAGAGTCACTTGTTGAGATGAGCAGCTACAGAAATCTAATCCATCTATAAATAAATATTGTCCCAATGAGTCTTTCAAAATCTTAAAAATTCCCTACTTGTATAATGTCAAAAAACTACAGACAGCACTAATAGTCTCACCTGCCTTCCATTCATCAAAAGATTGCCCAGCCTTGCTCCAAAAAAACACCACAATGACTCTAACTTAACTTAGTTTTATTCCACTACCACATATCAATAGAGGGATGGCAGATTATCATTTAAATATTTTCTAAGTGGCAAAGTAAACAAAAGTAACAAAGCAGAGGCTGAGTTTCTGTAATATGCATTCAAAAAGGGGTAGGTCCCAAGA
>NW_015386478.1:1058456-1123086 GCF_001527695.2 Protobothrops mucrosquamatus
TCAATGGTGAAAAAAGTAAGGTTCTACATTTAGGCAAGAAAAACCAAATGTACAGGTATAGTATAGGGGGTACCTTGCTCAATAGTAGTAACTGTGAGAGGGACCTCGGAGTCCTAGTGGACAATCACTTAAATATGAGCCAGCAGTGTGCTGCAGCTGCCCAAAAGGCCAACACAGTGCTGGGCTGCATTAACAGAGGGATAGAATCAAGATCATGTGAAGTATTAATACCACTTTACAATGCCTTGGTAAGGCCATACTTGGAATACTGCATCCAGTTTTGGTCACCACGATGTAAAAAAGATGTTGAGACTCTAGAAAGAGTACAGAGAAGCGCAACAAAGATGATTAGGGGACTGCAAAGGCTGCTGGAATTGGGTATGTCTAGTTTAATGAAGAAAAGGACCAGGGGGGACATGATAGCAGTATTCCAATATCTCAGGGGCTGCCACAAAGAAGAGGGAGTCAAGCTATTTTCCAAGGTGCCTGAAGGCAGGACAAGAAGCAACGGATGGAAACTAATCAAGGAGAGAAGAAACCTAGAACTAAGGAGAAACCTCCTGACAGTTAGAACAATTAACCAGTGGAACAACCTGCCTCCAGAAGCGGTGAATGTTCCAACACTGGAAGTTTTTAAGAAGAGACTGGACAGCCATTTGTCTGAAATGGTATAGAGTTTCCTGCCTGAGCAGGGGGTTGGACTAGATGACCTCCAAGGTCTCTTCCAACTTTATTATTATTATTATTATTAACAATGACAAGCAGTGGCTCCACCCTGTAAATACTTTTATGTGTATGTGACACTACAATACACATTATGGTATTTTGGTTTTATTGTCACTTAACTTTTCTTCTATTAAAATGAGCATCCCCAAGACACGGTATCTCTGTGAACATCAATTCAATTACTACTAATTCAATTAATTCAACATCTACAATAGAAAGTTATAGATGGAATCCAGAATGTGTATCACTACATTCAGAAATGCATATAGATGATTTGGATAAAGTTCCTGTGAGAAAACAACTAAGAAACACTTTAATTTCCAAAAGAATTGCGGATGACTATGCCAACCAGGGGTGAATGATTTTTTCATCTTCCAGAGATGGAGGGTGATTCTGGGCCTTTAAAAATATGTATGGATACTTTTGTTCCAATTAAGTAAAGTTATATTATTTATTTGAGATTTTAAAAAATCCTACCTTTATTATTTTTATAAATAACTCAAGGAGGCCAACATATCTAACGTTCTTTCCTTCTCCTACTTTTACACAACAATAACCCTCTTGAGGTGAATTGGGCTGAGAGAGTGACTGGCTGAAAGTCACCCATTCGGCTTTCATGCCTAAAACAGGACTAGAATGCATAATCTCCTAGTTTCTGACCTTGTGCCTTAAACATTACACTACTGTATTATTAATAAAAATGCCAACAAATCAGCATAAATATTTCATCATTTATATAATTGTATGAAGTTTAAAGTCAAAGTTTAATTATCTTTCTCAACCTTATATCTTTTAGGATGTTCAATAATCTAGGCCTTATATATGTTGTATGACACTTATGCAGGACAAAATAATAATACTAAACTGAGTGTTCTTTATGGATTCCACATGTCTAAAAGGTTTTGCTTTTGAAAGTTTTCTTATCCTGTAGCATAAACAAAGCTTATCTTTGTGCTGTCTATTATCTTCAGTGGACAGCTAATTATTCAAGCTACATAGAAAGGACACTGCTGTTGTGGCATATCTCAAAAATATATGGTATGCAGAAGCTGGATGGTCAGTAATAGTTCTGCACTGAGCAGTTTGGTTAGATAATTTCTATTCTAATCCTTTACATTATATAATATGATTAAATGGATAAGCCTTATTAGCAAGGCAATATTATGTGGGGCAATTCTTAACATTCAGAGGCTATTGATACCTTTGTAAGATTAACTCTTTTAAAAAAACATTCCCAAGAATACCATTTGAATTAATTAATAAACATCTTGCTGCTCTTTGCCTGTTACTCCATTTCTGGCTATTTTCCTTATACTGTACTTTGATTCCATTTCATTCCCTCCTCTATTTGTTCATCTTGCCATATTCCACTCCCCTGCCACTTGCTGCCCTCTACTTTTCTCTAGATCTTCTGTTGTATCCTACATGGCTCATTCTTGGTCTTTCTTCTGCTTTTTTTATCTGTACCTCTTTTCAAATGTCACTTCTTCTTCCACCTCCTCCTGTCCATTTATAATTCTTTGCTGTGTTTATGCCCATCCTCTATTCATCCTGATTCCTTCCTCTACTTGTTTTACCTCTTTGTCATATATCTCATTTACCTTCTTGCTCCTGTCATCCCTCATCTGAAAAAATAACGAAAGAAGGCAAGTGAGAAGAACCTGACATGTACGACATGCATACATTATTGTATCTGAATTTATCCAAGTATGAAGACATCCTTATTTGTTAATTAGTGATGTGATGTTGGCTATATGTAAACAAAAACTAAGTGCAGTATGAAAAAAAAACCTTCCTTTCTAAAATGCCAGCTGGAATTGGCTTGAATCTCATAGTTCTTGGCTTTACAGTAAAGATATTAAACTACTTCTTGTTTGAACCATTGTTCAAAATCTCTATTTTACCCTGTGGTGTAATGAGTTTGTGTATCTGTGTATGTGATAGGAAGGAATCCTATATCCCCCTTTAGAAGTCTGTTGGATCAAAGCTGACTTCATTGTCAAAATCAATCACACCTTGGAATCTCCTTCCTCCCTAGCTGTTTTTGCTTTCATCTGCATTAGTTTAGTCTCTGATCCAAAGGCTATTTAAATGTAGCTTCAAGGGCACACTAACAAACATTCTTTTAATCTATCATTGAAAAAATGTTCTAGATAGCTGTCTAGGTTTAAATAATGATTACAAAGTAAAATTTGTTTGTAGGGTAGAATACACATCATGTTTAAGCTATAAGTAATAGACAAGCATTTTAAATCTAATGTTAACCTAAGAAAGTCACTTTGGATTGGAATCCTAATGACTTTAGCCCACTTCCTGGCACAGTTCCAGGCTCGATCAAACTGCTGGCACCAGCAATTTTAAATGGTCAGTCTGAGAAATCAGAGAATCTTTTTTGAAAATATAATTGAAAGGGGGATTGGATATGTGGCAGAACCATAGCAGTAGACAAAACTCCCTAATCTGAGATCTCAGTCTAAATCAGGCCCAGTTGTCTTATATCAGAATAAAAGATTTGAGGTAATGAAATGTTTAATCTTATGAGTTTTGGAAAAATAAACCAACAACCCCCCCCAAATAGGATTACCTGCATTATTGAATTTAATGGGAAGTTAGCAGTTTGTACACAAAGTTAAAAGAAAAATAGAAAAGTAGGCTATTCTTACTTGTTCAAGCAAAATCTGGGTTCAAAATCACACTATACATTTTGCTAGCTTTCCCTAGCAGATTTGACACCCAAGTAGCACTGAATGTTGTATTTTATTGTTAAATTATGACAATTCTTCTTCAGCTTTGGAAAGGAAGAAAAAGTACAAAAACAAAGGTTTTTCATTTCTACAGTATTATGTTTGTTTTTTAATTGTTCACTCAAAGAAATTACTATGAATCATAATTACAAGAACATATATTTATTTCAATCGATTATCTATTTAAGAGATTTTAAATAATCAGGATAGTACAATGATGTTTCAGTGATAAGGAAATAATATGACTGTTGAAATAATCTAAAGACTTTCTCTCTGATATGTTGGTGGTTTTAGATTATTCAATAGCTGACACTATCCTTTTCAATACTTTTAAATACCCCAAGATCTAATAATTAGGAACAATCTATTATTTTTAATTCACTTTAGAAAAAAAATTCTCTACAATGTGAAGTAAATACATTAAAATTCATTTATTATATAAATTTATCTTTTTATCTTTGTTCTTGCTTTTGAGTAAAGAAATGCCTTTCTTTTCTTGTTTCACAGAAAAAATGCTGTGCCTGAACTAAAGTCTCAGGTGAAAAGCTCACATAGTTCCTTTGTGTTTCTGCTGAGTCAACCAGATGTCTCGTGTAACTTACTGTGTAACTTATTTTGATGGATATTTAAGTGAAAAAATCTATTTTTACCTTCCCATATTCCTGAAAATTATATTTGTAAACACCAATATTTTGTTACTTCTCTCCAAGTTGGTTATATTGCTGATGAGTCTTTCTCTCTATTTCAATTTCAGAATCATTCTTCAGTTGTAATATCACTAGTTTATCCTGCCTTTTATCTGTGAAATGTATAATGTATAGCAAAACTAAGGAAAACAAAATCAAAACTGAATGAGAAAAAGATCATGGCAAAATAGCATTATACATGGGATATAAAGAATTGGCTCTTATGAAGTATTTGGGGTATCATCACTTAATCAGACTAAAAAGGTATTCTTTATCCTACACAAAATCTTCCTTAGAGATTGGTGAGCTATGGTCATAATTATTGCCTCAAATATGTTTCCAGCATGACAACATTACTTTATTTTATAAGATGTACTGGAGCTGAAAAAGGCAGCAGGGTCAACTGCAGTTGGCAGCTGTCCTAGGGGAAAAAATAATAAAACAGGCAGAAGTCATGCACGACTATGAGTAATATTAACACCACAAGACTGTTGTTGAAGATGAAATATATGGTTGCATGGACTGGACAGAATGATCCTGATGGAGAGAGGTGCCAGCTAGAGAATATTTTTCATTTTAGTAAGGATTAAAAGATGCAGTAAAGAACAGGTTCATGATCAGATGTTCTAAATACATAACTTGGAAATTAATAAACTCCTGCTTCAGGAATTGACATAATTCCAGCTTGTAGCATGCTTGCTTTTCAGTCTTTTGAGGTCTATTCTGCTTGTACTATCAGTTTGAATTGCTCAAGTACAAATTCAAATATCCACACCTCACACTGCTTCTAAGCAGACTAGCCATTATAAAACTTCAAAACAGGACAACCACCACACATTGTAGAAAAGTCTCAATGCAGATGTACTAAATTGTGCTTTTTGTAAGGTAAAAATTTATCTTGCAGTAAAAATTACTGGAGACACAATTCAAATTAATTTAAGGTGTAAAATATTTGCATTCACTTTGATTTAGATATTGACTGAAAATAAATATTGGGAAGAATCCCCCCCCCTCCGTTATCAGGCTTTTTTATGATACCAAATTATATTTTCTCTATTCATTGGCATTATGTGGACAAAATGCTAAATAATCAAATACCTGTAAATACATGATCTGTGGTAGAACAATTTTTTATAACATAGATATAAAAAGTTATATAGACATATAACTATACAGGTCCTGAACAATTGATGAAGCATTTAAAAATAGTTTTTAAAATGATTGTTCAAGAAAGATTCAGAATTTGGTTTGGGGATAGAGAATATACAATTTCTTCAAAGGCTTTCCTGTTCGGCATTAAATATTTAAATAATATTTACCCATGACAATTTGAGCATTTTAAGAGACAAAAAAGTATCATTGTATTTGAAGCAGAGAACAAAACGTAGTAAGATGAAGCCACTGATTTTGTTTTTACATCAAAGCCCTGAAGTAGCCCAATGAGCTTCCACTTATGTATGCATCATCATATGATACAGAAATTTGCCTGTAGCGTTACAAAACAGACAATCTTGATACAAAGGTTCTCCAGGTGTTAACAGACAAACTGGGTCTTCCTATTTCTTATTTATGTCCTGTCTAGGAATAGAAAATAAATTGTTATAGATGAGGCAAATCTCATTAAGCAGGTCTTCAAAAGTTAGAAAAGGCGAGGAATACACTATTGAGAACTCATTCATGTTTGAAGCAAGATTTCACTGATCTCTGATCATGAAAATAATAAAAACATTCTCCAATATCCCTTAAATATTCTGTGTATTTTTTTACCATGACAATATTAAAATAACATTGATATAGAGGGGAATAAAAGTGAGTTTATAAAACAATTTTAAAATATTGAAACTGCAAAATGAAGTTAAACTACTGAGTTAGTATTAATAATGGGAAAAAATGAATCCATCTGAATTAAGAATTAATTTAATTATGGTGGCTAAAGTTTGTCTTAAAAGTTTCAATTAAAGCATATACACTATTTCTTTCACCTGATTGTAGCCCCATATGGCAAGGTCAGTCCTTTCAGTGAACAAACAGCTCAGTCGCCTCCAGTGTAGCTGTTATCTTCCTCAACAAGGGGAGACATTTGGCACAGCCTAAAGCTGGGGCATGAACCCTGGCTAAGCTTAAGACATTTATCTGACAGCATCAGCTGACACTCCACAAACACATTTGCTCTCCGTGACCCCAGAGCATTTGTGATTAATCAAAAATGTATCTTGAATCTTGAGAACAAGCTACAAGCAGGCACACACAAAAAAGAATATGCTCTCGATCTCGTTTATCGACTCAAGAGGTATATTGAATTTAGAAATAGCAAATAGAATAAAATGATCAATATGTTCTCACTTGTCCATGGAAGAGCAAACTTTATCCCTCAAGCAAGAAACATTGATCATGTAAATGTTTGAGCTGTTTTGTTTTCTTCTCTTTTTTTTAGGTTTTAAAAAAGCACAACCAATGTATTTATACGTTAGGGGAGAAATATTAGAGAAGTGCATTTACTACAAGATAACTGAACAGTATAACTTGAGAAAATGTGAATGTGCTCCTAAGTTGCAGCTGAAGTTTTTTTATTCAACTGTGTATTTTGTAACTTTTTGTAGCGGTTGCAAAAAGATCTTAAGAAAACATTTTAAAGGAGCTTTAAAACTTAATGAAGTCACATAATTTACTTTAGAGAAAGTTCCCTATCTTAATCTAAATGAGGCAGAGGTATAACCTATCCCCTATGCATTGTTTACAATTTATAATGTATGTCTCTCTTTGAAATATCCTGCTTTCCAGTCATCTAAGTGATATGATTAGCATTTGAATATCATAATATTCTACTTTACAAAAACCAGAATAGAAGCTTTTAGAGCTTTTAATATTGTAATTCACTTTGCAAGAAGAGTGCTTCACTTATATGTAATTAATTGTGTTTGTGTGGGAAACCCCCCAAAACTATCCATATTCACTATATAATGGATATAACTTATAAATACTTCCACAATTACACATGTTTCTATTTCATTCTTTCTTGATTACTTACCACTTAGGTTGCAAGCCTATGTTTCTTCAAAATAGGCCTCTTATTCTATCTATAGAATAAGGGCCTTTGGTCTCTGTTGACATACAAACTTTCATAGTATGTGCTCTCCATAAAATGTTTGTACTAATTAGAAGACATAAACTCATGCTGAGACATCATATGAATTATATTTTGCATCTCCAAAACTCACAGCAGTATGATTGTTACTGCTAACATTTTCAACTAATTCTCCCCATGCCACTCAGTATTTCAGAATTATCTTGAACTACAGTAAAATTGATCTTATTGCTTAATATAATCAATCAAACTTCACAATACATGCTTTAGTAATCTATATTTCAGTAATTTTTTTTAAAATTCAGACTGAATTTTTCTCCCACACCTTTTGCAAACATATAGTACTTCAGTGCAACAATAGAACTGTACAACTAAACTTATTCAATATCAGAGCCATAAAACTTAAAGACTATTGTTTCTTATGGACCTGTTTCAGTGGTGGGATTCAAATATGTGAACAACCGGTTCTCTGTGTGGATGTCACTTCCGGAAGTCCATTCTGGGCCTGGGGAACAAAAAATTAGCTACCGGTTCTGCCAAACTGGTGCAAACTGGCTGAATCCCACCATTGAGCTGTTTGCTTCACATGCTTTACAGCATTATTTCCATGGAAAATAACTCTACCAATACTAACTTACTTTTTATATGAAGAAGGAAAAGGATTTCAGTCTCCTAATGATAGCAATAGCAATAGCACTTAGAGTTATATACAACTTCATAGTGCTTTACAGCACTTGCTAAGTCGTTTATAGAGTCAGCATATTCCCCCAACACTCTGGGTACCTACAACCTCTAGGTAACTAATAACACAATAGTGGTGAAGATCCAGAGAAGAGATGCATCTACAAAACAGGAAGGATTCATCTTCACTAGATCATAGTGTGCATGAGAAACTTTATCAGCATTTTAAAGCAGGGGACTATCTTTAGGCTGTTGCAGAAAAAACACCAGAGAATCAAGGTTATGAATTTTCATATGGCACAAGCTTTTGTTAGGTACAGTACACTTTAGATTCAGAATTATCATCTTCTTTTAGCACATGGACATACATACAGAGACTTTAGTGTTCAAAAGGCTAACACACTAAGATAAGATAAAATGAAATGTATTACTACAATTATGATAGGGTTACATTCCTAAATAGTTACAAGGGAATAAATTCTAGTGAACATCTTGAAGCTTACTTCTGGCTACATACCCTGTTTCCCTGAAAGTAAGGCCTACCCCGAAAACAAGCTCTAGCTTGATTTTGGGGGGTTGGGCCTAATATAAGCCCTACCCCCAAAATAAGCCCTAGTTTGGGGGCAAGGCACACATCTGAAAATCAAGCTAGGGTGGGGGTGCTTGGGTGGAACTACCCCATATACCCCGTACCCACTCACCCTGCAGCCAGGCCTCTACTCGCTAGCACACTTCTTCTGTTGCATCTTCTGCAGCCAGGCCTGTATTTCTCAGTCACAGGCCTTTCCGGAAGGCCACTGCAGCCGAGAACCGAGCTATGGATTGAATCCATAGCTCAGTATTCGGCTGCAGAGGCTTTCCAGAAAGGCCTGTCTGCAAAATGCAAGCCAGAATGCAGCTGCACAATGAAGCTGCTCCTTCAGTCAGAAGAAGTGGGCCAGCTGGGCAGGGCTGTCGGTGCCAGAGTTGAGTATAAAAGACACCCCCTGAAAATAAGACCTGGTACCTCTTTTGGAGGCAAAAAAACAAAAAACAAGACCTGGTCTTATTTTCAGGGAAACACGGTTATGTACAGGATTGTATGGTGTATGTTACAAGATAATGCTACAGAAAAGGAAGGTTATGCTGATTTCAAAGGAACTAAGTTAAATTTCTAAGTCCTAAGCTAAGGCCCTCAAATAGCTTATATAAAGTGATATTTCATAAAGTTCAGATAGATTACACAGTGAGTCTGTATAGTAATATATACTGTATGTCTACATTGCTGTAATGTATGTCTACCTACTTTTGGTGGTCGATGACTCTTGTCCTAGACATCAGTGCAGTATGGGTTGTATATACAGTATATTTATCTAGACAGCTATTTTAAAATATTTTTATCCTTAAAATAGAAAAAAGCTTGTGTTAAAGAGATGAGCATAAATTATGTTTGAATTTATCTTTACTAATGTTTGTAGAGCACTGCAAAATTGGTTATTTGGCCAGTCCTTGGAAAAGGTGGTTGATAAGCTTCTGTAAGATTCTGGTTCCAATTTATTCTGCATGCCCATAATTTGTTTTTCTTATTGTTCTGATTTTTATTATGTAGAATACCAGAATCATTTGGAGTTGACTGTTTTTAAACAAACAAATAAACACACTAGTATTGATTGATCTATAGATGGAACAACAAATAATCTGCATAAAGTCACTGAATTCTTCTATTCTGGTAGAATCCAAGGAAGTAAACTCTACACTTTTTAGAACTGCAATATTAAATAGAACTTGTACACTCCATCATACCTTTATATGATTATACTATAGCTTTCCTTTTGTAATATTCTTATTTCTTCTGGATCTTTAGCATTGCATAGAAGTTGTGGTATGTTTGTAGGTGTGTGCATGCATGCATATTGTCAGATCCTTCCAGAAGCTTGATATAACTTTACCGACATACTATAAGAGACATAATTGTTTAATCTAAAGCAACATATATATCCTATCACTATCCAATTTTAGAGATGAAAAAATGATATTGCAGCTTGATGTCATGTCAAGGTGTGTATACGTGCTTGCTTTTCCAACTAGGCCATTCCAATAATTGTGCTTTTTTACTAGGTCAACCTCTGTTGCAATACTACTCAGTGAAGATTCTGTATAATTCAGCATCTTAATCTTTGATTACTAATAAAATCTGTCCCAATAAAGATATCTTACTTATTTTGTTTCTGTACATTAGTGTCATTTATAAAATGCTCATAGTTTCTGTACAGGTTGCATGACAGAAGCTTTATATGTGCTTATACTACAAAAACTAACATGAATTGAAACACTAGACACCCCAGCTGTATGTTTTGGCATCCATGGTGAAAATGAGCAGAAAATCTAGCTGTTCCATATCAAGAAGTATTTTTACTAGTGCTAATATGCCTTAAATACCTTGTTCCACAGATGAGTGGCCTGGCACCTGCTGCATGAGAAATAGCCAATTACTGTTCAGTGCCTCTAATTTTCTGATTCAATTAGCATGCTTCAGAGCTTTCCAGTTTAATTGCAAACTACTTCAGTTAGCTCTCTGATTAATCATTGCCCATCTGCAAGCCATCGGAAAACTTAGTGGAACAAATTTGTGTACTTTGGAATGCTGGGAGCTTAGCAAATCAAACTTGTTTTGGTATATAAAGCTTTAATTTTGTTTGCCCTTTTCAGCTGCACTTGTAAAAAGCTCTGTACTGATTAAACAGGAAATCCAGACAATAATATGCTACATTATGCATATAATTACTGTAAATACAGCCGAGACTGGAGAAACATCATTTAAGGTTAGGCACTAACATGTATGGAGTAGGAGGTCAAGACAACACATTTGGAATCAATTTCTTCCCATTATACAAGAAAATAAATATCACAAAAACAATCATGTGACACTACCCAATATGTATACTTTTGGTAATGTTATTTTAAGCACATTTACAAGTAAGTCTAACTGATTTTAGATGTACTGCATCATGCATCTATGTAGTTTTATTGAGAGATTTTAGGGAATTAGAGGCATTATACAGGTAAAGAATTTATTATGATGGTATAACTGGATCCTATATAAGGAATATAAGAAAAAATGCATTCAAGTAAATATTGCTAACCTGAAAATTGAAAAAAAAAGGAAATATGTTTTTTATTATTCTGATGTCTCCTTTCCTACAATCTCAAGCAAAGACTCTCCTCATTCTATATGAGAATTATGCTAAACCACTGTTAGATAGACATCTAGGGTAATCTGCTATATCTCAGCTATAACATTAACTCTGGAGAGTCTTTGGGGGTCACAATACCATTTTTTCCTGCCCTGTCAATTTATTTCTTAAAGGCCTTTCCACTTTTCCTTTTATCCACTAGACAGATTTCAAGCATGTAATCTTTTCATGAGGTATTTTTTCTCTTTTAATATGATATAGGACTGTTAGTTAAGGATTGGTTAATTTAGATGTTGGTATCAAATGAAAAATTGCTATTAGTCAGGCCTCTAAGTTTTGCTGAGACCTCTTTGCAGTAAACATATAACATCTGAAAGTAGTTTTATTGTTCATATTCACCAGGTGCTGAAATGATTGGACCAGGTAAGAAACTTGTTCTTTCCGCTCCAAAACATATCTTTTTTTAAAAAAACTGCTTCACTTATGGCACCACATGCTAGCAAAATAATGCTTAGGAACATCCAATGCAGCTTACAGCCCTACATAGAGAAAGAGATGCCGTATGTTTAAGCTGGGTTTAGAAGAGACGAGGGAACACGAAACATTACTTCTGATGCACTCTGAATAATTGAGAAAGCCAAAGAATACAAAAAGGAAGTCAGTATGTGCTTCATTGATTACAGCAAGGCCCTTTATTGTGTTGATCATGTTAAGCTGTGGAATATCCTTAGAAAAATGGGAAACCCCAGAACATCTTGTTGTCCTCATTCAACCTATACACAGGCCAGAAAGCCACAATATAAGTACCTAGAACAGTGTTTCTCAACCTTGACAATTTTAAGGCATGTGGACTTCAACTCCCAGAATTCCACAGCCAGCATTGCTGGCTGTGGAATTCTGGGAGTTGAAGTCCACATGCCTTAAAATTGTCAAGGTTGAGAAACACTGACCTAGAACAAAGCTAAACAGACTGGCTTCAGGTTGGCAAAGAAGTGAAACAAGGCTATATTCTCCCCTTATTTATTCAATTTATATAGTGAATATATATTAGGGAGATTAGATTCAAAGAAGGTGAGTATGATTTTAAAACTGATGAAACAAGTATCAATAATCTGTGCTACACTGATGGTGCTATTCTGATTGCCAAAAATGGGAAGGATCCGCATGGTCTAGTAATAAAAGTCAAGGAGCACAGTGAAAAAATGGGATTAAAATTAAATATATAGAACACCAAATCAATGGCAACAATTAGCATTAGAACTGATACTGAAGATACTGAAGTGGTAGATACTTCTGTGTTTTAGGACCAGCCATCAACAGTAAAGGAACAAGCAGTTGAGAGGCATGTTGCAAGCTAACATTTGGTAAAGGCCTTGGGAAAAAAATATTCAAATACCATGATATGTTTATATCAACAAAGATCAAACAGCAAGCCATTCCTGTGATACAAAATGGAATAAAAAATGACTTTGAAGATGCAAGACAGGAAGGGTATTGTTTTTTGAACTTTGGTGTTAGGGAAGATTCCCGAGAATATTGTGGGATAGCCAATTAAACAAACAGATTATCAAACAAATCATCCCAGAGTTTTCAAAGTACAAGTGACCAACCTCCAATTATCTTACTTTGGACATATTATATGACAACCTAGCTCTCTGAAGAAGGCTGTAATGTCTGTAATGTAGGAAAGTGGAATGAAAGAGGAGAGGATGACTAGCAACAAGGTGGATGGCTTCAGTTACAGTAGTAATGAGTGTACCTGAAAGATCAGGTTAGAACAGAACATGGACAAAATGTATGTGGTCAACTAATGGTCAACATCAATTTGAGGCCACATCATCAATCAACCAATCACTTATCCCAGCTTCTATGTTGCATACGTGTATATTTGATTTCCCAGTTTTGAGATTTAGAGAATATTTCAAGATATCACAATGGGAGAATGCTTTTAGACCAAATTCTTCCAAAGAATTAGCACCAGAAAAATCCAACTTGTCAATATCCTGGAAAGTGAAAGGGATAATGTGCTCTTCTTATTTCTTGCCAAAGTGTCCTGGTACAATCACCTCTCTCTCCTGTGCCACTAGAATCAATAGCTGTTAAGCAAACTACTTAAACCAATGTTTCTTTCAGTACACAGATTTTAGCTAGATCTTTCTGGTAATGCCAGGGAGGAAAAGTTATAGCAAGTAAATGATCTATTATCAGCGTATTTGACCTTGTCTTGTTTGAGCTTGCTCTATTATTTTGCTTGTCTTGAGTGATTCTACTTTGTTGGAGTAGAATTTTAACTATGGACAGTAGCTAGATCACAATTTATACAATAACACAGCAAGATACCAGTCATTTGACGTACGCAAGGACAAACAACAGGAGCAGGAGGAGTTTCAGGAATGGTTTTTATTGTAAAAGCCTGTCAGAATTTTTCTCTATTACATTTTATACCAAACAAAAGAAATGTGGGGTTATTTTGAGTTTCTTTCTCATCATTTTGGTCTTTTCTGTAACTTCTCTCTTAACAGACCATCCCTTCCCAATTCCCACTGTTCTTTCCATCACATTAGGTGTCAATCATTTGGAATAAGCACAAAATCATCCATTTCCAACTCAATGAAAGAACTCAAATCTAGCTTAACTGTATGTATATATGTGTTTAATTTCTAAATTATCTTTTAGATTTAACAAGCGATCAAAATAAAGTGGAGTTAAAATAGTTTTTATATTAAAAAGCGGTAAAACCCAAATAGATTAAAGATGTTTTCACAGTTTACTGAAAATGATCAGAAATGAGGCTAATCTAATTTTCGTAGGAAGATATTTTACAATTGAATCATTTGAGTTATTTGAGCCCTTTCAAAATATTCTGTAAAAGCTCATTCTATGAAAATCACAGCCTTTGTTACTTGTATTCAAACATCTACTATTTAAACAGGAAAACACTCAACAAAAAAACTACAACCCTGAAATATACATCCTCCAATTTATCTTTGTTCTTGTAACTTTGTTCACTAGAGTCTAAGATCTAGCAACCCACTATTCCCAGGTAAAAAATACCTATCCAATCCAATCAATACCTATGATATCCAATCCAATACCTATGATATCCAATCAATCTTAGAACAATTCAGAAAAGTATATTGTAATAATAATAATAATAATAATAATAATAATAATAATAATAATAATAATAATAATAGTTAGCTTCTATAAAAAACCGGACTGACTACAAGCAACAGCATGACAAAGGAGTAACAATGGTGCATTGGATGTTCTGCAAGAAATACCATTTTCTGCAAGCAAGAACTGATGGGACCATAGAATAGAGAAAATAATAGAATAAGAAGCTAAAGTGCTCTGGGGCTTTAGAATTCAGACAGGTACCTGCCACAAAACACTTCAAACTTGACAATTGTCAATGAGTCAGGTGAAAAAATATGGATAGTGGATGTGGCAATACTTGGAGTGTGGCAAAAGAAAGCAAAGGTAATACCAATAGTAATAGGTGTTTTGGGTGAAATCCCAAAACAACTGGAGCACCACTTGAATACCATTGGCACTGACAAAATCACATCAGTCAATTGCAAAAGGCAGCTTAACTTGGAACAGCTCATAGCCTGTTTTAACATCATAAAACACCCCAGGTCCCTGAGAAGGTCTGGATAGGTGGATAAAAATGCCAAATCTAGTCTGAATGTTTGCCTGACAGGGCAACAAATCATAATTTATTAAATGTATATGCCATCTGACTCTCTGCAATCTAAGAAATAATTTTGGGGAAGAGAATCTGTTGCATCTTTTCTGGACCTTCTTTAACTTTATCACTTCATCATATCCAGGTTTCACTGGGAATTAATTGTGATAATTTGGAATATCTGCTGATACACTGGATTATTTCTCATGAATTTTGAATATCACTAGGAAGTTCAATAGAAACAGAACTGCATATTACAGAGTGGACAAACATGGATAGTAATTATTCACACATTGGTTAGCTGTTGAGGTTTGGTAGAGAAATGGTCTATAAGGTCCATGAAGAAGACTAGAATGGGGAAAATGTGTATTCCTTTATGTAGCATTTATATTTTCATATGTGAAACCTGTACATTATTGGACTTCATTTTGTGTGCATCTTAGGTGTATGAATAAAACGATAGATAGCTACAATGCCAATTTTTTTCTCTGGAACGTAAGTAAAATAAGGGTTTTGTTTGTTTATCAGTTCTTGCTTTCAATCAATTAATGTCGTCAAATGTGGGTAATGAATTTTAAAAAGTGTGACTAGATATATGTGTCTTAGAATAAGAACATGGAAACATATATAGCCATTTTTCAAAACACATAGGCTTCATACTGGCACTAAAACTTCGTCATTGGTTCCTATTAATGACAGGACAGATGGAAGAGAACAAGTTACTGTTCTGGGATTATGTTGGTCTGGGCTACCATCAGTTGCCACTATAATTTATGAGAAAAAATACTGATACTACAAATGGCAAATGAAGCTAAAAAAATCACTTTTATATTTTGCAACCCCTGAAATTATGTATTATTATGTACTATTATTCCATCTTTGAGGAGAATTTTTATACCCTCATTCTGTGCCCACACGTTCAACTTACCTCTGTCCCACATCTTTCCTCCCATCAAAAAAGTAAAGCAGTTACAAGCAATTTAATAACTTCTAAAAAGCAAGTAATTTTGCTTAAGTTTCACCCTGCATGAAAATTTAATTCTCTACATTTAATCAGAAAATTATTAGCAGCAGTTCAATATTTGTAAATATTATGAATAGTCTCTAGACTGGAGAGAAATGTATACCAATGCACTCATATATTTTATATCATATTTTGCATTGTTATAATGGGTTATTGACTTATACCAGGTTTAAGGGACTAAAGTAGTATTCAATAATAACTCCGTGACTCATGTTTATTGTATATGCCTAAGGTTCATTCACCCCAAGCAATTTAGTCAATAACCAATTTTTATATATCTATCTCCTTCAAAATTTCAAACTAACAATCTCTGCTATTTTTTTAAAAAATATTTTAGAAACAGACTAACATTTCCCATAGAAATCAATATGGGGGTGATCTATTAGCCTAAAATTTGAAGCACTGCAGTGCAGACATATTAAAAATATTGATTTCACAAGCTACTGAAGTTTTGATTGACTTTAATGTCTGTAAGCAGCAATAACAGAATTTCAATGAGTGAAACAAAGGTTTGATTAAAATTATAGATCTTTTTAAAAATTGACTGTTTTACTATTTAAAGTATATCAGACCCTTTGTCTGTCACAGAGCAGTAGTAAGTACATAATCTTAGAAATATCTTAATCCATTGCATTATATATAATCAATTTTCAATATTATAACATTTCTTTATCATTTCTAATGAGATCGAAGTTTCATTAGGGTTATTCTTGTCTTGCTTGTTTGTTATGCTTCTTTGACTTTCATTACAGAAATGTAAATGATTTGATCCCATTACTAGGCCTAAAACTTAACTCAAGAAAACTTGTTTATATTTGCCAACTACCGGTAATGGCACATATTTTAAGAGTTTTATGTTTTATTTTCATGTACACTGTTTGTAAAATTATAAAGCCAAAGAAAATGTCATGCTAGGGAACTTTTTGTGCAATAGACTGCTATTTCCAGTAAATATTTTTTTTAAAAAAAATAGTTATTTTTATTTTCTTCTTACATTGAAAATAATAGCATAAAAGTCTAAAAACTGAGCTACTTCAACAGTCCTCGGTATAGATTTATAGCCAAAGATTTAAACCTTTGCTGAAACCAAAAAGGCCTTTTAAATATCCTTAGAATATAAATTTGTAATTCTTTCTAGAAGGGTCGCCTTGATAGCCTCTTACTGAAGAATTATGAATAGCCTAATGAATTGTTTAAGGCTCAAGGGCTTGAGGGTGTTTTTTTTTGAATTGCAGTCTGTTTCATCAATTTCATGATTATTGTTGTAAGCAGACACAGGCCTATTGCCCAAAATAAAATGATGAAACACCACTTCTTCCAACAAAACCGATTTCATGTGTCTTACTGATTTGCTTGGGCAATGATATTTCATACCTAGCCTTTAGTGGTGAGTTACAAATAGTCCCTTCTACCCAGTCTACAACAGCTAGATCACATAACAGAAATCCAGAGACCAGACATGCAGCAAAAACCTAAACTCCAACTCTGTTTGGTAAGCTCCATTGAAATATGCATCTCCATTTGCCATTCTTTTCCACTTTCTCTAATGGAACAAACAGGCCAGACTTTTTGTAAAGGAAAAAGACATAAGTGACATCATCAATGGCAATTTCCAAAAAACAATGAAGCTTTAAAGTAGACATTCTTGAATTTCAAAGAGGAACTGCACTGAACCCTTAAACATTTTAATACTCACATGGCTTAAACTGGGAAAGGGTATTTCATTACAGCTTATTAATGATAAGATACTATTTACATTAATATAAAATATTTTATTAATATGCATAATTTTACTATCTGTTCTCCCTGAATTCCATTTTGCTTTTTACTCTAACTTTGATAACCTTTGCTATTTCCACTATTGAATTAAGTTTGATATGTTTTTGCATATTTTTTAAAAAATTAGTTTCAAAAGTGATTTATGAAAATGAGATTCATTAAAATAATGAATAAAGACTAAAACAGAAAACATATTCCAACTTCATTATTAATAAACTAGATTTGAATTGTTTATAAACTGTAATGCAACAATAACTCCATCAAGGTTTTAGAGGCCAGAATCAGCAAATAATTTCTATAATTGTTGAACTGAACATTAAAAGGAATAAAAATTAATCAAGTTTTCAGACAATCTCTTCATGTCCAATCTTATAGAAAAATACTGTTTCATCAGAAGCTTGTTTAACATTGTTAATTGATGGTATCAGAAAATTTAAATTTGCTTTTCAGGTTTTCTCTTTACATACTGTGTTAACTTAACAGCAGATCTTGCACACACACAAAAAAATCACATGCAACATACCTTTAAGCCAATACTATTACAAATTGTAGGTAGAGGATGGCATACTATACATATGCATGCATCATATATATGCACTATGATTTAATATATTCCAGAATACACTGCATTTAATTGGATAAATGGCCTAGATATTAATATATAGAACACTTATTCCAATCTGATGGACTAATATATCTTAAAATGTAACCTCTAACTAACATACGGTATATAACTTCTTGAATTCCTTCTTTCTTACAAAATTGACTATAGATTTCCATCATATGTGTACCATAGTATTGTGCTTCTTTTATATATTTTTACTAATCTATTCCATATGCTAAATAAATAATTTCTGAATATTTCTTGCTTTTCAAAAAAATTACAGAACCTCAATTTCACTGCCAAAACATAAGTTTATTTACTTCACTAATTAAGACGCCTCCTTTGATTTGGAACAAAGACAATCTAAGGCAGGAGTGTCAAACTGCCGGCCCACAGGCCGGTTGCATCATACGGAGGCCACACCCACCCCAGCTCCGGCAATGCAAAAAAAGTCATGATACGTGATGCGGCGAGTTTGACACCTGTGATCTAAGGCAATGAATTAAAAAAAAAAGATAGACAAAAATATAATAATAAACATAAATTCAGAAATAAAATTCCATGAATACTGTCGTCCTGACTTACAACAGTTTATTTAATGCCCGTTCAAAGTTACAATGGCACTGAAAAAAGGGACTTATGACCATTTTTCACAGTTATGACCTTTGCAGCATCCCCTTTGATCATGTGATCAAAATTTGGAAGTTTGACAACTGGTTCATATTTATGACGGTTGCAGTGTTCCAGGTCATGAGATCCTCTTTTGTGACCTTCTGACAAACAAAGTCAATGGAGGAGCCAGATTCACTTAACAACTGTGTTACTAACTTATCAACTGCAGTGATTCACTTAAAACTGAGGCAAGAAAGGTTGTACAATGCGGCAAAACTCACTTAACAAATCTCTCACTTAACAACAGAAATTTTGGGCTCAATTGTGGTCGTAAGTTGAGGACTACCTGTCTAGTACAATATAACAAATCCACTAAAAAAATCAAACAGCAGCATACTAATATACATTAATTGAAATCAATTTAATGTAAGTTTATTTTTCAAGCCAATCAAAGAAGCCAACCAAGCATTCCTTGAGTGGGAGTATAAAAGACTTGTAGGGTATTACTGAGACTCACCAACCTAGCTGATGAAGCAACAAGTAGGGCCTCTGATACTTATCTTAAAAAACAAGCAGTTCTGTGAATGCATATAATTCTTCAAAATGCTTGGCAACAAATCACTGATCGCTTTACAGGTTTCATGCTTTGAGTGAGTTCTGAAACTGTCCTGGTACTTTATACAACTAGTACATGCAAGCTATTACTCTAATAAGCACACAACCAGCTGTATTTTGCAACAGTTGAAATTCCTTAAGTATCTTCAAACACTGATGTAGAATACTTTTTTCTATTTTACAGATGCTGGGTCAATTTTGGTCTGGGATAGAGTCTTTTCTAAGACAATTCTTGACATTCTTGTCCCTCCTGCCTCCCCCCCAGGGGAGATAATTCCCTGAACCTAGAAGATGGTTAATATTTTGTTGCAATAAGAGATAATTTTGGTAGCTTTGAAGGAGCCTGCGATACATACCCTCCTTAAGGTCCACTCTGGATCCAAAGGCATTGGACAACTATTGCTTAGTCCCAGTCAACTAAAGAGAGCCACAAATAAATTAATTATTTGGACTGTCTTTAATCAGGGTTCAGACTCAGAAATGGAATGTAGACAGTACGGATTTTAGTAGATGTCAGACATTACATGCATCCTGGTCTTTTTAAGGTCTCTGCAGCTTTGGATACTTTTGACTCTGGTATCCTTCTGGACACCTGCAGAAGCTGGGGAGCAAGGGCACTGTGTTGCAGTGATTCTGCTCCTTCCTTGGTTGGTAATTCCAGTCAGTGCTGGTGGGGCACGAGATCATTCTAAAAGCTACTCCCTCATGGAGTGCCACAAGGATCAGTTCTCTTCACATATTTGGACATTTACCTGAAATCACAGTGACATTTGGAGTTCACTAACATCAATATATTATACTCAGCTGTATATTACTATCCTAAGCAATGCTGTTGTAATCTTGTCAGTGCTTAGAGGTTGTGAAAATCTGGATGGAAGAGAATAGACTTAAATTGAATCCTGATAAGATAAAGTTATTTGTCTAGGGTATTAGGATTCCTTGTTATAGTGATTTCTTGGGATGGGATGGCATTACTCCTAAAGAGCTAGTGTACAACTCCTACTAAATCTGCAAGTAGAGGTATGGCTGTGGGGGGGGGGGGGCTTTCAACAACTTCACAGGGTAAAACCTGCTGCAACCCTACTATACTGCATTCTTCCATTAAAACTGGCCTGACCAGTTTAATCTACTCAGGATAAATTATAAGTAATTCTCTATTTTAGGGAGACGAGGACCCAAGCCCTGATGACTGCATTGTTCTTTAGTACAGCCTCCTAATGGAACCTACCTGTCTTCTGACAACAGAACCCTTTGGGAGGATATTTGGCCTTTATTCCATCTTAGTTCAGTTGATTTAATTTTGTTATGTTTCTTATCTGTAAACAGCCGAGAGGGATTCAGTAGACTATAAATGTAAACTAACAATAATAATTTAATATATATAATAAAAAGTCACAGTATCAAGGAATAAATAGTAACATTTTATTTTGGATTCTTAAGCCTTTTAGATTTGAGGCATGCAGAACTATGTGAATCTGAATCAGGACCAAAATATTGTGAATATAACAGTTGAAATTATGTTACATTTAATTGTACATTAAAAAGTGGAGTTATCTAACTATTATACATAAAAAGAGCTTCCAAGTAAAATTTGTTTGCATGAACTCCAGAGTAAACTCAACATCAAAGACATAAAATGTCTGGTAATTGAAAAAAAAAAACCTATCCACAGTGTAAAGGAAAGCTTTGTGATATTAAAGCATGAGGCTCTGACATCTGCAGTTACAAGTCAATTGAGAGTGTTAAGTTCTATCAAGAATTACTATTTTCAAGCATGGCTGGTGATTTTGGACAGCAGCACTTATGAAACCTTCAATCAGACTGTTCTATCACCACATATTTTCTAAAGCATCCCTGCTGTCAAAATTTGCAGGAATTTACAGAAACTAACCTTTAAGAAAGGTTAAAAATGTTGAAGAGTACTTCTGAGCAATTCTGTTGAATATTTTTGTTTCAAATAATAAAATAATTGTTACAATGCATAGTTGGGTCAGAATGCAAATAATCTGGTTATTTGCTGAACAACAATTGTGTAAGATAGGTATAAATGATGAATCTTGGCATATGAATTATATGAAATTGACTGCAAATGTGAACATGCCAAGGAAAAATACTGAATCCAATGAGATTTATAATTAAGGAACAAATTAAATATACTATTAAAAATAAAACATGTATACTGTATAAAATTTCAGATTCAAAAAGTAGCCCTTATTTTTTAGGATGACATGCCATTTGGAGAGTCTTAAACTTCTCCATATGAGAATGGCAAAGATATAGAAAATCAAGTCAAATCAGTTATTGGGGAAATAATACTAATAAATATTAAACAATATTTGATCTAAATATCTCTAAATACACATTAAAAATGTTTTGAGGCTTGTAGGAAAGGAATATTTGTTTCTCGATTTCTGCTCTGAATTTTGAATAAGTTGCAGGACATACCCAAAATAAAACATTTTCCTCAACTCATGTTTGTGATTTTCTTTATTCACTGGCCTGATAAATGAAAAAGATAGCCATCAATGGAACTTATGTGTATAAGAGTTGCCTAGCATTTTTAAACCTATATTTCTTGTCTTTTTTGTAGAAAAAAAAATAAGAACTGGCAGGTCTGTAAAATTCTTTAGTTTAGCTTTTCCTGAACAGCTTATACCAAAACCACTTAGATTCCAGTATGGTTACTATTCTGGAGGACTGTTTGGAAGTCCTTAAAAAAAATGCTAAGTCTTGACTTGCTTATGCTCATTTGACAGGGAAAATTTATTTTTCCCACCATAATAGTATTTCTTTTAAAAAAGATTTCTTTTAACATGCAATGAAGAAATTGTAGACATAAAAAACAACATAAGTACAAGAAGTATCAAAAAGCAGAAAACTTCATCAATATTTCTAATGTATCATTGAAGAATTAAACTCTTGGACTGTGGACTCATCTATATTTAGTTTCAGAAACCCAATAATACTACTAGTCACTAGACTGATTACAATGATTCTCTGGGTAAACTGTCTGCTAATTTGGTTGTTGGCAGACATTTTATAAGGCCATCCATTTCATACTTGAAATAATATGGTCTGTTGTAAAAATGTCTTCCAACCAGAGAGAAAAAAAATAGACCTCTCACTGAAGCCTACTACTTGTAGGAGATATCTCATCTCTTCACCTTGACACGGTTCTCCTTGATTGCTTTAAAGCAGTAAAATCTTAAATACAATGCTTTCTTATTATCTCCCTCTTGCTTCTATTATGCTGTTCATGACTTCAGAGAGAACAAGAAGTAGGAAGGAGGAATTCTAAAATTGGGGTGGTTGAGGTGGGATAGTTCTGGTTGACTGATATCTTTAGCTACTGGCTGGCTAGGGCATCTGTAATTATGTTCCTATAAGCATTAAATTAGTGAACCCCAAACAAAATTAAATATATTTCCATTATTACATGGAATTGCCCAATGGCTACAAAACATTCTGAATAGATATTGTGCATGAGACATATTTGAGTGCAGCAGGCCTAGGTTGTGGAATACTTGACATAACTTAACATCCACTCATCTTATCACATATTCTTGGGATTAAATTTTAGTGTTACAACAGGAATGCATATGTGGTGTCCCATGACTGATTATCATAGTGAACAAAATTTTATCAACTAAGTAGTTGATAACTTGCTCTGACTGCTATAAGAAATAACAGCATTAAAAGTTTTTATTAGGTTCTATGAAAAATAACCTGCACACAAAGGGGTAATGTAAATGATATCCTATGGTCTACTGTAAAAAACCCACATTTGAACTCATACCTGAAGAAGCATGGAAAACTGAAAAATATGATTATAAAAACCAGTCCAACACAATACCACTGAAAAAGAAAAACAAGAAATCCAAGAAGAAACCAGCATGGTTGCACAAAGATCTCTCTGATAAATTGAAAGACCAAAAGGATAAGCACAAAAAATGAAAAGAGGGACACATAACTAAGGCAGAATATCAGCAGATAGCCCAAATCTGCAAAAATAAAGTCAGGAAAGCAAAGGCTCAGAATGAACAAAGACTTGCAACAAAAGTCAAAGATAATAAAACAAGTTTCTTTCAACATATAAATAACAAGAAAAAAGTCAAGAAAACAGTTGGCTCACTAAAGAGAGAAGATGGTAAGGAAGTAACCTTAAGGTAAGGCAGTAGAGAGAAACCAGGGCTGCTTAACTCATTCTTTGCATCAGTCTTCACGCAAAAAGAAACTGTAGCCCAAACCTACCAAAAACATAACTGTAAAAGACAGACTAGAAATAAAAATTAAAATAAGCAAGAAAATGATAAGAGATCACCCGTCTGACCTTGATGAATATAAATCACCAGGACCTGACAGATTACATCCTAGAGTTCTGAAGGAGCTGGCAAATGTTATCTCAGAACCATTGTACCATAGATTTCAAAAATCTTGGAGCATCAGGGAACTAACAGAGGATTGGAAAAGAGCTGCTGTGATTCCTATCTTCAAAAAAGGGGGAAAAAAAGAAGACGCAGGAAATTACAGGCCAATCAGCCTAACATCAACACCTGGGAAGATACTGGGGGAAAAAGTAAAAAAACAGATCTGTGAACATCTACAAACAAATGAAGTTATAACTAGAAGTCAGCATGGATTTGTTAAAAATAGGTCATTGCCAAATCAATTTCATTCTTTGAGAAAGTGACTAAATCAGTAGATCAGCGAAATGCTGTGGATTTATACTTAGACTTTAGCAAGGCATTTAACAAAGTAGACCACAACCTACTTCTTGGTAAACTAGAAAAATGTGGGATAGACAGCATCACCACCAGATGGATTTGTAACTGGCTGACAAACCATATTCAACTAGTAGTCGTTAATGGTATCACATATACATGGAGGGAACTAAACAGTGGGATACCATAAGGTTCCGTCTTAGGCCCAGTACTCTTCAACATCTTCATAAATGACTTGGATGAGATAGTAGAAGAGAAACTCATCAATTTGCAGATGACACTAAGCTGGCAGGAGTAGCCAATACCCCAGAAGTCAAGCTCAGGATCCAAAAATATCTTGACAGACTTTAACAATGGGCCCTAATCAACAACATGACATTTAATGTGGAGAAAAGCAAGGTTTTATACCTAGGCAGGAAAAACCAAAGATACAAGTACAAAGTAGGCAAAACCTGGCTCAAAAACAGTAACTGTGAGAGGGACCTTAGAGTCCTAGTGGACGATCACTTAAAAATGAGCTGGCAGTGTGTGGCAGCAGTCAAAAAAGTTAATACAATCTTTGATTGTATAAACAGAGGTAGAATCAAAATCACATGCAGTATTAGTACCATTTTATTAATCTTTATTAAGACCACACCTTGAATGCTGCATCCAGTTTTTGTTACCATATTACAAAAAAGATGTTGAGACTTTGGGAAAAAGTGCAAAGAAGAGCAACTAAGATGATTAAAGGCCTGGAGACTAAAACATATGAAGAATGGTTGCATGAATTGGGTATGGCTAGTCTAGAAAAAAGAAGGACTAGCAGTGACATGATAGCAGTATTCCAGTATTTGAAGGGCCGCCACAAAGAAGAAGGGTCAACTTATTTTCCAAAGCACCAGAAGGCAAGACAGGAAACAATGGATTGAAACTGATCATGGAGAGAAGCAACCTGGAATTAAGGAGAAACTTCTAACAGTGAGAACAATTAACCAGTGGAATAGCTTGCCGTCAAAAGTTGTAGGTGCTTCATCACTGGAGGTTTTTAAGAAAAGACTGGACAGCCACCTGTCTGAAATAGTATAGGATCTACTGCTTGAATATGGGGATGGACTTGAATACATCATAAGGCCCTTCCAGTTCTATTCTGACCTTTTAAAACCTTGACTACTGTGAGTACTCTAGAAATGAAACATGACTACAATATTCAAGTCTTTAGTTATAGTTGTATATCTGGGGCAGGAAGACCTCACAAATATAACTCATGCCCTTGTAATTTCATGTCTGGATTACTATAATACACTCTATATCAAGCTGATCTTGAAGAACACCTAGAAATTCAGTTAATCCCAAATTTGGTGATTCATTTTTTGGTGACACTCAACAAAAACATTACACCTTTATTCAAATTATACAATTCAAGATACAATTTATTTCTGTTAAAGCTCTACATGGTTTGACACTGAAATTCTAATAGGAATACCTTCATTTGTAGAAACAACTAATAAACCCCTTAGGGTAGGGTGAGCCACTATTAATACTGGGTTGTATTTTGTCTCAAAACTGTATTTTATCTCCTTGCCAAAGGCAGAGGAAATGACACAAAGACAGATAGAAAGGTCTTGGTTTTATTGGAACACCTGTGACAAAACATACCCGTCTTCTAAACTCAAATTTATAAGGGGCAAATTTATCAGGCAGAAAAGTTTGTTAATGCTGTATGGTTCTGTGTGTACTGTTTACATATCAAGGTAACCAGAGGGGCTGAAGGAAATAGGAGAGGATCACCAGGCCTAGAGGAAGAAGGGATGTGCAAAGGATGACCTCAGTGGGAGCAAACAGAATTGGGAAAGAGTTCTGGAAGGGGACTAGCTCCTAAAGAGTTAGAAAAATAACTAATTTAATAAAGACAAACTGGGAGTAGCAGATTAGAGTAATGGCATTTCAAAAGCCCTTGGACAAAATGATTTTTCCTTCTTCCCTGCCTCCTCTTTAACTTAAAAAAAGGAGCAGGAAGCAAAAATTAAAGCAAAGCTATCTAAAGGATATGACATAAATCCAATGTTTAAGTTTAGCAACTATATAGACAGCAGAATAATTGAAACAATTAAGGAACTTCAAGGAAGTTTTGTAAATAAGTTTATATTATACCATTAAGCTATGTTTGTACTTAAAACAAGCTAACTTTAAGAGAAAGATAACCATATGTATTGGAAGGATAAGCACAAATTATTTACTTTACTTGCATTGGAACAATAAACATCACTTTAATTGGAAGGAGAACATTGTATGTATGTCTGGATCAGTACTTGTCTCTTCTCCCCCAACATCCCTTTTCAAGAAGATACATAGTATGGAAGTTCATAACTACTGCTTTTCTGTGACATTGCCTAAACCAGGGGTAGGCAACCTTGGCTCTTTTATGACTCGTGGACTTCAACTCCCAGAATTCCTGAGCCAGCCAAGCTGGCTCAGGAATTCTGGGAGTTGAAGTCCACGAGTCATAAAAGAGCCAAGGTTGCCTACCCCTGGCCTAAACTCTGGAAAAGTCTCTGCTTGAAAGGACACTGACTTTTAGGAAACTATTAAAAATAAAGTGGATCTAGAGGAAGTACAGTGATTTATGATGCCAAGAATTATTGCAATTGTAACTGTGTTTTTAATGATTTATGGTCATTTTAATTTGTTCCATGGATATTTTTTTTGTTTTGGTTATTGTGAACTATCAAGAGTTTGGAAACTGAAGTACTGTATGTTAAAAAAAATCAAAGAAACAAAGAAATAAAAACAGAAACTCTAATTTATTAATGTAGGTACTTAGTCCAGGAATCTTAATCTGATAACATTAAGAAATAGGGTGTACTTCTGCCACTAACTTGAAATTCCCAGATGATTTCACTTAATATAGATCTTTAAAGGTATGTGAAAGTGGAAGCTTGAGGAATCTACTTTTCAAATGTTAGGGAATAGCAGCATTTAAATGTGAGTTCTACAACAGCACTGTTGAATTTATTAGAATATTTTTGGAACATTTTTTGAAAAGTTATGCAGTAATATAAATTGATTAATAGAGTTTGGTGATGTTTATTAGAAGTAATATGATGTTATTTAAAAAACAGCAATATTCTCAGTTTAAAACAGGACAAGAAACATCTTTTTTTAAAAAAAAATTCATGAACCATACTGATTCGGCTGTCATATTGTATATACAATTTATTGTAGAGAATTGTATTATAACGTTTTACTTTTATAATCAGCAGCCTGGAAAAAAATCTTACTTTTGAAAAGGAGGAAAGAAAATCTCTTTAAAAAGTATACGTGCCTGACATACACCTTTTTAGATCTAACAATAACCGTTCAGGCTTTTTGTTTCGTTCTCAAAAAAAAAAAAAGATATATTTTTTAAACTGAACGTATTATATTTATTCATCCCAATTGCTCATTTGAAACAGTTAACTAACAGACGGCAAGTATGCAGTACTTCAAATTTCCTTTATTGCTTTGGGCCTCCATTCTGTGTGCAAGATTAGGATGTGAAACCCTTTAAATGAAGTAGGAGTGGTCATGACCAATAGGTCAACACAGAATTGGCCTACTTCTGCCTTCTAAAGTCAGTGATGGGGAACTAAGTGTGGCCAAACAAGGAGCTTAGTTGGACTCTGCCCAAGAGGCTCAAAATTGCTGACTGTTGCCACATTCTTTCAATTTTAATAAAAGGCCTGGCTTAAACACTTGCTAGAGTGCCAGCTGCATTTACTAACTAAAAAAAGAATACAAGTGAAGCAAAGACATTTACTTAACATTTGATCACTTCTTTCATTAGTAATTTTCTCTTCATTGCAACAAACGGCTGTAAATGGATTAATGGCACAGTTCCAGAAAGCATGTCACAGATCTCTTCTGACTATATTAACTGCTCTATAAAACATACTAAAAGAAGTTCACTTGTTCCTTACTTTCTATTAAAGTATCTTTTACAAGACAAATTTCCTATCAAGAGTAACATGCCATTTCAACACATCTAATCATAAAAAAACCCTAATATAAGAATGTATTACTATTAAATGCTGAATATGTTTGGTACATTTTAACTTTCCTGTTATGTAAAAATAAAGCCATTTGTTCATTAATATACATAAATGAATGTACTAAAATAATAAATATGAGAGATTACGTCAAAAATATAACTGTAGCTAATCTAGTGAGGATGGCCACAACCTAAACTCTAGAACCCTTAAATTGCCTGGTCCTATGCTGATTTTAAAGATGTATTTCTCTGTTCTTCCTGTGACAAAGTTAATAATAAACAGTGCTTCTTGTGAATATCCATAGCCATCAAGAAAGTACTCTTTCTTCAACTGAAAAAACTTTTTTTTCATTAAGGTTTGGAAATATAAGTGTATTAAATTTAACTAATGCAATAATTAGGTAGAATTTGCCTAATGAATGTGAAAGTTCACATTATCACAAATTGGATGTATACGGAGGAAGCAGGATAAAAAGAGATAAAAGAGCCATGGTGGCACAGTGATAAGAATGCAGTACTGCAGGCTACTTCTGCTGACTGCTGACTGTCACCTGTTCAGCAATTTGATTCTCACTGGCTCAAGGTTGACTCAGCCTTCCATCCTTCTGGGGTCAGTAAAATGAGGACCCAGATTGTTGGGGACAATATGCTGACTCTGTAAACCACTTAGAGAGGGTTGTAAAGCACTGTGAAGCGGTGTATAAGTCTAAGTGCTATTACTATAAGGGTCCCAAACAACCATTTTCCATTAAGGGGGCTCTTCCTGCAGAATGCCTTGTCCTTGAAGGCCAGATTGGCCCTCTCTCTGATAATATTTAGGAAGCTTGTGAAGCCCTGGCTGTTTCAAAAGTCTTTTGCCAACTTGAAGGAATTAGGTCAGTGATGGCAAACCTTTTAGAGACCGAGTGCCCAAACTGCAACCCAAAACCCACTTATTTATTGCCGGGTGCCAGGTCGGTGTGGCCCACTTGGTGGGCGTGGCTGTGGTGGTCATGGCAAACTGGGTGGGTGTCGTCACCTCAATGTTGCTCGTGGGGAGAGACGCCTGTGGGGATGGGCAGGGTTGGGAGAGATCCAGGGGGTCTCTGGCAGGTGGGGCTGTAGGCAAGAGGCTCATCCTGCGAGGTGAGGCGAGGCAGGGCGGGGGTGCCATTGCCATGGTGCAAGGCAAGGGTGGCTACTGCCTGACACCATCAGCCCCCGCACACAGAGGCCAGCGAGCGCATGGGGGCCGATGATGTCCGTCAGCAGCCACAGTCTGCTGGCCCCTCAACTGGTGCACTCTGGGGCTCCGCAGCCCACTACCAGCATTTCAAAGAAGTCGCCTGTGAACAGGATGGCTGGCCAACAGCTGAGGAGGCGATGCAGTGGGTCGTGCCTGGGAAAAGGAGAGCATGTGAGGCCAGGAGGGATGGGACAGTGGGGAGGGAAACCAGCCATGCCGGGATGCACCTGGTCACGTGGGACCTCGGCAAGTTAGCAGACGACTGGTTGAAGAGGGACAGTTGCCATCTCCGGGACATGGCACGCGTGCCCACAGAGAGGGCTCTGAGTGCCACTTCTGGCACGTGTGCCATAGGTTCGCCACCACTGAATTAGGTGATGCTAATGTAAGAGATAGCACTATGAGTATAATCAGGTTGTAGTTATTGTGAACCTTTATTCATTATTATTATGTTTTTGATAATGTTGATTATATTTCCTGATTTTTATAAGTTGCTTAGAGCCGGTTAGATTGAAGTGGCATAAAAATCACAGCAGTAAATAAATATTTTTTTTTAAAAAATGTATGAAAGTGATTCAAGTGATTTAAAACCAAAGCTTAAGGTAATCTGTTGACAACGCTATCCAGAACACAAGATTCTGCTTTAGTTAATAGAGGGGGGAAAAGGACAGACATGCTTTAAAATAATTCAGCAGTACTTTAGATGCTATACAAGCACTGTAACTCTCTGCTGTTCATTACAGTGGAGAGATACTGTGCTTCTGTGAGGTAAAATCAGTTCTTCTGAATCCTTTTGAAATATGCACAACCCTAAAAAGTAGCAACAAGTTAACAGTGATTACTGTGATTACAAGATTCATACAGAGTGGACATAAGTTATTGCTAAGGTTGTGCAATTCATTCAACAGGGCCCTCTGGATTCTGTTCTAAAAAGCAGAAAGCAGCTACAGCTATATAAGGCTCATCACAGATACTTTAAGGTTGTCTGGGCATGCGTGTACACGCAGAAATGACACTTCTCTGGAATAGGCTTTTGAAAATAAGTTATGGAAAATTGCTAGGAGTTATCATATGACCTATTTAAGAACATTCTATTTAAAAATGTACAGATAAGAACATTAAATCCAAGTACTGTTCAATTGCTTTTTCTAACTACCAATCGTTACAACCACCTGTCTCAAGAATTATTGTAAAGGATTGTGCTGCAAGTATGTGTTCTATAAAGATCTAATAAAATGCTATCAAAAGCAAATGCTTCATACCTTCTGAGATCTAACTTGCAATAAATTGTTGCACTGACACTTATCTTTGGATGATTCTTTAAGACAAGCAGAAGAAATTATATATGCAAATATCATAATAGTATGGCCTTAATTCTAATTCTTCTTCCTCTTATTGCTTTCATGTCTTTTTTGAAGTTTATATTAGTATTTTAAATAATATTTAACAGTACATTTATTTTTTCTCCTCTATGATAGGTAATAGATGGGGATAACTCAATGAAGCTGCTAAGATGAATTGTTGGCAGAGTGAAGTGGTAGATTTTAATAACAGCTATAAGTGGTAAGTGGCTCTGAGCTTTGAAGTCTATATAGCTTTGATGTAGTACTCCCTTAGTTAATCACAAGATAGTCTTGAAAGAAAAGACTTTCCAAACACTATATTAAGTGTTACTATTTGAAACGTCCTTGTATATTTTTTTTCAACACAGTTTTGTCCTTGATTCTGACATTTTTAAAGAAATCTCTAAAGTTAAATTATGAAAATATTTAGGGCTAGGTCTATGATATTCAAACACATTCAAAAACATATTATTAGTACTCGTAATATGAAATGGGGTGGTGCACAATGATTTTTGTGCACACATACCTTTTTGTGTATTCTGAAAGGAAATGAGAAGAAAATATATCTGATGTGAAATAAAACATGGAAGGGCTGATATTTAACTTTCTACTTAAACTTTTTGTCACGACAAAGTGTCTTAAAAGTAATACAAAATAATTACAATTTACTTCTGACAATATTTGTAACTTTGTATTTTTTGTAATTTATATAAAGTTATTTGAACTACCAAAAGAAGCATTAAATTTTATTGCAGGCAAATTCAGCATTACACAACTAAATTTGCTGAAGATATGTAAACACATTTGAAGTAACACAGTTTTATATCCTTCATAGTCTGTACTACTTAGATTTTCTTCTACACAATTTTTTAACTGCCACATGCAAATCAAGCTGCACAGTTGTTAGTCCAGTTTTGGCAGACAAAGAATGTTAAAGCAGTTAGCCCATAATGTTTTCTTTGCAGTGAAGAGATGATAATCTGTGCACTATTGTACATGAACTCTAAAATGAAGCTACCACTCACTAAGTCCTATGCTTATGTAAACAGACAGGAATAAAGAATATGGCATGTGACCAGTAAATTATGAGAGAGCAACACCTCAAGGTTAAAGGTCCCTGAAGATTTCAACAAATCTCACCAGATATGGCAACAGATTAAGCAAAGAGACAGATTGCCCTCCAACCTTAACCTGTTAAGACCTTTGAAGTCTTACAGTGACCTCTATGCTGCTCTTTCATACTAGTTGTTAGTTACACTAATTACAGCCTAATAGTATACTGGTGCCAGACATTTTTTTCTAAAGCCAGCTAGTGAAAGAATATCAGAAAAATAGTAACTGCTCAAGCCAAATTGCAAGAGGCACATTACAAGTTTCTATCCCCAGTTTATAATAGATCTTGTACTTTTTATATATAAAAAGAAAATTCAATAATAACACTGTAAAGGCTTTAAAATTGTATACGTGCTTTAAATAATCTCTAAATCAGATCAAGCTGATCTTACTGTAAAAATTCAAATTTGAGAAAGTCAGCTAGGTTGTTTTTTTAAAAAATGATGTTAACTTATACAATTACTGTATATCTGCTCAGAAATATGTCTGGGTTCAATGGGACTTTAACTAAATAAATACGGAATAGCAATTTAAAGGAATCTGTTGTTGTTGTTTTTTAAAAAAGGCAGATGTTTTAAATATTTTTCACCATTCTGAAAATAACTTCTTTTATGTTAAACATCATAACTATATGGGTATAGATACAGAACAAGTGCATGCCAATAATTATTCTGGAAAACTCAAGTATAAAAATACATTGGATGTATCTATTTTTGCACTTATTCAAGGATGCTTCTATGAGTTTTCTGATATTTCTTTCTACTTAGAATATTCTATCTAATTAGACTATTAGAGCCAGTAAGACCTAGGCATATACATAGAGTAGGAGTGCCACTAAATACAAGATAAAAATGCTCAAAAATTGAGCACATTTGTATTTGAAAATGAAGATATCCTATGATATTGGACAGAGAACACCCAATTCAACCTATGTTGTATCATATTTTTTCAGTTATGAACCTCAAATATTATATTTTTTAAAAAAATATTATGATACTATGAATCAGATTATTGGTTTTGAAAATGAAAACAAAACTCCTTTCTCTATAAAAAGTGACTTTTAACTTTTTCTTGAATATCAATATCTTATAGGAAATTTTTCTACAAGTTTTAAAATTCACATTCACTCACTAAGATATCTTCTTTAGTTTATTATTAAATAACAGTCCATAATATCAAGTTATTTAAATAACAGATATATTATTTATAAATTTCTTCTCTATCAATTAAAAACCCTTTCTAAATAGTGATACCTGAACTAAATACATGTGCGCATTGTGGAGGAAGGGGAGGAATAATCTTAGCATATTTTCCACGATAATTATGGCTACAATCCCAAACCCTATTTTTATAATGACATAAATAGCAGTAACTCATTGATATTTACTCTTGAGTTTATTTTCTTAGATTTGCACTCTGACATTCGGAGTCCTGGCTTTAGTCCATATATTGCCTCCCTTTTCTTACAAGAGACTAATTTATGCATTTTTCAAAGCTTAGGCCTGTGCATTAGAAAATATGGTACCATATTTATATGAGGAAATAAATATTACAAAGTAACTTTATTAGGGCTTGATCATCTAATATGGATTGAATGTTGTTGTTGAGATGCAACGTGAAAAAGTTTGTGAAAACATTCCTTTCAAGGATGGACTAGAATTGGGTTGCTGAACTAGGCAGTAAGTTGGGCCGTATCACCTCTGAGATCCCTTCCAATCCTTACATTCTATGTATTCTATGAATATATTTGTGTTAGAACTTGAAAAGTTCATATATATTTTCAAAACCAACTTATTAAAAGTATGATTGCCATAAAGTAAATTTAATAATATATTAGACAAACTAGGTCAGGGGTGTCAAACTGGCAACCCACAGGCTGGATGCATCACATGCAGGCCACGCCCACCCCGGCTCCGTAAAGGCAAAAAATGGTGCGATACGTCATGATACGTCACATGACGCAAGCAAGTTTGACACCCATGATCTAGGTCATATAATCTGATATGAGCATGCACAAAATCACAAACAGCCATTTTGTCCAGCACCTCAATAAAAAACAGGTAGAAGCTGTCTTTCCCGACAAAGGAGATTGGCTTCTGGCCATTACATCACATTGATGGAAGAGGTACAAGAAGTTGAACCTTGATTTCACTATAAATAGCAGTTGCATTTATATAACACTAATTAGAATCCTCTGATAATAGCTTCATTAGTTTTTCTACAATAAATCTATTTATCCTTGGATGCTTGTTCAGGTATTTCCAGTCTAATTTGCCAAGAGAATCATGGTAAAGGGGTGTTTAAGAGAGAAGGATATAATATATAGACTTGAATGAAGCTAGTTTGACCTTGTGGTTTAACTATATATGCGAGTTTAATTGTAAATTAAAACACCAAAGCGTATGTCAAATAGTATGAAATAATGTTATCAAGAGTTTGTGAGTATATTTACAAACAGAAGTGAATGGCAGTAATGGAAGAGTCATAGATAAATTATGGGAAAAATGGTATTAAAAGGTTTTTTTTATTATGAATGTAATATAAATACATCCATGGAAAAATAAAGGCAAGTAACTTAGATAAACTTATTAATATAGCTGGAACGGCAGATAATACTGGGTTAAAAAATATTCAGTTTTGTAATTTGTTTTCACAAAAAAAGATCAAGCTTCCTATTTCAGTTCAGTTCTGATGTATAATATGCATTTATTTTCACAGGTTTTTATTTAGAAATCTTAAAATGTGGAGTTTCAGAAAGTCCACTTGGCCTTTCTAAGAAAGTTTCCCGAATTCATAGTAAAAATGATTTCTTGCAGCTGAAGAGACATAAAGCTAATTCACACTTGCAGTTTACAAGTCCACTAATCCACAATCAGATGAAGTGTGAACTCAGCTGCTCAGGAATAATTGTCCCCTAATCCTTAGCAATTTGCACTTCATTAATGAAGTGAGAATTAATCCTTACTACTATCCTGATGAATTGCACGAAGGGGTTGCTCCAGTTCTGATGCCTCTATCCCAAATAATAGAGGTGGAGCTAACAGGATAATTTTAGCCTTTGTTGTTATACACTTTCTTTGTAAAAGAGAACATGCTTTGTAGAGAACATGCTTTGTAGAGAACATATTTGACTCACAATGTTCTAGGTATCTCACAGCAATGGTTAGCACAAATACAGCATATACAAATAGAAAATAGAAGAAAAATATAGTCATTAAGGATAAGCAATATACTTCTTGACAATGTGTTAAATATGCTCATTTCTCTCCAAGGAACTGATGGTGAGATAATACTCCATTAACAAATGAAAAGAAGTGCTAGTATCTGACTGCTCCATTCATATAGCAATATCCTCAAAAACAGTGTGCAGGGACCAAATTCAGTAAGTTTAACATAAGCAAAGCACTGAAGTAAACAAGGAACTTTCTAATCAATAAGCAAATGAGCTTTTATCAATATTTTGATGGAGACTACAATTATTGTCATATGCAACTATTTCAATAGGCTTTAATGTTCTGTTATATTAGTCCTGTTTTTATTGTTATATTCTGGTTTACTGGTAAACTTACACACTATTATACTAATACATACTATTTACAAAAGGGTGAAATTGTTTTAGGAAATCAGTGTGAATGAACAGCCAATTTGTAATTATTTTTTTCATTATTTTGAGGTTTTTTGAGCTGTAAGTAAAATTGTACTTACAAAAATACATCTCCTCTATTTGCTGCTGTATAGGAGAGCAGAATGATCTTAAGATTCTGATTTTGGCTAAAAAAAGACTTTCCAATTTTGGTTAGAAAAAGAATTCAAACATCTATTCCATTAGACAGAAAAGAGTTAGAATTTTCTATATCTCTTCTGCCATCTAAATGGCCTAAATATGGTGTGCTTTCTTAATGACAAATATTTCACACATTAGTCAAATTCTAGCAACAAATATGTTTTATTCTATCCTTAACAGTGGGAAAATTCCCATTTGAATAAATATTAGATTTTCCATTAATCTTCCTCTGGCATTTTATCCTACTGCATTATATCAAATACATTATATTTATCAGGATTTTTTATACAAATGCCTGCTTTATGCAATTCCAATTAAATTTTACTTACAAGTTTACTTTATATATGAATCTAATTTTTTTTCTTGTACTGGATAACCAGAAGCCTACAGAGTTCCAGTGATACCCAAGTGAATTAGCTACTAGGTTGTCCAAACTAATGAACCTGACCTCCTTTAAATTAATCTCCTTTTAATGCTACACGGTTGTTGGAAAATAGGAGGAGAGGAATATTAGGCATCTTCGCTCCCAGTTACTTATGGAAATAATAAAGGTGGGAAATAAATAAACAAGAAGGTTAAAGAATACCAATAAGCTATGTTTATGCCTTTTATTATCAACTATCAAACCAACAGTTAAGATTTACCCTGCAGCTAGCACTTGTTCAAGGAACAGTAAAGGCTTTGGAGAAAAATGTTCAGATATCATGATGTGTCTATGTCTATAGAAGTGAGAAATGTGCAGGCAATGGCTTTCCTTGTGATAGTCTAATAAGAAAGAAAGAAAGAAAGAAAGAAAGAAAGAAAGAAAGAAAGAAAGAAAGAAAGAAAGAAAGAAAGAAAACAAATTGTCTATATCAGGGGTGTCAAACTCGTAAAGTCATGTGACATGTCGCGACATATCGTGACTTTTTTTCCATTGCTGGCAATGGGGTGGGTGCAGTTTCAGCATGACGCATCCGGCCCGCAGGCCGGCAATTTGACACCCCTGGTCTACATGGATCATAGACAAATTAACTTTGGTTGTCATTTGAAGTGCAAATGATCAGGCTCAAATTATGATATTTTGGATATTTTATACAAAGGCCTAGCAATTTTGAGAAGTCTATAATGTTGTGAAAGACATAGAAACAGATGAGTAGAAGAAAAGTATATGGACTCAATTATAGCAGTGATCAATGCACTGCTGGAAAACATAAAGGACCAGGCAGGAGACAGATCAATGTCAATGTATGGGGTTACTATTGTCAACATCAACTTTATAGCACATAATTAGTCAATCAAATCACTGCAAGTATTTACGGTACATACTTTAATCATTTACCCTCTCGTTCACTTTTTTTCTGTACCTCAAATCTCCAGTTCTTGCTCCAGGTCCTGCCAACCTTGCAGTTTGAAAGCATGCAAATGCAAGTAGATAAATAGGTACCACTTTGGTGGGAAGGTAACAGCATTCCATGTGCCTCCATGTATAGTAATGCTTACAACATGACCATGGAAGTGCCTTTGGACAATGGAGATGAAGACTGCCCCCTAGAGTCAAACATGACTGGATAGGGGAAACCTTTACCTTTATCTTCACCTTAGATGTCAGGACACTGATCTGAATAGGTGACCCACTAAAATACTAAAACATCAAAATGCTATTCAATAAACCAGTAATTTCCTGATGGCAAACAACTAGCTTATTTCAGGAACAGAGATTGCATACCTGCAGAAACACGTGGGCAATCAGGTAGCATGGACTCTACTGATGCATCCAGAGGTTCTGAACTTGATACCCAATTACAGCAATTCTGAAATTAAAGAGAACTTTGAATAATCAAATATCTTAGGGTTTTTTAACCATATTGTAGAAGCTTAATCATAGGGATTGTCATGTCAGGGCAATAAATAAATAAACTGGACTTGTAAAGTGAGGTTTGAGCTCATACAAAAGTAGAAGTAGCTATATATCTACAAGCATTATTATATTTATGTATAAATCTTCAGGACCAAATTAAGAGCTTTTGCTGTTTTGTAATTATATTAACATCTGAGGCAATTACGTCCACAAATATGTCCTCTTACCTGGCAATGAAATTACCATGGCAGTAGCATTAGCAATTATAAGAACTATCTGACAACTTTCTTCTCTTTCATAATTCCCAAGATCAGCTGCCTCAGGTGATTGGCCAATATGGGTAGCTATATAAATTTGATTAATAATAAATAAATAAACGATCCTCCTAAAAGGATTTAATATATTATATATGGAATTAATATGAGACACAACTCAGTCAAATAACATCTAAATGATGGAGAATATCCATTGGATTCATCTCACTCAAGTACTATGTCCAGCTTGGGACATCACACTATTAAGGGGAAGGTATACAAAATGAAACAGGTAGAAAGAGGATGAACTAACCATTGGAAGTGAAATGTGCCAAAAGAGATGGAAAGAATTGGAAATACTTTGTCCTTGACAAGAAATACTGAGGGGAGTCTACCATGCTTCAAATATCTTAACAGATGCATTAGTTCAAATAATATATCCTAATTGGATATCTATCTTTTCTGTACTTACGTAAAATTAGTATGGTTAATCGGGCTAAAACTTTATTAAAATGGAACTGATTCAAGTTGTCTTACATAAAATTTAAGATAGAGAAATGAAATAGATTATGGGAAATAAAATATGAATATTATGGATAATAAATCAGCATGAAATATCTCAATTTTACTAATCTATTAATTGCTTATTTCCTAATTAAGTTCTCTTTTACTTTTCAACTTTGGAATTTAAATATCATAGTGTTTTCTTAAAAATCATTACAATTTACTTTTCATAAATAATGACTGTCAAACAAAATAATCCACCAAGCTTTTGTTAAAATATGAAGACCTTTGATTTCATTTTTCTACAATTAAATACTTATATTAAAAATGAGGAATAAGAAAGAACTAAATACATGCATCCCAGATAAATGGCTGATTGTCCTAATGCCAAAAAGCATGTATTGTATATTTTTAAATGTTGCTGCCACAGTTGTGCACCATGGAATCCATCCTCACTATACAAATATTCTTGACTGGTAGATCAAATGTCTTATTATAGTTTCTTAATTCATTCTGTCTGGAAGAAGATGTCAGCTGTGTTTAGGTGAGGAGAGAATTTCAAAAGCTGTAGTCTCCAATAATGTAAAAGCCATGAGTTTTGAAAAGATTTGTCAAGGCAATCCTCCTGTTCTGGGACCAGAGAGAGGAGGAAGAACATAAAGAAGAGGTATTGTGTGAGATTAGAAACTGCTCACAAGCACCACATATTTTGTAAGAAATGCTAGATCAGTAAAACTACTGAACTCTGTGCAAAAAAGCCAGGAAAGCATTTAAAAATATAACTGACTAGTGTATTTGTTATCTTTTTACCTAATTGTGTGATGGTCATATTTCTGTATTTCATAAAGACTTTAAAGTGTACATTCGGAGACCTGTTTTTAATTAACACCTGAAAGAAGGAATTGGAATTTTTATGAGGTATTATATGTTTAACATAGATAAAATTAATATTTCTACTGATATAACATTACATCAGAGAATTTTAGAGAACACCAAAGATTTCAACAAAATTACTTTATACTATATATAATGAGCCATTGGCAATAAGAATTAAGTATCTCAAATGCAGACTGAAGATACAAAAATGGAAAATTTGTTTTATCAGTCATCACAATGTCTAACAAAACTTTAAAATAGGATTTCTGCTGGCACTTAAATATGTATGCTATGATAAAGGTAGATAGATGCAATGAAAAATTGCTATTGTTAACTATTCATTCTTTCGGTAACAGCAATTACCACTGCATGTACAAAGCAACTGAGAAAAAAATGAATTATTATTCAATCTCTCAATCTAAACCTGATATGGTAAAAATATACCCTGGTGGCATGATGTAGTTTAGAAACACATCTAAAATTCATGTAATATAACACTGTTTAGATGAGATTCTTTGAGTATCCCATCCATATTTTAATTCACTATTTTCTGAAAATAAAATCATGGGTAATGGATTGTCTTATTTAAATATATCTCAATAACAATTAGTTATTAGGTTTAAAATGGGAGATGTACATTTTAATGCTTTGCTCCTCATGATATATATTCAATGTTCTGAATTTTCATAATATAATATTTCTTTTTCTCAGTAAGCTTTTCAACTTGAATATTTTATTATTGGTATTTACTTGAAATATAAAGAAAGAAAACTTGTAAAACAAAATAAATGTAAGATTTCTAAGTTGCATTTTCAGAGTAGCATTTAAGAGTTAGAAAAACATTTTTAAAGAAATATTTATATCAATTCTCAAATGAATTTATTTTTGTTATTTACTAGAATGTGCCATTCCAATCACAAAAGACTCTTAGTGCTTATATTTCTTTTTATCCAGTAATATTAAAACTAAACAATATACCAAAGAAGTGAACTAACAGTACTGAACTATAAAGTTAGTGATCTATATGAAAGAAGTATGTTGAAGTGGTTTGGTTGTATAAGGAGAATGAATGAGAATTAACCCACAAAACATGCACATGATGGAATAGTAGGTTAAGAAGAAGGTGAAGACTATGAAAGTTACAGTTGGATGGAATTGGCACCCTCAAATAAAGTGAGAAATTTAAAGAAGGATGGTTTGCAATGTTAGAAAGAAATGAAAAGATAATATAAACGAGATTTAAATTAGATTTCCTCTTCTCATCTGCATTTCTTTTCTTAATTATGTCATTTTTTTCTGCACTCCAAATACAACTGACCCAAAACAAAACAGCATTATGGTAAGTATGTATGAATATATAACTTAGATACAATGTTTAGTGAAACTCTTTGATGATCAAAATTGGATTTTAACAATGATCTGTAATTTGTATAAAAAATTTAAGTCCTGCTGGATGAATTGAATAAAGTTCATAGTCTTTTTATAACAGTCTTTATATACAAAGGCATTCATGTCCCCATAAGGGAAAATTGTAAAAGCAGGAAGAAGGAGGTGCTGCTCCTAATAATAAGAATGCTAGTTGGTCAGTTTATGCACTTGGTTATCAGAATACAGTCTCACCTCTCGCATCCACTCTCGAACAATTTTATCAGCTTCTTGATGCCACACGTTATGAACTGAATCTGTCAATGCCACTGCAGTAACTTTATTTTTTACTTCTATTTCTCGCTGAATCATCTGTGGAAAATATAAGTCCAAAAATTTATTAAAATGTGATCAAACATCCAATGTAAATAGTCAGTGAACTGCTTTTATTGATCTACAGATTCACTAAAAACCCAAAATATTATTCAGTAAAAGTGGAAATTATTCAATAACAACTTTCATTTCTGGGTTGCAGAAAACACTATTTATATCCTACCTACTACAATCTTACTGAGCTTTCATTTGAATTTATTCACATCACTTTCTGGTCAACATGACTATCTTATTCTCAGAATCTTTCTGGAACTATTTACTGCCCAAACCTTAATTAAAATATATGTTCACTGCTTCTCATGTTAGAAAACACATAGTTGTGTACAAGATGAAAACAATATACTACTATTAGTTTTGTTTATAAAATATTGTAACTTGGCTTGTGTATAGCACTAAACCACAGTTTATTTTAGATACAGCCTTTTGAGTATGCAGGTCAGAGATATTCCTAACAAATGCAGTTAACTTTATTTTTTTTTCTTTCCATATCACCCCTGCTTCATTTCACTCCTGGAGATATATACAAGTGTTTTGTTTTTCAATCACTGTATAATTGGGTCTTTTCCTATGCATTGATTACAAAAGTTGAATAGGGAATTTAAATGCAAATATAGATGTTTGTAATAATAAATTCACTCTATAAGTACGGTAATAAAAGAGTGAGTAGACTATTGCGTAATGTAATTGAATACAGTAGCAGCAGTTGCAGAATTTTTTTTTTTAAAAAAGTGCAATTGAACTTCTTGAACCTGTATTTATCTTGCCAATAACAAAAATGTATATTTTAATAGATCTTTTAAACAGACAAAAAGAACAAAAAGAGTTAGTGCTTCCCAAGAGTGACATGTCAATCTCAAATCATGGTTATCATTATGGCGTGCTATCCTTAAATTATGGCTAATGAACTTTCTCATGATGAGATTGATAAAAGAATAAGTAAACTACAGGAAGTATGACCAGCTTGGTTACAACACATCAACTCAATATATCTTTTCAACTGTGACTTATGTATCATTCCCCCCCCAAATAGTGCAGTACAGAATGCAAGATTAGAAAGCAAAATAAAGAATAAGAGAACGAAGGACTGTTAACATAAGTAACATTAAAACCCAAAGCATTACAACTGGTATTGTGGATGGTATGACACTAAAAATATTTAGTTTGCAATTTTTTTCCACTAGAAATCACTAAATTTTTCATTTCAGCTAACTTAGCACTTTAATAACTTTACTGACTATATCTACATTTTAAATATCATTTTAAACTACTACTTTTAAGACATGACATTAAAGTATCTATTCACCTGGACAATAATCCCTGTACTTATAAAAAACCTAATTTTATACAATCAGTTTATGTAGTTGATATATTTGTGGTAACTGCCTAATTTAAGAGCAGACGTCTGTGGTTTTTATTTTAACTGGGCTTCTTCACTATATAGTAGCACATGAGTCATGTAATAATTTTGTGCAATAATTGTACAGGATTACTTGCTGTTGATCCAGTCAAAGTAAAAGACAGAACACACAAGCATCACAATTCAGAATATAACCACATTTTAAACCAATGGTTTAAGAACTAGACTAGATAAAATGTCTTTATAACCCAGCACTCTGTTTTAAATATTTATCAGCCTAGTAACCTTGGAAAACTGGAGATTATGTTGCAGATTATGTTGCACACAAATTATGCAGGATGGAAGGCAAAACTTTTATTACTTAAACAGTAATGGTTTTAAATCTAGTTTTGGTGCAGACAAATCATACATGCACTATAATTTAAAAATCCAGTCCAGTGCTTTTAAGACTTAATTTGACAGCCAAATTTTCTTATTCCTTTTCTTTGTGGTAATGAACATTTGGTACATTTCTGAAGATAAAAAAAGGGAAATACAGCTATTAAATAAAGTTGTATATGTTATTTTATAACCTGAAGCTTATTAATTCAGCTCTACTTAATTTTTAAGTATCATTCTAACTCTCATGACCAGAGGAAATGAAATCATATACCAGTGGAATTAAAAGTAGGTAATATTTTTGAGCTGTTGGGCATAACTGAAAAATTGAAAGTATGTTATAGATATGTAATTTGAAGATGATACACTTTCAAACATATAACTGGAGAATAGTCAATGGACTTTGAAAACAGACAAGTTTGACAATGAACATAGGAGGCTGGGCAAATAGAAGATATAGAAATTTACAAAGTTTTATGAGGATTTAGTGACGCTGTGCCACTTTGGTGTAGTGGTTAAGATGTCAGCTAGAAATTGGGAGATTGTGAATCTAATTCCTGTTGAAAGCATGAAGCCAGCTGGGTGACCCTTGACCAGTCACTCTAAGCCCTGGGAAGCAGGCCCTGGCAAACCACTTCCAAACCACTTCCAAAATGTCAAGAAAACTGTAGGGACATGTCCAGACAGTTGTCAGAAGGCAATACTGAATGGTAGCTCCACACACAAACAGGGGCTACTCTTATACTATCTCCTAAATCACAGGCAGCATATCTTAAGCATCAGAAGACCTGCTAAGCATCTTTCTGAAGTTCCCAAATGCATCTGGTTGGTTACTATTTGGAATAGAATGATGGAGTAGCTAACTCTTGACCTGATCCAGCAAAACTCTTCTCAAATTCTTACAGATGTTTTTTGAAAATGGGGATGCACGATCAATTTTATAGGCAAAGAACTTTGTAAACCTGTCAGAGTGTCCTACAGGAGAATAGTCACATTCTCTTTCTAGGAAGGAACAAGTAATTCTAAGATGAGCTGTTGGATGCAAATATGCAGGTGCAATAAAAATCGAGAAGTGATCACTCTTAATTTTTTTATTATCCTGGCATACTCCTGTATGTGGGTATGTCACTGTGTTTAGTCACATTCATCCTTTTTCTCCATTGGGAGAATTTCAAAGTAGGAAAAAAATTGGAAGTAATCTTGTCCAGAACTCTTGTTGCGTCCCTATTTCAGAGGTCAACACAGTACATGGCAGAGCTATGCTCAAAATTTGTGTTGAGAAATGTTTATGCACTAATACGTTATACAACAGCAGTACTACAAAAACACAATAGGGATATGTAATGTCATTGTGATTTGCATCTGGCTCAAAGTACACACACACACACACACACACACACAGAGAGAGAAGGAGAGAGAGAGAGAGAGAGAGAGAGAGAGAGAGAGAGAGAGAGAGAGAGAGAGAGAGAGAGAGAGAGAGAGAGAGAAGTCTCTTATACCTATTTGAACTGAACAAGGTTTCAGAAATAGGCAAAATGAAGCAAAGTGGCAATGCTTAAAAGATAGTCAAAAACAGGACTTCTGTGATTAATACAAAAAACAAAAGTATTAAAAAAATGGAGTATAAATTTCTTATAATTCTATAGAGACTGAGATGGATTTATAGAAGGCAATAATAAAATATGTATTCCATAAAGATGAAGATGATTACTATACATTTGGTGAAGACACAGGGAGCAGTTGTAAGGTTGATAGAATGAAATGATCATATAACTATTAGGAACCTTGTTGCAAGAAGCTTACTCATCCCTAGAATATCAAATCACGAACATCACCAACATCACTAGAAGTAGAACTCATCACTGATCTTCCTGAGTTGGGTTAAACACGCTAATACAAAGCCTGACAGGATTAAGTAATGAGCATATGAAGGGCTCTAAATGGTACTTGCAGCATATAGCAGAATCCTAATAAAATCTTGAAATCACAGATGAAAAAGAAAGGCATTGCTTTTAAATGGAAGAAATATTGCAGGTAAAGTATCTGTAGGAAGGCTTAAAGTTGCTGGTGTCTTTAATATTGACAAGATCAATAATGGAAACAAGGCAATAATGGAAACAAGAACATATAAACAGGCAAAGAAAGTAAGTTAGGTAAAAGAAGAAGAAGAATAACAAATTTGTTGCGGTAAGAATAGCAAAGGAAGGAAGCAGAAAAACTTTTAAGGACCAAAGGTAAAACTTAGCCAGTTGAATCCAAAAATTTCCTGATATTGTAGACCTGCTCCAATTCTAGCAATGAAGCCAATAGCAGTAGCTTCATCCAAGGATGAATAAAGCGTTGTGGCGCAGCCAACTATGCAAACAATTGTTCCGGTATGGCCGAAAGCAAAGGGGATACATAATCCCTGCCTTGTGCTTGGAAGATAATAAAGAATTGGTAAGGGTATCATAAAGTGGTTAAAATAACTGCTTCATATAGAATGTATTACAATAGTTTTGCCTTGAGATTATAAAATAAGTTTGAGACAAAAAGGATTAGTCTTTTTCATTAGGTGGAGTTAGTGTAAAACAGATTCAGTTCAGGAACACAATATGATTAAATCTAAAGTAGAAGAAAGATATACCTTATTGGACCTTAATTTTAATGCATGGGTAATCCTCAATGGATGGAATGGATGGAACAATGGATGGAAACTAATCAAGGAAATAACCAATCTAAGGAGAAATTTCCTGACAGTGAGAACAATAAACTAGTGGAACTTCAGAAGTTGTGGCTGCTTTATCACTGGAGGCTTTGAAAAAGAGACTGGACAGCCATTTGTCTGAAATGGTATAGGGTCTCCTGCTTGAGCAGGGGGTTGGATTAGAAGACTAGAAGATTTCCAAGGTCCCTTCCAACTCTGTTATTCTCACTTAACCAACATTTGTTCAGCAACCATTTGAAGTTATAGCAGAGCTGAACAAATGGTAGTTATGCCCGGTACCTGAAGTTATGGTGGTTGCAGCACCCCTAAGGTCATGTGATCAAAATTTGGGTGCTAGCCCACCAGCACCAATAACTATAGGGGCACTTCAAGACCTTCCACTCAGCCATCTCCCCCATCTCTGCCATTTTGGCTGCCCTGTACTTCACTGCCTCTATTACTCTGCTGGTCCTGCCATCTTATCCAAATTGCATGCAGCCTTTTCGCAAGGATTTGGAAGGATTCAAAGCCTTGCAAGGCCAAATGTGATTTGTATAAGGCCATAAGCAACCTCAGGAAGAAGGCCTGGCACAGATAGTATCAGGCACACCTCATCAGCAGTGGGCGAAGAAAGATGGTGAAGGTCAGCTGGGGGCAGCAAAGTCAGTGGAACACATGGTGGCAAGGCTGGCAGAAGTCATAGAGTACTGGGAAGCCAAAAGAGCTCCTCTCTGAGAGAGATGGGAGGTTAAGAAGTGTGATAAATAAACAAGCAAACAAACAAATGGGCAGGGATGGGGTGTGAGATAGGAAGAGGGGAGTGAAGAGGAGCCAGCCTCTTAACTTACTGAGGACCTAGTCAGGAATGGCTTGGATTGGGGAGGGTCCTCATCTAATGACCAGTCGGATTTGGTTAATGAAGGCAATAGGAAATGCTGGGATTATCACTATGTTTTGGTTATTCCAATTTAGTCGTTCAATCCATGCTACCTGGTTTTTTGTGCTTAAGCACTTATTATAAAATTATATAAGTAAGTTTTAACATACGAAATACATTTTATTACACTGATGTTCTCTCAGATATACTTTTCTATATCACTCACTCACATTGTCACAGAAAATACTTAATAGCAATTTTGTACAAATAAGAAGTTGGTATTATTTACTTTATCTAAATTAGAAACATCTTTCTTTAAGATCAATAAAATCTACTCTATATATACAAATGCTTGCAAGTAATACACTTCAGACTTAATAAATGCAATAAGAGATTTCTCTAGACTGTTACTTTTTCTGAATTCATTGTCAAAAATTATAGAAAGTATGATAGCTGTTAAGAGGATACCTGTTCACCTTTTGCCTTCAGTCTTCTTTGGCCAAGATACCAACCTGTTATTCAAATATTACATTCTTCTGCACTGTCTAACTCATTCTCTATCTCTGAATACTTGCTTTCATTTCTCACCCATATAAAGCAACATGCTTCTGTCCCATTCTAAATGAAGGTTTTCATTTTCTGTACTGGTAATCTATTAGTTTTGCAGCCTGTCTTCTGGCTATTTCCTTTACCTAAAACTCTTCTCTCATCTAATTTTTGACACAAATTTTGAATGATACTAGAAATGTTGGAATTAGAGGGATGAAAAAGTTGTTTGCAAGTTTGGGGGAGATGAATTAGAAACTCAAGGTACATCTGTTGTCGTGAAAGAAGCAGGCAATATCAGTACATTGAATGCAATATTGGATACATATAAAAATCTTTAAGTTTAAACACTCACGTGTTTAACTTTTAACACAAAATAAAATAGAAAACCAAGTCATTCTAATAAGAATTGGAATAAACACCACTTAATAGTGCTCTCTTCTGATTTCAGATAATCATCATATACTTAGTATGCCAATTTAGGAATTATTTTATTGGAGTATATATTTATATAAATAGAAATGAATTATAAAGCTGTTTCTAAGAAAAAATATCAGAAAAAAAAATTCTTTCTAGTCTTGAAAACCCGATATAGAATTAATCATGACAAAGCAGGTTTCATTCACACTGTCTTATCAATGTTTTGTATCATTTTCTGAAAGAATTCTTTCTAGACAGAAAGAGGTCATTTCATCTCATTTACAGAAAAATACTCAACTGAGCATGCCAACATGTGTGCTAATTCTAACTTCAGGAGGCACTGATGTAGTTAACAAAGACTACTGAAAAACCATCAGCTGGGAACAGTTCTTCATCAGTATTAAAGAGGGGGCAGAGCTGAACCAGTGACCTAGAAATGAAAGACTTTGTAATCTGATTACCCATCTTTTGAGCTATGCAGTCCATCCCCCTTTCATTTTTACTGATAAGAGAGAATCTTATTACCTAAGCAACTTTTGTAGTCATTTATCAATGCAAAAGCTTTCATTTAGTGCACTAAAAGGACACTAATGGCACACTTATTAGCTTGTTTCAAGTTTTGTCTCAGTAATACTTTTTTCTATTAATTTAAAAAGAATGCATTGATATAAAATTATACAGAAATGTTTTTATAATGATTTTTGATGATGCTCTTGCTGATTATTAGAGAGCTGTTATAAAGAAGTAGAATTAACAGAGCACTTACTGTCAAACCAAAAGAAAATGTAGACCTAAATTAGCAAATACTGAATTGTCTGCATTTCCAGACAGCACAATCATATTACAATTGAACTACAAACTTACTGACAATGAACAGATAACTCAATAAAAGTTTTCCAAGGTACAAAAAGGATTTGTAATATTGGAGTAGTTTTCTAATTCCAAAGTAGAAATTTTTATTATGCCACTGTAATGTGCATATGTGGCAACACGCATTTCAAAAGTGTTGAAATGATCTTATATGACAAGAGAATGTTTATATTTTTTTCATTTCTGAAATGGTATTTCTTTTAAGAGTCTCAGGAAGTAATCTTGAAAAATTTTCCCTGCTTTTTGGCCTGCAGGAAAACAGTTTTCTCTTTAGCTTAAGATAGTAAGAGAGCAAAAAGAGAAAAATCTTGAATTCCCAGAAGCATACACGCAGCTAATAACTCAGACTTAATTATTTCTAGATCTTATTTTAAATTTTGTAATCAGACAAAACAGTATGGCCTTATTTGAAAGAGTATATATTGATGTTTTATAGTCCAGTAATAGCAACAAGGGCAATATTTTAAAAATAAGTAACTAAGTAATTTTATAGTGTTAATTAATCAAATATGATTAATCCTTATTAATTCCTTATTAACTCCCAAAATAAAGTAGATGATATTGTACTTTATTAAGTGATAAATGACTACCCTAAATACTATATTATACAATATATGTAAAAAAATGAGAAGTTTTAAATAAACTCTTAAATAAGTATATGGTAGAGTTTTTAGATCGCTAATAGGAAAATCAAAATGAAGTTTAGCTTTTTTAAAGCAACCAGGTAATTTACAGACAAAATATTCTATAAATTATTTAGACTGAAGATATGTTCTGCAGAAAATTGTTTTTTAAAATAAATATTTGATCAAACTGTATTATCAGTTTGCTTACAGTGGATAAAAATATTGTGAATAATTGAAATAATTACCATTAATTTTTGAAAATATAAAAATATAAGTATAAAAAGTCAAAATCAGAATTTATTGAATGAAGACTGATGAATCATTTGAATTTTCTATAGCCACTCCAAGAAAGTTTTTGTAGTAACAAAGCATTAATATATTCAAAATGTATTAGCCACTGTATAATTGCAAAACAAAATTACTTATAAGTTTTAGCATTTTCAGGTAAGGAGTAAACTGTCCCGTTTTATCATATTTGACTTAGTAGCATTTGCAAGCCAAAGGTTTGTGTGCTTGCTATGTTTCTAAACATTCTACTGGACAATGTAGAGTTCTGTCATATAGAAATGAATAGTCATATAAGTTGAAATAATAAATAAATAAACAAAGAAATGCCAGCCAAAGTTAGCTGTACATGGCTCAGAATTCTATAGATGATTTCTTGGAAAGATAAACACAAATATCTTGAACTGCAGTTAATGAGCACTACAGCTCATCAATTATTAATAACAAATAAGGTTTAAATATAATGTAAGCGGAGATATGTAAATTTAATCTTAAAATATCTTTAAAGCATTAATTATGGCACTTACTGACATTTTGTCAATACTGAACTGCCATGGCCTTTATAAGTAGGAGAAATGCTATTATATTATTAATACTGAGGAACAGAAACATATTTTAATTCATCTTATTTTCATAACTCTAATCTGCATATTTACTGGCAAATAAAATTTGAAAATGTTTAATCAGTAATTTTCACAGTTAAATTCTAGCTATACTGTGCAGAAAACATGCTGATATATTTGTATGTAGATGAATATATAGTTTTAAACCAGCAAGACTTATAATGTGGATATTATTCCTTTGACCTTTGTTCAATGAAATTACAGTAACTCTTCTATAATACTTTTTCACTTGTTTTCTAAACCTACTCAATCACACTTGCTAGCAAGGAAAAGTTAGCCTTCTGCCTTTGGCAGAAATGATATTTCAAGTAAAAAAAATCCAGTTTCTTGTGTGGCACATTTGATTCCCTGTTTGTTTTAAGTGCAAATAGCGCCATCCTTTGTATTAGCACTGCGTTTAGACTTCACTAGATTAGACTGTACATTGGAAACAAAAAAAAGCAATGAATTAAACTGTCTAGATTTTTAAAAATAAGAATACCACTGTTAATTAAAGTAAGATTACAGGAATCAGCTGAGTTTTCCCCCACAATCCCAGAAGAAAGCCGCAACAGAGGATAAGCAGTGCCCTCTAGTGTAATTTACAGCAGATACAAATCTGAATAAAGGTAAGCATCATCTCAGGCTCTTTAATGAGAAATACATTGCAAGCATGTTTATATACCAACAGACGCATTGTAAATAATTATTAATCACAATCATTAATAATCAAATTATACTATATTATATCCACTGCCTAGTAGGTATACCCAGTACCTGTAAACATTGTAAACCACACTTTCTCTCAAAAAGTCTGACATAGCCAAGATGTCTTTAATGTTGCAGGCAGCTTAGAAAAAAAAACATTTCCACACAGAATAGCAGGCCATGCATGAAAGCGGGTGTCAGAAAACCCAGCAGAATCACTCACTGTGAAGATGTCTAATAGGGATTGCTGAATACACAATATAGGCAGCAGGGACTGAATGACTAAATTGGAGTGACCTGAAGGTAGTACGAAAGGTTTGAATCAACCAGGTCCATACATTGTAATTAAACCTATAGTGAATGTCTGATTCTTCCCTGTTCTTTCATTAAATGGAAGGTATTTTAAATTTATTGGGTCTGATGACAACATTCTTATAATTGTGGTTCATCAGTAATCTTTTAAAGTTCACTTTTAAAAAGTACTACACAAAAGGACTCGTATTGCTTTTCTGTGTCTTCTCAAGGCAACTAATAGTAGGAGCAAATTTTACTGTAAATTTGGAACAAGCCTTGGTGTATTAGTATTGAAAATTTAAGAAGACAAGATTAAAAGAATAATGCAATTAATGGCAATAAATTTCCTTCTCTTCCAAGACCAGGTTAAATACAAACACATTCTGAATGAAAAGTCACATATATTATGTTTTAGGTATACCACAAATAAATACAAAATCTGCTGTTGTATTATTTATTTATTTAAATTTATTGTCTGACCAACTCTAATTTGTAAGGCAAATAAAACTGCAATAAAGGTGTTATAAATGGGTTTACAGTTTATTTTCCATGTAAATAGTTAATGTATTCATTGTCCTGCATTTTAATGTTGATAAATACCTTTAGCTCCATGTATATTTTAATTTAATTTTTAACTGCAAGAAATTAAAAGGGCAGATATGAGGGATCAGAGTGACAATACTTATGTATTAAGACTCTACAGTTACTATAAAATGCTGGAGGAAATTTCACTTGGCTGATGTTCGGTAAATCTCCATTAAATGAAAAATATATACACAAATAGATAATTGTACAGAAAATTTCTTTACACATTTTAAGATTTTCCCATAATATCGTTCTTTAGTCAGGCAAAATGAAATTCAAAAATGCAACAAACAGGTGTTTGGAAACATGTGCTGTACAAATAGCGTCCTTAGGGAACTGGAAAGACCCCAGCTCCACAATGACTGTACATTTTATGACAAGTACAAACATACAACTATATATTTCATGAAGCTGTTCAAAAACTTCAAAAGGTTTTATTTTTAGCTATTCCTGTTTTAAGTCACTACATTTTTAGAAGAATTAATTCAACGGTTTCTTTTTCTGTTGCATAAAGTCCACAGTTGGGGCTAATGTATTTTCTGTTAATCTTTTAAGATAAATTGTAATAACTCACCTTTGTTATTCCATTCTTTCATTTAAATTCTTGAATAACTAACTGAATGTTGCATATGTGTATGAAGTGAAGATGAGGTCCACAAAGCAGCTTCTGTTCCACCTACTAACTCATGCTTACAAACTATCTGCTTGTATCCCATTTACAAAATGCCAGGTAAAGAAGCTACTATCCTAAAATAAGCCTGAAAAGCAGTGCTAAAAGATATGTATCTAATAGAATTAGAAAGCTAGATGTGCTGAAAAAAATAAACTATATATGCTCACTCTTTCTACCTTCAGAAGAATAATGGCCTGCTAATTTCTTCAGCATGCTAGTTTTAATCAAATTGAATGGAGTCTCACATAATAATCATCCTTTTGCTTTGTGATCCACTATTACATTGAGGAATTCTAAGAAACCAAAATAAGCCTAAATTTACATATGTTAAATTTCTTAAAGTATTGGGAGTACCACAAACAGAAAAGGACACTCTGGGAATAAGGGGTTGATACAATTTTGTTTAAGAAGTTGCTTGATTGTCAAGTTGATAAATACGTGCAATTATTTTTGTTAGCTATAATAAGAAGAAATTAATAAAGAATAAAACATTACACATGAAACAGCAGGCAAAGATTATTAATTATATATCATGTCGGTTAGTTAAACCCCAAAAGAAAACTGTCCCTTTAGGGCTAAATAAGTTTATTTATTTGATATAAAAGAGTGTTGTATTTTGATTTGGAGGAGGTGAGAAATTTACTCATATTATATTGTAAAAATACAGTTAGCACTATTGAGAATTATGAACACAAAGTTTCATTGGGGATGAGCTGGAATGCATTAAAATTAGAACATAGCATTGTGTAAAAGCAAAGACAACTGTGTTAAGGTTAACAATGATTTTTTGCTGTTATGATAGTATGATAGTATGATTTATGGTTAAACATTCAAATAATTTTAGATATATAATCCATAATGTGTTGAAAACAAATAAATCTATACAGAAAGATATGAAACTAATGATAGACGCAAATGGGAAATACTGTCACTAATAATTATAAACAGATATTTGAAGCAATTGAACACTATATAGTTTTTAATTCTAAGCACTGTTATTGTAAGTAATATATTTAGTAAAAAATTCAGAATAACATAAATTTTTAATTATTATATAAAGAAAAATTATTCTTTACACTAACTATTTAAATGTATTGGGTGTATGACAGTTTATTAATTTTATACAAGCTATCATATAGTAAAAATTATCTTTTTCTACCTTATTCAAAATATTGTGGTCATAATTAACAAGCAAGCTTGACTTGTAACTCAGCATATCAGCAATATAAAACTGAGACTGCTACTTACTAGATGTAATTTTGGGCATTACTGCTATTGTTTCTGTTACTTCACAATGCACATATACTTGAAATAATTAATTCTCACAGAATAAGCCAGTTATTTATTTCTAGAATGACTAAAGGAATACTAGTGTAACATTTTCCATCTTAAACATTTATAATGTATCAGTATCTAATTCTGGATAGTCTGTGAAAACCATAGCTAGCTAAAATAAATATATAATAGAGTATTAAGTAGCACTTTAACGTAGCAGTGAAACTCAAAATATAAATTTTAGCTTAACTGTAAATTAAGAGTTAAAATATGGGTCGGACACGACTTCGCAACTAACAACAACAAAGAGTTAAAATGCCTTTATTAATGATATGAAAACAACTTGAATTAAATATAGACGTATAAGCTAGGCTAAATTTATATAAAAATGCTAGTACACTAAGTATAATGTACCCTTTAGCAAGAAAAAATATCCAATACATGATGAAACTCTAGCTGTAATGTTATTAAAATACTGATAGCATGCAATCCTATTCCCTATATTTCTCTTTATATTAATCAAGAGACTTAACATTGAATGTGATTGACAAAGCAGCTGCTAGTGGATACAAAACACCGAACATCATAATTATGGCATAAGACAATCAGCCACAACTGTCTCACTGCAAGACACAGAATATTCTCCCTTTTTACTAAGTTAATAATACCTCAAACAGACTTTTTTTCCATTATGCCTATGTGCAGAAAGATGTGCCCTATAGAAAACTTTCAATGTTTTACATGTTACAAAACTTCAAGAGGAAACTCTTTTAAGTTCTAAGGTTAACGGGACCTTCATACACTGCAGCCATTATACTAGTGATAGTTTATTTTATTTCATTTATCTTATTTCATTTATTTTTTATGCAGATGAGAGAGCTGTAGGCTCTCCCTGAAAGTTCCTTTCCACAACTTGGTAACTATGAATATATTTACTTAAATAAATGTCCAGGTAGTTGCCAAGCTTGATTATGACAGCTGCTATATTTAGCATATTTATGATAACTAAAGCTTGACCCTACTTATTGGATCTCTCTTACCCTCTTACTTACTTATTGTCTATTGATTTACAGCAATTTGTATGGAAAAGGACAGAGTGTAAGTCTAGAGTTCTTTCCCAGCTTCTTAACCTCAGTTAAGTAATAAACATCACCATTAATATCTTTACCATAACATATGTAAGTGACAAACTTTAATACATTCAAAATTATATATATATATATATATATATATATATATATATATATATATATATAATTTTGAATGTATCCTGTACAACCTGCATTTTATTAATTTGAAAATTGTGAGGAAACAGTGAAGGAAAAATTAACATAATTCATATGATTAATATTAAGTTCATATTCATATGAAACGTTGCAGTTATATGTTAATACTAACTTCTCTTAACAAATAGATAATTTTAAAAGTATTTCTCCGACTCAAAGCATGGTCTAGATAATAGACATCAAAGGCAGAATACTTTAAAATATTTATTTTAATGTATTTTATTTAGGTTTTGTTCTTTACTTGGCGACTTAGCAGACTACATATCCTACCATATATTTATCAGATCCTATTGTTGTTACAGAATGCAGTATTCTTACCTAAATGGTTGCATTTTTTGTATTATAATAGTATGGCTTGACCATTGTTTTCAAATAGAAATTTCCTTCGGAAAAAAAACATGTTTCAATTTAATTAATTCATGACATTGATTAAATACTGAATAACTGTATTAGATAAGGAGAAATAAAAATTAATCTATTGTGTCAATTACTTATTAATGTTTGGCATATAATAACCACTAAATAGTTGATCAATACTTCTAATATGTCAATTATTTTTCTTTTTATGGGCATCTGAAATTACTTATAGCTTCTATTGCAAAATATTCTTGCATGTTCATTTACCAGTGCAGGAGAACTGTCAGCAGTTACTACAAATAAGAAACGCAGATGCAGTTTTCAAATACAACTCACAGGTCAATGTATTCTCCTATTTTAATAATGGCTTTTCCTATTACATTCATTATTCATATAGAAAAGAGGATAGGCACTTTTTAGGTATTATATTGCTTTCTTGAGGAATATGAGCATTGTGACTTTCAGAGGCCATTTTCTAAAGATCCTAACAGGCAAATGACATCTTGGGAAATGTTATGCTCATGGTGTATTTGCATAATAATGAAGGTATCGTACATATAAGGCCAGAACTGCACTTACCCAAATTTTTATTCAAATTACGAGAATTCTTTCTATTCCTGAAACAGGGCACCCTCTAAAATAAAATACATTACTTGTTTCAAAAAGATGAGCCAAAACTAGAATATGGATGACATATAAATTCCTTGATGTAGATTTATAACATACTTTTCATGCCTATTGTGAGCATAAAATAGCCAACCATAAGGTATTTTCTAAATTGAGAATGAGATGCATACATTTCTTCATGTTTCAATGTATACATTTCAAAAGTCTTCAGTTTTGTTTGAATGAAGAATTTTAGGTGATATAACATGAACAATATTTTTTAATCATAGTATAAAAAAATCAAAGCAATCTCAAACATCATGCATCATAAAACAGAGAAAAAAAAAATAAAAGACATGGTTTTATTTCACATTTACAATTCAATGGTTTCCAAAGGATTCTAGTTTCTGTCATGTACAAATATTATCTACTGAATAAAAACAAAAGCCACTGTGATTAATTACATTGTTTGTTCTGTTTTTAAATACTTTTAAGTGATACTAAAACATTTAAATACACTGTAAAACATTTTTTAGGAAGAGAATCCAACTTTATCATTATTATTATTATAAGATTAAAAAATGTGAAGATAATTTTATAATCAGGAAGGAACTGTATGGTGTTGTGGTTGCTATATTTGATGTAGTAATTTATAATATCATAAAAATTTCAAGACACATCAGTTTCTTGTTTTTTCAATATTAGGAACTGCTGTGCCAAAATGAATAAAACTCCATTTATGATTCTTTTGAACAAATACTACTTTTATGTATCATTGCTTAAATATTCTTATATAAAACACAGTATAGTAATTCATGGAATTAGTTTAATATATTTCACTGCTATAGTGGGATTACTCTGGAGTAAATATTTAAATATGAATGCAAGAAAATTTATGTCAATTAATTCTGGGATAAGATTTTAGTATAAATTTTAAATATAGAAAAATAACGTTTAAAATATTTTCTAATTCTTTCAAGTATATAGTTAATGTTCTGATTTTATTTTATAATCATATATTACTGACATCAATAGAATTTTACACATCAGCATTATATGCTGAAGCCAATTTAAAGTAATAATATTTTAAATTAAAGAATAATGTTACCAAGGGATTTAAAATCTTAGGTTCATACCCCAACATAAAAAGATGTATGTATAGGTTCCTAAATGTTCAAAAAGGATGCAGGCTTTTTTTCCCCCTAGAAGGCAAATACATTACTTCAAAATAAAATAGCAATGAGAAAATGGTATATGTCCTGAGAACTATTTTTTTTCCAACTAAATAAGAATACAGTACACTAAACTGAAGAAAGCTATCTAAAGGAGAAGAGAGATAGATCTTCTATAAACAGGGGAAAAAAACCTGTACTCTAAAAGAATGTTGGAATAAAATTGAGACATCTGCAGTAAAGTTTTACCTTCTCCCTAGAATATTTGAGATGAACTCAGTCTAACACTCTCTTCCAAGAAAAGGCAAAGTGATCAATGCAAGAACACATCAGGCTCTCTTGGACAGGCCAATCAATGCAAGAAAGAACCTTGCCCAGGGCCTTATGCAAATAGAAGCACGTCCTACACCTAGGGAGGGAACATGCGCACTAGATCAATGGAATCTGAAAAACCTTACAGCTATACCAGCCTCAGACAGTAAATATATAATGATGAATCCTTCACGTTTTAGCTGAACTTTTAAACTAGTTACTTTCCCCAGCTAGGTGAAAATGAGTACAGAGATCTATATCTGGCAAGTTCAATTCAAACTTTAAAAAATAATGATGAAGTTTCATTACTCTTAGCCTCAGCAAGGCTGAGATTATTTTTTAAATAAAAATGATTAGGATTTAAATTGTCTGTTTTTTTTATATACTCTCTACATTTAAAATGAATTAAATCTTTAATTCTGTTGTTGGAAATGTACATCCCTTACACTCTGGACAGTAACTGTAACCTCAATTATATAGGATTTTTTCCACTAAGATCTTACATACAAGAGATTACTTTGTTTATTTCTTAAATGTTTAAATACAACATGATTTATTAAACATGTTTGTAAATTGGTTTCTATTTCCAGTTGTAAAGTATATGCATTTCTGCAGAAATATAAATTCAAATGTAGAATTCATTGAGAAGAATAGTGTTAGTCTTTTCAAATAGTCTTTTTAAGACTTCTGAACAGCGACTTTCAAATTATAATTTGGGGTAAAAACTCTAAAGAGAAATATTTTAACACAGAATCAACATTTATAAATTTCATCAAATGGATACTGAATTATAGTAATTGAACTGCTATTATACGGCATGGTGTTACATTACATAACATCATAACACAAGCATACTCAAGCAAAGAAGGCAGCAACTAGCCTAACATTGTGGTCCAAAAGATCATCCAAATGGCGGAGATAATGAAAAACCAATTTTTAAAATCTGCATTGGATTCAAACATTGGAAGTCTGTCCAATGTCTGTCAGGTTTCTCCTCATCCCATCCTCTTCATCATTGCTCACTTCATAGAAAATCACTGTTCTATCAGGAGCTGTAACTATGGGGTGCTCCCTGGTTGGTTATGTTTGAAAGTACTCTAAATGAGCACTTCTATCAGTGATCCTGGTTTGTGCTATGCCATGTCTGATGCACCTACATGTAGCACATGCATGCCATCACAAGTTACTATGAATGGTTAGTATGCTTGCTCATCTGCATAATATTTTAGTGCATCCACCTAATTTCTTCTGCCAGTTAAGAATGGCTAAATAACAGTAGAAAGTCCTTTTACGTTATGTTTATATTTGCAACAATATACAAACCAGAGACTATTGTTGGTTAGTTAGAATCATGATTTGTTTTGTACCTATTTTTAAATAAATTCTGCAAGTCTAAATAAGCAACACATAGAATTAGTTATTGTGATTTGTTTTATATTCTTTTTGCTAAAAGGATCCAAGCAAATGACCATACTGAACGCCAGTTTTTGAAGAGAAGTGAAACCTGCACATAAGCTCCCTGTTTCCTCTTTTTTGTATGTATTATTGTATAATATTAAGCAGTTGGCATTCCATTTTGTTTAATTTTAACCAAATGCAACCTTCTTTTGCCAAAGTTATTTTAATTTCTACCATGTCTGTGACATAAAAATCATTTCAGAAGAAAATTAGAGAAGCACAAATCATAACAATATTTTTGTTTGTTTGATATGTTTCTCTGGCAGCTTATATAGCATTTTTACAAAGCCAGCATTTAGGATCTTTGCACTAAGTTTAGCATCCTTTTTTTAATTATTTCAGTTGAAAACTGAATATATTTTATGAGCCAGTTTAGTGTAATGATTAAGGCATCAAATTAGAAGCTGGATGATTTTGAGTATTAGTCCTACTGACACAAAGCCAGCTGGGTGACCTTCGGCTGGTCATTCTCTCTCAACCTTAGGAAGGCAGCCATGGCAAACCACTTCTGAAATCTTGCCAAGAAAACTTCAGGGACTTGTCTAGACAGTCACCAGGAATCAACAATGACTGGAAGGCATAAAAAAAACCTACCGTAACATATTTTATATCTGGGCCAGTATGGAACACTTATTGTAGTGATTTCTTAAAATAATATATTCCTTTTCATAAAAAATTAATTACCCATGTTCTCTAATAAGTATCTGGTGTTGAGAACTACATGTACATGCATAATGTACATCAGTGACAATTCTAGATTGCCTCTGATATTCTCATTACCTTTGCAGCCTTAATTACACTTCACTTCATTATGTTTATCTGCTATCCTGTCAATGGCAGGTAGTCCTTGCTTAACTGTCCTCTTTAGCAACCTTTTAAAGTTATAACAAAGCTGAAAAGGGTAATTTTATGACCAGTCCTCACATATATGACAATCATAGCATTCCCACATCATGTGATTGAAATTTGGGCACTTTGCAACTGGCAGGCATTTATGACAGTTGTAGCACCTGATGGACACACAACTGCCATTTGCACACTTCAAAGCTGGCTTCTGAGAAAACAAAATCAACAGAGAAGGCAGCGGTAAAGTCACAGGTTGTGGTCAGTGTTTAATTACTGCAGCGGAACTGATGTCAGTAAGTCCAGCACAGTATCATGATGTTTCACTTAACAACTTAGCAATGGAGCTATTAGTCACAATTGTGATAATTAAGTATGGACTTCCTGTACCTCTCAAAAAAGAAGTGAAAGTGGATTTATCATTGGAATCTAACAAGAAAGAACAATACATACAATGTGTAATATATGAAACTGTTGCATCCTGGCCTCATTTGGTTACAGTACTAGGTCATGTTTTACAATACAGGAATGATCCCATCTGGTTGTAAGGAAATCAGAAGCATTTGTTCCCTGTTTTGAATTAACTCTGACTTGTCTTTATATGCAAACTGGGTGAAATTATGATTAACTTTAATTATGATTTGTCCAAATGGGCCAATGTAAAACTACAGTTTACAGTAATTCACTCATGTTTTTGGATAAAAGATGAGAAAGCCTAAATATTATTCATGATTATTTCTGCATGCTGATTTTTGGTTTAGCAATGACATATAGAAGATTATCATTAGTCTTGTTCAGAAGTTAACAGACTGTACCCAGGCCCAATCCTCTTTCTGGATGGCAGTTCCATCATTGCTTACTTATTTGCAAGTATAGGTGATAATCTAAGCTGTATTGGGTCAGGGCTGAAGTGTGATATTTCAAAATTAAGAAGCTCTCTCACACACACATTTGCACAGGATTTTTTCTGTATTACCATCTCTTATAATATTATTTTTATAATTAATAATATTAACCTTAAGTACACACAAAATTGAAACTCAAGTCCAAGAGTAATGCAGAGTATATTTGTAAAAATTCTCTAATGAGAATTAGAGATTAGTCTGCATTCAATACTGGAGAACAGATTATAAAAAAAGTGAATAAGTGGTAAGCAAGGAATACCTGTAATAGTAATATTTGTTATGCTTTGTTGTCATACAGGGTAGAACTTGAACCAACAGGATAAAACTAAGGAGGTAGATATAGTCTATACCAGACCCCCCCCCCAACCTTTTGGGCACCAGGGACTGGTTCCATGGAGAAAGGTTTTTTTCTGTGGGTTGGAGGGGGCATGGTTTTGCGTGCTGCCTGCAGACTGTAAGGTTTTGCTTGTTTTCACGGAACAGTTGCTGGTCCATGGACTAGGGTTGAGGACCTCTGGTCTACACATTAACAGGCTCTTTCTTCTGTATGATATGTCAGCCAGTGAAATAGATTGTGACATAAAATGGTAAGTTTTCCTTCATTGGAGTCTGAATGTTTAATGGATCCTGCCGTGAGGAGAGGTTGGCCTAGATCAGGGGTGTCAACCTGCCGGCCCACAGGCTGGTTTCATCATACCGAAGCCGTGCCCATCCCATTGCCGGCAATGTAAAAAGAGTCGCGATACATCATGTGACGTGGTGAGTTTGACACCGGTGGCCTAGATCAGTGATGGCGAACCTTTTAGAGACCGAGTGCCCAAAAATTGGCCCCGCCCCCACCCCACCTGCCCGCAGGGCCACTCCCCGCCTCCAGGGCCCGCCGTAGATCGCCCAGGCAGCCCAGCAGTGCCATGGTGGCCACGCCCTCTCCCCGCGCCCTGCAGCATCAATTGTGCGCGATGGGGCATGAGGGCAGAGTCTTGTCTAGGCTGCCTGGCTGCCATGTCCTTGGCTGTGCTGCTCCGCGTGGGCCACGCTTAGGGCGACTCTCCTCCAGGGGGGCTGCTGGTGAGGGAGTTGTGGGGGGAGGCAAGGCTGGGGCAGTGGCACGAGTGCCCACAGAGAGGGCTCTGAGTGCCGCCTCTGGCACCAGTGCCATAGGTTTGCCACCACTGGCCTAGATGATGTCTTAAGGTTTCTATCCACAGACCCGTAATACTGTGAATCTATCCAACCACACATTCAGCCACTGTGAAGAGTCAATTCTTGCATGAGGCTTATCCTTTTACCTCAGTAATCCTCCTCCCCCCCCCAAATATACAACTCTGAGGATTTTGAAGCACACTTTTTACCCTTTAAGAGTTAAGGAATACTTTCAAGAAAAGACATAAGGCAGATATACAGCCATTGTCAATCCTGAGATAACACACAACTATAGATTTCAAAAGCATAAAAAACTAAATTTTGTGTGGATACTTCCAGACAGATGTTAACAATAAATTGCATTTCTATATTGAATTCTTTCACTAAATTCAAACCACAGTCATCAATAAATACTCCCCTTATGCAACAATCTCAGCAAGGCAGAAGGAGATGAAACACAAGAATGCTTATGACATTATAATTAAAGAAGCTGTCATTAGGAATAAGGTACATTATGCTGAGAGGCCACTTTCTAACATCATATTTGATCAAATTTAATCCTCAGATCTCAGTACAACATACAAAAAAACTACACAGTATGATAAAATAATTTCTTAAGAATTTCCTTCATATAAAACTATCTAATGGAAACATTCTACAGCAACAATCTGATATCTTCTATCTACATCCCAAAATATGCAAAACAGGAAACCAAGGCCATTCCCATTGTTTAAAGGATGAGAATCATCAGAGCTAGATATCACATCTCAAGGACTCTATTCAGACCTTATGTTACCAGCACTTCCAGCTACATAAGACATCGGTTTACTTCCTACATACCCTCTTATTGTAGAAAACTATATCAAAATTGAAATCAAGTAGCTTTGCTTTTCCTCTGATGCCTGTAAATATTAAGAATCAGATTGTTTTTCTCTTCCTTGGGAGATATATGAAGAAGCTTCTTGCTGAACCTCAGTTGTCCTGACACTATCTCAAGTTCCAGGCTATCCATACAAATGCCTGATTTCTCTTTCCTCCTCCTATGTACTCTTGCTTTTTTTAAACTTAGGCCTTCTTTAAAAGTTTTTTTCTTTAGTATTATTATTTGGTAAGGGGCACTGGAATATTTGTGATATACAAGAATCACATTTTTTTAAAACATGGGTTTTACTTAGAGAAAGAAGTTCATTTCCTATTAATTGTCTTTAGCTGATTTTGTTTTTAAAAAATAGTCACTGTAGTTACATTGTTAAGTATGTTTTATTCAGTAAGCATCTATAGGTTTTTTTAAGTAAGAGGGAAAAAAACCCCAGATATTGCTGGCTGCTTAATGTTTGTCAATCCCTATTAAGTGTATTGATTCTCTTTCATAGCATATTTAGACTTTAAACCTACTCTTCTTTCAAATTTATTCTTTAGATCTAGTTTTGCATTGTGATAGATTCGTGATGTGCCAGAATTATATATTAAATTCTTCTTCCCATGCACATGCCTCCTGCAGAGACAGCAGACTATAGAAGCTGACCCTTACTGAGACCATCTTGTCTATCTGACAAAGCTCCTTTTTAACTTCTTACTTATTGCTTATTTTCTGCAATGGGGAAATTTTTTTTAGCTCTGCTTGTGATAATTTCACAGGCCCTGAGTACCCTGACCTTAGAAGCCCCAAGGTCAGAAGTCAAATTGTGTTCTGAAACATCTGTAAGCGTTATATTAAAGAAGAACAAAAGTGAAGAGATATCCACCAGCATGACAAGAGAAACAAGCAAAATGGGAATGACACATTGATCATCTGTTAGCCATGCCATCTCAAGCCAAGAGCTACAAATGGATAGAGGGATGGTAATGGGAGAAACAATACAAATTCAAAACATTTCTTATACTTGAATCCATAAATAATCATATCCAGTATTTTATATGTCTTCCTTACAGATTTTTTTATATTACTTTAAAAAGATTAAACTAAAATTAAAGATTACAACAAAAATTTGAAAATCATATGGGTCACCTATAACGCTGTTCAAAATTTAAATAAAAGGGATTGCATTTCAGTTGCTTACTGATTAGACATCATTTCCTGTTATTAGAAATGTAAACATAAAAACAGCTAGTCATGTCAGCCAAATCTTTATGTCACTAATCCAATAATTAATATTTTTCTATCCACAATTCATAATATGAACAGCATGTAACATTTTGAAAAGGATAATTTTGTCAAACACTGGAAGCCAAGGCAAACTTAGTCCTTCAGTTTTTATTGTTGGCTTTCAAAGTATTTGTATACACTTTTATGTGTTTTAGTATATTAAATGATTTGATCATTGCACAAAAAACTATAGTTATTGGATGATGCAGGTAGTGGATAACTAAAATTGCAAAGTGAAACTTTTACTATGTATTGCCTAGTAGTTCCAGCCATATAGTTTAGTAAATTCCAGCAAACAAGTACAGCAAAATCTTTTATGTTCTCTCATTTCATCTCATCTCATTTACTAGGTAGTCAAAGAATAATTGAAAAAATGTTTTAACGTAAATGATTTAACTGGGTTAGCTCTCTATATAAAAAAACAACCGTATCTTGAATCAACATCGAAATAGAAATGAGTTTTAAAGCTGTATTGTAATTTCTATCTATATAAGTGATATAGCAATATTAGTAACTATGGCAGTATTTCTCTATATTAAAAGAGAGCTTATGTTTAAACTTATTAAACTTATTAAAGCTGTTTACACTAAACATCTTGATTATTTTAGAAAGCTTTGTTATCCTAATGCTGTATTTCTCTTATGTTTTATATAAACAATAGTGTACTTGTATAAGAATTCATTTCATTTTTTTGCATAGAAGGATAGAAAAATTCAAATTGCACAGTTAATGTCATCAATGAAGCATTACAAAAGTGAAAGAGAAAAAAGAACAGACATTTATATATTTTACATATAAGTTTTTATCTATTGAGCAGAGTGGATATGTTCTGGGTCTACTCAGGGAAACAGTTCCATCTTCTGGGACTCAGGAGAAGTTGCTTCTATTGTGGCACCTAGCCTATCAAACATCCTCCCCTAGAGATTCAGTTGCCCTGATTTTGTTGGGTTTCCAGAAATCTGTAAAAACCTTATTTTTCTCACAAGCATAATGGCCAGGTTCTTAGTAGACCCTGATAATGATAAATCTGTTGATTGAGGATTATGTTTAAGGAGCTTTGTCTGTGGTATATTGCATTCCACATTCCACATGTGCTTATTAATTTTATTTGCATTTATGCTATTTTTATTGTTTTTATTTATGTTTCATTTATTATATTTTATTTATTTATTTATCGACCTCGAGATGCCTCACTTGTGGGGTACCGCAGGGGTCGGTCCTCTCGCCTCTCCTGTTCAACATCTATATGAAGCCACTGGGTGAGATCATCCGTGGTTTCGGGGTGGAGTTTCATCAGTACGCAGATGACACCCAGTTGTACATCTCCACCCCGGACCACCCCAACGATGCCGCGGAAGTGATGTCCCGGTGCC
>NW_015386478.1:1123225-1130503 GCF_001527695.2 Protobothrops mucrosquamatus
CCTTAGGGTGCCGTCGGCCAGACAATGCCGGCTGGCGACCCCCAGGGGGAGAGCCTTCTCTGTGGCAGCTCCTGCCCTCTGGAATGACCTACCCCCCGACCTACGTACAGTTGCGGACCTGCGCCTTTTTCGCCGAGCCCTGAAGGCTCATCTATTCCGTGCGGCCGGCCTGGCGTAGTTTGATTATGTTTTAGTGGGGTTTTTTGTATGGGTGTGTTTTTAGAACAGGCCTGTTATTTAATTTGATTTTAGAACTGCCTATATTTATCATGGTTTTTATTATCGCCTGTTCACCACCCTGAGTCCCGTAAGGGAGATAGGGCGGTATATAAATTCAATAAATAAATAAAATATTTTATTGTATTTTATTGTGAGCCACCCAGTTATTTGCTCAAGATGACAACTATATTTGCTAAATAAATAAACAAGACAAGTATTGTTTGAAATCAAGTCTATAACAGAATTTTTTCACTTCTTCAGTTTATCCAATTGCTGAAATTTTTCTAGTTAGCAAAGGAACAAAAATGAATATGCTCTCTACTTACAAAAGAATAAGAGGCAAGCGTATATATCGTAAAACAAAAGAAAAGCCTAATTATTGCAAATATATGTTCAAAGCAATATATGGAATCACAAAATGATATTAACTTACCAATTCCACAAATGCCAATCCACCATAACTATGAGCAACAACAAATACATTTTCAGCTAACGACTGGGAGATAAAGTGGTCCCACACATAAATTGCATGTTCTTCAGGAGAGCCATTTTCCTAAAAAGAAAAGGTGAAAAATAATATTTTATTTGTTTGTACTTTTATTTATTTGTCAAATTTATATGGCTGCCATCTCATATAAAGTGACTCTGGGTGGTGTATAATAAAACCAGCAATTAAAACATTCCATAAAACCAGTTAAAAATAATGAACTTAAATAATGCAAGTTTACAAGAGGGAAAATATTATATATAAGACAGCTAGCATTAGTTAAGTAGCATGTTAAATTTAAAATGTAAACATCTGTGAAAATTAAATCGAGTAATCTGTCTTTTTTTCAGTGGAGGAGAACAACAAACCTGATTTAAAGGCCAGTTCATCATACTCTGAGTATAATATATATTGTTCAAATCCCTGTTTACAAGATACAAAAGCTTTTTAGGGACTTGCAACAGTTTAGGATTACCCTCATTTCTCTCTTAAAAAAACAAAACAAAACAAAAACCCTAGATACTGATCCTAAATACCCTTTTATAGCTCCTATCTTTAGGCCATTTTATTAATACAACATAACAGCAAACTGAAATTAAATTAAATTATATTACTGTTGTTGGGATCAGTTGATGGGGTACTAATGCTGTTGTTCCCCTTCTTGAATCTACATTTCAATATCCTACTAGAAAAAATAGCTTCCTTGATAGAATACACTGGGGGCTCTGGGTAGACTAAAGGGGGGTCTTTGGTAGAGATGGACAAAAATAAATCAATAGGAAATGTTGTTTTGTCCTGTGCTGAAATCTGAGATGGCTAGACACCCCCATTAAAATTTAGTTCAGGAGCTAATGATTGCCCACATTTTTTATTCTTTTATCATATTGTTATAAAAATGATATTGTAAAAAATGGTATACAGTAATGTTGTATGATATGATTAGAGATTAACATTCTACTGTTTAGGTAGCTTATAGCATTAAAATAGAGAAATGAAAGATTATCAATATTAATATTATCAATATTAATTACCATTTAGGATAATATTACAAGCATAAAATGCAACATTACAAATATAAAATGATTTGCCCATTCTTGATGTACATTAAAAAAAAGACCACAATTCAAACTTTAAGGGTGACTATTTAGTGGCTATTCAGTTTTCTTCAAGGATTTTGATCTACAGTGACTCCATTTAAGAATATTATGTTTAGACAGTATATCATGTTAATAGATAGTACTCATCAGTTCTAAGAAAAATGGAAAAACCTATCTTTTTACTATGCTAAAATCAACATTTTCACCAGGTAATTACATTTGTCCTTATTTTTATTCTATTATTCTTTAAAGTAGTGCTTTTTAAAGTTTTTGCTCTCATAAACCCTTCCCACTTTTAAAAATGATGAAGAATCCCAAAAGAGCATTTGATTGTATAGATTATATTTATTAGTATTTACCATATTAATAATTAAAATTGACACTTTTGTAGAATATTTTTTATTGAATCATGTAAAAGTAACAATACATTTACAATAACAAGTAAAAAACAATAATGAGACGAGTGATGTTGCTTGTGAAGTATGCAAATGACTTCAATATCTGGCAAATAATTTTGATTTTACAGACCTCATCTAGAAGATTCCCTAGATCAGTGATGGCGAACCTTTTAGAGACTGAGTGCCCAAAAACTGCCTTGCCCGTCCCGACCCCACCTCTCCTGCCTGCAGGGCCACCCACCACCTCCACAGCCTGCCACAGCAGATCGCCCAGGCGGCCCAGCAGCGTCATGGCAGCCACGTCCTCTGTCTGTGCCCTGCAGAATCATCTGTACACGATGGGGCACGAGGGTGGGGTCTTGTCCCCGCTGCCTGGCTGCCATGTCCTTGGCTGTGCTGCTTTGCGCAGGCTGCACCCGGGGTGAGACTCCTCAGGGGGGGCTGCTGGTGTGGAGGGGGCCATGGGGGTGGTGGGGGTGGGGCGACGGTGTGCATGCCCACAGAGAGGGCTCTGAGTGCCGCCTCTGGCACCCGTGCCATAGGTTTGCCACCACTGTCCTAGATGTTCTTGGAGCACATTCTTAAGAAACGCTATTCTCAGAGATCATATTCAGTCCTAATAGATATTACAATACAATTAAGCACTGCATAATCAAAAAGACTGAACACAAAAAATTAAAAAATCCCGGTGCTAAAATATATATACAGAAATAAAATTTTCTATCCACCAACGAAGCAAATACTTCATTCTCACAGCACTTCACATATATAATAATAAGCTGAGAAATATACAATTAAATAAACCAAAGTAGCCAATCAAAATGATAAGAGGGAACTCTGTGGTGTTCAAAGTAGCTACTGACTATGTAGACAGCAGTAGCTATTGTAGCCACACAATGCTTTGAAGGTTGTATCACAATTTCAATAATCCCCCCCCCATATTCCTGAGGTGTCTCAATTTCAATCTTTTTTACCGTTTTTTCAGACTAGTTTTGTCCTTTGTAACAAAAACAAAAATGGGGAGGGGGGCTTTCTTTGCATAACATAGATCTGTACTATTCTTCCCATCTTATGGTTCACATACCTATGGTAAACCATGGGCTCTAAAAACTTTGCTGGGAATAGAGACTGCTTCAGAGTAATTGTATGTAATACTCTTGGTTATTTTTGTGTGCCAGAAGTCAAGGAAATTATCAATTGTACAAGCAGGTAACTTCTCAAGAAATCATCTTGGTCCATTAATTTCCTGACTATATCGTTTCAGTGTCAGATGATGTAGTCTCCTTTGGTCACAAAAGTTCACAATGATTTTGAGACAGTTACTACCCTTCAATCTATCACACAGGGATTTGTGGGGGAAAATGGAGAAGAAGGTGCTATATACATCAGCATGAATTCCTGGAGGAAAGCCAGGATATTATATAAATTTAATACATTCCAAAGTAAAAAATTGGCCCACCTACATTCTTGAGGAGTTAGATATTTTGCAATTTGCCCAAAGTCCAATGGGAAAGGTTATTATCCCAGAGTTATGCAAATACGGTATTTTAATTTTAAATCAATTGGTTTTCTTTCTAGTCTGGCTTTATTTCAATTTTCAGATACCCGGAAGACATTTTCTGTATACAGGGAACATTTGCATTCACATCCATAATAAAAAAATGTAATTTCATTTGAAGCATTTCTTATACAGTTATCCATAAATATTAAACAATTAAAGGGACATCACATATCCTTGTTTTACTATGTGTTCAATGTTGGATAATTAACTAAGCATTCAGTTTATTCTCACATAAAGTTTACTTTCACATAAGTATTATACACTGTATTAAATGAGGTTAAAAACATCAGACCTGTTAAATACCATCTTATGCACTTTGGCAAACTTGGTTTACAACACTAGTTACTTCAAGTAGAGGCAAAGAAACCATAAGATACATTCCCAAGCTTTAACGGGAAAATGAAGAAAATCAGATACATTTTTATGGAAACTTTGAGAAGCAAATTTCTAATTGTATCAAAATCCTTTGCAGTAAAGGAGTTGAAAGGACAAACTATGGAAAACTGAATAGTAATACATCTCACTATCATTAAGACTTGTTGACAAAAATAACTAACTGCTGGCAATGTTAATTTTATGGTTAAAAATAAGTTAGCTACAACAGTGGATTTCTAAATAAATTGTTTAATAAATATAAACTCAACTGTTCCAACTCTCCCCTTAGGACGCCACCATAAGGCATTGAATGCCAAAACAACTAGACACACTCTGCTAATTCCCACACACTGTCTTATGCCTAAGGATTTTTGCCCTTGCAGTAGGACTGTATTACTATTATTGTTCTCATCTTTCCTATTACCTTTTCCTATTGGTATCTTATGATTATATCACTTTGTTTGTATGTACACTGAGAGTTTATGCATTGGAGATAAATTCCTTGTGTGTCCAATCACACTTGGGCAATAAAGAATATTCTATTCTATTCTATTCTATTCTATTCTATTCTATTCTATTCTATTCTATTCTATTCTATTCTATTCTATTCCATTCCACCTTCACAATGACCTAACCGTTTTAACATAAAATTCATGCACAATCTGACAAATTAAGCCACTTTTCAAAAATGAAATATTTTATTAATAGAATTCAATGTACTATTTAATACAATGAAAAATTAAAAAGTCCTGTTCTTAATTTTGATTTTTTAGTTCTTATATTACTGAAAAGGAAAAAATCATACATCTTATTATATGTCAGTAATTATTAAAACATTTGTCATTCCACTGAGCTGGAAATTAAATGAAAGATTACTCTGAAGATAAAATAAATTTGTAGTAAGAAATATAAGAGATTTTTCATCCACGTCAAAAAAAAAATTTAAACTGAAAATTACAGTATTCTTTGATTGGTTTCTTCTTTACATATAATATATAGAAACCACACAAACTGAAGGGAGTGTATTTCCCCTTCTAATCACACAATTTCTTGCTAATTCTACTTCTTTTTAATCCAGTCCAGAAGCAGTGTAAATGTTTATGCTTGTTTTGCCTTTATCTGATATGCCTGGATACTGATTAAAAGTATTTTTGTTTATCAATATTACAGCCAGAACCTACTGCAGCAGGTTATAGAAGGATGGTTATACATTACAGGTAGTCCTTGAGTTACAATGGCAATTGGAACCAGAATTTCCTACAAAAAAGAGAAAAAGTGCAAGAAAAAGGAAAGAAATAAACTGAAGTTACAAAATAAAATGACTTTCTCTTCAACAGATATTAACAAACCCATTGTCTCCTCTCCCTCTTAACTATTCCAAAAATCCTTTCAACCCCTAATTTAATTTTCATCTTTTCAATCAAACTCTCCCTATATTGCTTCTTCAAAGTCCAATTTTTGTTTACACAGACTGCCACTGGAAGACCATGCCTCGCACAATTCTGACTTTTGCAAGTATAGAGACATCATGCCATTTACTTATCTTTTCCAAGCCCTTCATGCTGGTCTACCAAGTGCCAATCAGTCGTGTATTTCTTGACTGCTCATTCCTTTACTGTTGATTCTAAAAGGCGGTAGCTATTTAACATTATATCTCATTATCACTCTCTCTCAGTCCAACCCACTTCACAGGATTGTAGTTGTGGGGAAAATATTTATATTTGCCACCCTGAGCTATACATAAAAATAATAAAGGCAGGATAAAAATAAATATATTTATTATCAATTCTAAGGCTCGTTCTTGTACCTATTGTACCACGTTTTCCAGATCTGCTGGCGCAGCTTGGTTAGAACTTTTACTGATTCTTCTTGTTGCTTGCCATATTTCAGTAGATATTCAATCAGTTTCTGCCATGGTAAGATCAGAGTGCTGATCTAAATTCATTTGAAAAGTGATACATTTTAAAAATAATTAAAATGATAGAAGTTCCATGCTTTGTTTTAAGTATAAAACCTCTTAACTCCATCATGTGTTAAGGAAAGGATCAGAATATAATGCAGTCTGAAATGAAACAGAAGTACTAGAATAAAAGCCGATCTGCTCATTCAAAGCACTATTTAATATTTTAATTAGGAAGCCCAGCTAGATTCATAAACCTATTCTCAAAAATGAGGAAGATGTAAAATAGTTTGTAATGCAAGACGTAATATATGTTAGCCTTCAGGAAGCTTCATTACTTTGGGGACTAAGTAGAAAAAATACCTTGGGTCACAAAACGTCAGACAAACTTGTTTCATAATATAGATTGAAAATTTCAGGCTATTGTCCTGAGAAGTGGAAAAGGCAATATTTATTCATGCAATAAAGTTTTGTGACATTGATTAGGTTGACTTTTAAAATGGGAGAATTGTTCATTCATATTCTGAGGATAAGAATTGAGGAACAATAACTTTTCTATACCTGATGCGCTGAGCTGCATGAGAGTTCTTCAACAGTTGATTCCATTGCAGTATGGATGGCTTTTTTTTTTTTACAACAATGTGAAATACACATTGAATTGAAGAATTAAGATTAAAACAGATTCTATTAAGAAAAAAATCAGTTGGACCTCAGATGAATAAGCTAAAATTCTCTCTGTAACAAATAAGTATTCTAGAGATGTTTTTAATAAGCCTGTTTGTAATGTAACAAATTAAGCACTTAACTTACTCTGGTTTTTTTAAAACAAATGCAGTATCTTTGACAGTAAGCTATTACTGCCAAAGCCATCAGTGTCCATAGATAAGCAGTTTGCATATAGTATATACTCTCTTTTCTGGAGCTTTCAAAATGCAGGTTAAAATCATGAATGGAATATTGCCATCATTAATTCTTAAATACCAAGCCGAAGGCAAGCAGAAACTAAAGCCTTATCAACTACACCAGATACTAATACCTAGACATTGCAAGGTCTGCAGTTATGATGGACTACCTGAGCTGATAACACATGGAATTATCTAAACAACATTTGCATATTTCTGTAATTATTTCCTAAGGTTAATTAGCTCCAGCAAAGCAGTTTGCCCTTTGAGACTGCTTACCATGACAGGTTCACATATTTCCCGTTTTGATGCCAAATTATACAGAGGGGTATTTTTGTT
>NW_015386478.1:1130603-1168103 GCF_001527695.2 Protobothrops mucrosquamatus
GGAGGGGGGTATACATTAAATAAAACTTGGTGGGATGAAACCCACAAATGGAACACACAGCTAGAGGGATTTAAATTATTTAAAAGAAACAGACCAAATAAAAGAGGAGGTGGAGTTGCTCTCTATATAAGAAATAACTACATCTCTAAATTTAAAGAAAAATACACTCTTTGCTCCATCACCAAACTCTTAGTTTTGGAATATAATTTTTATTAAGAATTTTAATTAAATAATGAAAAGATATGATAAACCTCTACCTCTGAACTGTCTGACAACCCTGACCTGGCTCTCAGAATTCTGGATTAGATTTGAAGTATTCTTCTGTGCACTCCTATTAAAAAAAGAAAAAGCTTCTCAGGCAAGCTCCTGTTTTGTTTTATTTACATTATTCGTTTGCTTTTTATCTCTTCAGCCTCAAAGTAAAATTGCTAATCTCCATATCAACTATGTTTGAGTGTGGTGATTGTTATCTAAAGCAGGACCCTTACATCTGGTCCTCAAGGTTATAGTGATTGCAGTGCTCCTATAGTCGTATGATCAAAATTTGGCAATTTGGCAGCCTGACCACATTTACAACCACCAAGTGCACTTCAACTCCCCTGCTTATCCCCCATTTCTGCCCTTTTGGTGTCCCTGCACTTTACTGGCCCACCCTCTGCTGTCCCAGCCACCCTGTGCTCTGCCAACTCCACTATACAGCGCATTGCCACTTCTGCTGTCTTCTTCCTCATGCTGATGCGGCATGCCTAACCTAGTCCTTCATAAGGCAGTTGCTGGCCACATGCAGCCCTCATGAAGGGTCAAGTCAGGTATACCTTGTGAGCAGCAGGAGGAAGAAGACAATAAAGGTAAGCTGGGAGTTGCAAGGGGCAGAAGAATACAGGCAGTGGTGGTGCAGAGTGGCATAGGTGTTTCTTCTTTAAACAAAACTGAAGTTTGGGTTCATTACATGTGATAGTCTAGTATAATCCTTTTTGCTCCTTATTATATATATCCTGAGTAGCATTTAAAAATGAATTGCTTTTAGGCTTTATTAAACTAAATATAATGAATCATTCATAATATTAAAAGTATGTTATATAATCTATTAGTTTTCTTAAACAGATCCTTTTTTAAATGATTAAAGTAACATTGAACACATTATATATAATTATGCAAGAAAACAAAATAAAACATAACAAATATCCCCAACAAAGAAATGGGACAAAAATCAGTTATTTGAAATTACTCTAAGTTAGGGGCTGCTGATACTTCAAGTTTTTAAAATGTACATTATTAAACAGTTACTGTTCTGTGGATAAATGTTAATGAAATTTACAACTACTCAGAAATGTGTTTGTTTTTTAACTAGGCAACAATTCTTAGACTACTTTTCTTAAGCATACTATAGGATTCTATGCAGTTGTTCAGGTAGTAAGGTCCAGATGGGATTTGTTGATGCAACAGAGGGGAAAACAAACATAAATATCCACAAAGAAGTTGCACAATCATAATCATTGTCAGCTGTTAGGGTACATTATGGTTTGTAAACACATTTAAATCAGCAATACATGAATTCTGTATTTCTCTGGGAACAGGTAAGAGAGAAAATAATTGGGAGATGAATAAGCAGACACAAAGGAATGAATGTAGAACACATACTTTGTAATTCTTTATAAAAATAATTTACTTCACTAATTTTCAGAAGTGTAATGTGCACATCATAAAGGATATCTGTGTTTCATCAAATCAGAGATTTTCTCCATAAAGAATGCTTAGATAACATATTTTCCCGGATAATTCAGTAATACATTAATCCATATATTTACACATATTGTTTAATATATTCCTATCCAAACTTATTTCCAAAATTAGAAGTTATATTATTAAAATAGGAAATTGGGATAGAATTGATTATTTTGTTCTACTAAAATTTTTGGTTTCCCCCCAAATGATGCTGCAATGATCTTTTTTGCTACACAAAAATAACACATGTACATACACATGTAGTATTAGGCAGATTAAAACTAAGTTTTCTGAATTACAATTTATGAATTAATGAAACAGTTTCCTTCTGATACCTTAAGGTCACATGCAGCCCTTGGCAGAATATTTTAAACTTGGAGAAGCCACTATTCAGAACACTTGGTCTTCAATCAAATTCTGCTTAAGGTTCTGTTGGCTTGAGTATTCACAAAATGTCTTCCCAAATTACTTAAATTTATGTGCTGATTAACATGACAGCAAGTTGATCACAAGCCAAATAGGTTTATTAACTATTTAACAAATTATATCCCACATTCCTGACAGTTCAAGGCACTTAACAGTAATTCTAAATTCAACATCATAATTATACTAAGAGAAGTAAATACAATTATAAGTTAACCCATTCATAAAAGCTAAAAAAATCCAATGCAATTTTTAACTGAGGAAAAAATAGTAACATAAGACTTCTAACATGGGATGGCAACATTCTGATTGGTAACACCGGTTCTGTGCAAGTTTAAGAAGCTATCTACTAATCTTTTGATTTTTAAAAATTGCTTAATTGATAAGAGGTACCGTATTTTCCGGCGTATAAGACAACTTTCTAAACCCTGAAAATCTTCTCAAAAGTCGGGGGTCGTCTTATACGCCCAGTCGTCTTATACACCGGAAAATACGGGTATTCTATTTTATTCCTTTACACATGTGGTTTGGTATATTACTCATCAAGTTTTCTCTCCCCCCCCTCTCTCTCGCTCAAACTCTATATTTTAACTGGAAAAGTTGGGGGTCGTCTTATATGCCCAGTCGTCTTATACGCCGGAAAATACGGTAACTTCTTTTGCCCTTGTTTAAATTGCTGCTCTAAATTGAAAAAATTATGGATCCACAGAAGAAAAACAGCCTAAATCTAAAGTTATTCCTTGTCTATAAGAAAAAAAAGTCACACAGAAGTGAAGTAATATAAAGTTGCTTATTATTTAAAAGATCTCACTTGTGATACAATCATTTATAATGAATAAATGAACACAGATTAAAAATTGTTGTGGAGGACTGATTCTCTGGATCACAAAAAGGAAACTTTAAACATGTTGGTGATTGATTCGCATGAAAATAGAATTACCCACTTTGAAACTTTAGTATAAATGTACCACAAATGTTGGTAGAGTGTACAGCAGATAATGAAGTGACCTACTTATTTCTGCTTCATAGGAATAATTTACTCTTTCTAAACATTACTCTCAGTGCTGAGCAAGATTAGTTCTCCTGGAGAAAACAAGTCTGTGCAGGCAGGACACAAGTTGTAATTTGAAACTGTATATGAGGGTTTCATTCCATTTAGTTCAGAAACCAAGTCCTATTGGGATTATATTTTTAAGATCTACAAATGACATCATACAGTATTCTGCATTTATCTGGGAAGTAGTTTTTTTTAGATAAAATGTGAAGGAGGTCATTATTTTTCCATTTTGGACTATAATGATTTCTTTGGATTCACAAAGGGTCTTTTATATGAGTACAGTTCAAATTTTTTGGATCATGTTTTGGCCAAATCTGGATTTTTAAAAAAATTAATTTCAATAAATACACTATTCTAATCCAGGTTAAATACAAAATAGAATCATTTCCTCATTTATCAAAAATCTTTTATAGGCCTTATTAAAATGACTGTCATTTTTTCTTTAATTTGACATTGAGCTATTGGCCTATCTTGTCAGGCAATCTGGGTATAAATGTTGTTGGAATTAAACATAAATTGTTATATTTTATGCTGAATATATATTATGTCAGTGATAATAGGAATGTTCTATATAAATATGTATTGATGTTGTACAACAGTCGAAAGCTAATAAAGTACTCATTTTATTGTATCTATCTCACATAGTTCCTACATGGTAAAAATTGGGACCTCATTTGGCGATTTAAATATTTTTGAGTAATGATCCCAATAAAAACCTTGGGATAAAATGAGCTTATTGAGAGGGTATTGTAAAACTTAATTTCATTTTGAAATTGATATAAGTACTTAGATTCCTGTTAATACTTTTAAGATACTTCAGGATTAAGAGGTTATTAAAAAGATTTTTGTGGAATAAAGAGTTGGAATACTCCAGATTAACAAATTAGTAGTTAAGAATCTCAAAGAATATTGAGCATGTTTCTTATCATAAAATAAGATTAATTCATAACAACAAAAATCCATGTTTATTTGATATCTCAGAGAATACTGAAGAATGTTTGGCTGTCAAACTCATTATGTGGAAGGTAAAGCATAGCATTTACAATGCTATGAACTTATCCCATTATCATCCATCCCTCTTTGGTTTAATAGATAAGAGTTGAATGAAAAGTAATGTTTCCAACCTCATAACTCTAGTTCATATAGAGATTTTTAAATAAATGAATAGCTGTATTTACTTCTCCACAAAATCACCACCTTAATTATACATTTTTTGCCAACAATGAAAAAACTTCTTAAAGTTGCCACAAAAGAACTCAACACTTTGTTTCTTTAATCAGATTGAACACTCCTTTCCATTTCTTTATTCGAGTCAAACAGATGCCAGAAAGATAGTCCTTCAATTTTGAATAAAGGTGGATGTCACATTGTACCAAGTATGTATGTTAAATGGGGTAACATGGTGAGATCCAACTTCAGTTAATGTTAGTATGTGAGAAGCCCATCCAATATTGAAGAATGTCAATAATGTGACCCATACATTCCTGTGAAATTCCGAGCTTGACAGCTATTTCCCTTTGCCAACAACTTTTCTCATGTAAAACTCATGAGTTACTGTACCGAGTCATCCATTTTGCTCTTGTTAGCTCCAATAAGTAGACCAGAGCAGGAAATCAACACCATAAGAAGGCTAGAACTACCTTTATTGAGATTTTCTAAAGTAACAGAATCTTACAATTCTTTGGGCTATATTCCTTCCCTATTCACCTCCCTATTCACCTCCCAGTGAATCAGGAGGTATTTGCTGCTTCTAAATATTATCTTGTTCTCCAGAGCTTAAAAATGTTTAGCCCTTCCCTTTGTCTTGGTAACACTTCTTGCATATTTTTGTCAGCATGATCTCTGTTACTCTTTACTGCTTTTGATTACATAAATCAGCATTTCCCAGTTCACCATTTTTATATATATTTTTGGTCCAGCAACAAACAGTGTTCACATCAATACAATCATCACTATAAACCACTTCCATTTAGTGGTGAATTTCAATTGGAGAGATTCCTTCAGCAGTCAAAACCCAATCATAGTGAAATGCTTATAGTACACTGATGAAAACTCACAGCAGGATTTCATTTCACAAACAACAGCACTTCTCACAGCAAGTTGCTGCCAACTAAATTGAAAAAACAGTTATTAAAGAATAGATCATAGCAGTTAGTGGTTTGTGAATTATAGCACCAGAAGCATTACTTTTCATTCAATCCTCCTAAATAAATTAATATGATTTTGGAGGAATATTATTCATTCATGCAATTGATATGGATACCCACCTCAAGTTCATGACTGGGTAACGGGCAATAGTTTAAAAACAGCATAAAAAATAAAACCAGGAAATGGCAACATGCATATAAACCAAAGTCAAGGTAAAAAACAAGCTGATTGTTAGCCAAACCTTCTAACCTCCAGACCTAGTTACAAAATCATGTCTTTAGTTCTAGTGAAAAGCCAACATGCTTTGGCCCAATCTAATCCAGGGAATGTTATTCTAAACAGCAGGCTCCATAACAGAAAAGGTTCTCATCCAAGGTTCTACCAAAGGCCAATGCTTAATAGATGGGACCCAGATCCTCTTCTGCCAGACCAAATGGGAAGGGTAGACATACAGTAACTGTGGAGAGGCAGTCCCTCAAATAACTAGGTCCCCTATCATGAAGGACTTTGTATATTACAAAAAGCACATTGAATTGCATCTAGAAGCATACTGATAGTAAGTACAGCTTGCAAAGCAGAGATGTAACATGCTGATTGAGGAGCACACATGACTGCTTATGTGCTGCGTTCTGTCCTGACTGTAGCTGACAGATGCACTTCAAAGACAGGCCCATGTAAATTGTACTATTTCATTCAGATTCAAAAATGTCAATATTATATATTAAAAAATATAAATGAAAAATTCTAGATCCAATTAGCAGGGGTTTTGGCAAAAATGGTTATTCTTCCACAGCAGAAAGGTAGTACTACATTGAATTTAAATCTTGGACTATAATATATTTTATCTCTACTTTTGAATGTTTTCTGTTAAGCATAATGGAAAGAATGATCAATATTACTTTCACTAAATGTATTGGGATGTCAACTTCCAGAAATCCCACACAGCTTGGTCAATAGCTACACTGGTTGATAACGCTTGCCACAACCTATCTGGGGAGCAGAAAACTGGAGAATGCTATCTTACTATTTTTGCTTCTGTTTATTATATACTACTAAAAATGGAACTGGATCCAGAATTCCAACAGTGGTATGGCTTTGTTTTGTGAATTTCTATAAGAAAAAAAGAGCCTAGTGTTACATATGCAACTTTTATTCTCTTATAAGAATAAATGGAATTGCAGTACAAAATCCTTAAAAATCAGTTATACAATCTTTTGCTAATAATTTAATTAAAGGCTTATACATTTGGACTTTATATAGCTCCATAGGTTACAGTTATGTCATTATTACTTGCAAACATAACACAGTAAATGGAAAAGAGTAGCAAAAGAATTGTAATATCATGAATGAAATCCAGTATATCTTTAAGATGACATGACATTTTGTAAATTATAAACTTGTTATTTATGAGGAGGAAACTAGATTGCATAATATGCCAGTATTAAGGTAAGTCTCGTAACAATATATAGAAAAATAAAAGAGTTCATATATTAAAAAAGGTACCTACTCTAAGATTATCATGATTACAATGTCACACTGTGACCTTGTTGGTGTCTGGCTAATCTAACTTTTTTTAGTGCATTGTTTCAAATCAATAACTAATTAACAAAGTACAAAAGAAGTTGTACTGTTTCTGAGATTTCTTGTTAAAAATGGCTTTTCACTGCACATGGCAGAAAGGTCGCTTTTGTGGCATCTTCAAAAGTCTTTCAACAGCCTGCTACTGTCAGATTAAATTACTTTAAGCAAATAATTGTCATAAGTTAAAACAGAAACACATTTGTTACAGCCAGTTGTCATAATGACATGGTGAGTAGTTGTTTTGATATGAATTTCTTCTACTGACCTCCTATCATATCTTAATTTTTTTGGTTGACCTAACTGGAAGATTGGGAGCAAATCCTCTAATTCAGGCAACCATACTTGGAGGGGAAGACATTACTGGAACTGGATTATTATATTAAAGAACAACTGGAAAGGAATTCCAGAGATACTATAACAAAATGGTCCAAGAATAGGTAAGAAATGTATTTACTATATACTGTAAAAGTGAAAATGATAAAATAAAAAAAATGCATTCAGCCACTGTGATACATTACCTGATCCACGAAGTTGTATCACAGCTCTATTATTTATCTTCTATTTAAATGTTTATACATTACAAGGTCAAACAACACACTGTCCTGATTTTTAGAACAATAACTACAGAAGAGGATCAGAATCAGCACACAAAGAATGAGTGATCAATCTTTTCTCTATTTAAAATTAAATGCTACATATTCTCCCTAATTTTAAATGAAATTCTCAAAAATGTTGCTGTAGTAAGAAAATGCTATTTGCAGCAACATCTCTCCCATGGTGTGGGGAATTTTTGTTAAAACAATGTATATTTATTCATCAGTGTACTTATTCATTAAACATGGATACTACATACTCCTGTGAAAGCCAGCCTACAGCAGCTAACATAAATGAGAAAGATTACATGGTTCTATCACCTAATAGTCCCATCTCTGTTTTAGAGAATATTTATTAAAGCTGCCAAAAAAATGGGTTCTGCAGGACTACGGGAGAAAAAAAAACTTCTGCAAGGCATTAGGAAAAAACCTTCTCTGCCCCGAACTACACTCTTCTGTCTCAGTTCTGCTCTTCCCCTCACTTGCTGTACGTCACCAGTGTCCACACAGGAAGTGACTGGCTGCTTTTCCCTTGCTATGTGCATGCACAAAACCCAATACAGTTCTTATTATTTTGATAAATAACAGTTACATATATGATTTTTTCCCAATATTCCTAGAAATAAATGATCACATCAATATAATATTTCTTTTCTATCTAATCATTGTGGTTGCCTCATCTTATATCCTGTTACAGTCCTTATTTAGATTTGTTTCTCCCATAAAGTTCAAAGTATTCTTGCTGGTTAAGATTTTCTCAACAATTAATTACATTTAAAGATTTAAATCCATTTTTCCCATATAAACCATCTCAACACTTTTACATTTATTAAAGAATAGGCAAAAACAGTAAAGAAAACAAAAAGAGAGCAAGAGTAAAGAAACATAAAAAGTAAAATACTACTTAAAATATATATTCCTCCTAATATATATTCATTCACAAAATTTCTTATTCTTATTTTAAATGAAAATCTCAAAAATGTTGCTGTAGTAAGAAAATGCTATTTGCAGCAACATCTCTCCCATGGTGTGTGATTAAAAATATATTTAATCTTTAAATATTCCATTTAATGTGCCTAGTCATTTAATCCTTTAACTCTTATTAAAAACTTTTTCTTCTTTTTTATACATTATAATTTCCCTAAATTCAGACACTTTTAATTATCTAAAACATTTCCTTCATCTAGGTCATTTCAGCAGTATTATATTACATGCCCCCACTCACACGGGTGGACACACGCTGGATCTGATTTTTGTCTCAGGCCAGTGGCACAATGATCTGGCATTAGGGGAGATAGTTATTGAGCCCTTGTCATGGTCAGATCATTCTCTCCTAAGGATGGACTTCCGGACCGCTCCCCCTCACCGCAGGGAGACGGAACCGCCTAGATGGTTCCGTCCCAGGCGACTGATGGACCCTGAGAGGTTCCTGACGGAGCTTGGGCCATATCCGGAGAATCTGGTCCACGACTCGGCGGAAAATCAGGCGGCGGCTTGGGAGACAACTGCCGCCGCAGCATTGGACCGAGTCGTGCCTTTGCGGCCTCTGACCCGACGTAGGTCTCGATTGGCTCCCTGGTTCACCGAGGAGCTGAGAGAGATGAAACGTCGGAAAAGAAGCCTAGAGAGCAGTTGGAGGGCCAGCCGAACCGAACCNGCAGTTAGTGGTTTGTGAATTATAGCACCAGAAGCATTACTTTTCATTCAATCCTCCTAAATAAATTAATATGATTTTGGAGGAATATTATTCATTCATGCAATTGATATGGATACCCACCTCAAGTTCATGACTGGGTAACGGGCAATAGTTTAAAAACAGCATAAAAAATAAAACCAGGAAATGGCAACATGCATATCAACCACAGTCAAGGTAAAAAACAAGCTGATTGTTAGCCAAACCTTCTAACCTCCAGACCTAGTTACAAAATCATGTCTTTAGTTCTTGTGAAAAGCCAACATGCTTTGGCCCAATCTAATCCGGGGAATGTTATTCTAAACAGCAGGCTCCATAAAAGAAAAGGCTCTCATCCAAGGTTCTACCAAAGGGCAATGCTTAATAGATGGGACCCAGATCCTCTTCTGCCAGACCAAATGGGAAGGGTAGGCATACAGTAACTGTGGAGAGGCAGTCCCTCAAATAACTAGGTCCTCTATCATGAAGGACTTTATACAGTATATTACAAAAAGCACATTGAATTGAATCTAGAAGCATACTGATAGTAAGTACAGCTTGCAAAGCAGAGATGTAACATGTTGATTGAGGAGCACACATGACTGCTTATGTGCTGCGTTCTGTCCTGACTGTAGCTGACAGATGCACTTCAAAGACAGCCCCATGTAAATTGTACTATTTCATTCAGATTCAAAAATGTCAACATTATATATTAAAAAATATAAATGAAAAATTCTAGATCCAATTAGCAAGGGTTTTGGCAAAAATGGTTATTCTTCCACAGCAGAAAGGTAGTACTACATTGAATTTAAGTTTTGGACTATAATATATTTTATCTCTACTTTTGAATGTTTTCTGTTAAGCATAATGGAAAGAATGATCAATATTACTTTCACTAAATGTATTGGGATGTCAACTTCCAGAAATCCCACACAGCTTGGTCAATAGCTACACTGGTTGATAACGCTTGCCACAACCTATCTGGGGAGCAGAAAATTGGAGAATGCTATCTTACTATTTTTGCTTCTGTTTATTATATACTACTAAAAATGGAACTGGATCCAGAATTCCAACAGTGGTATGGCTTTGTTTTGTGAATTTCTATAAGAAAAAAAGAGCCTAGTGTTACATATGCAACTTTTATTCTCTTATAAGAATAAATGGAATTGCAGTACAAAGTCCTTAAAAATCAGTTATACAATCTTTTGCTAATAATTTAATTAAAGGCTTATACATTTGGACTTTATATAGCTCCATAGGTTACAGTTATGTCATTATTACTTGCAAACATAACACAGTAAATGGAAAAGAGTAGCAAAAGAAACGTAATATCATGAATGAAATCCAGTATATCTTTAAGATGACATGACATTTTGTAAATTATAAACTTGTTATTTATGAGGAGGAAACTAGATTGCATAATATGCCAGTATTAAGGTAAGTCTCGTAACAATATATAGAAAAATAAAAGAGTTCATATATTAAAAAAGGTACCTACTCTAAGATTATCATGATTACAATGTCACACTGTGACCTTGTTGGTGTCTGGCTAATCTAACTTTTTTTTTAGTGCATTGTTTCAAATCAATAACTAATTAACAAAGTACAAAAGAAGTTGTACTGTTTCTGAGATTTCTTGTTAAAAATGGCTTTTCACTGCACATGGCAGAAAGGTCGCTTTTGTGGCATCTTCAAAAGTCTTTCAACAGCCTGCTACTGTCAGATTAAATTACTTTAGGCAAATAATTGTCATAAGTTAAAACAGAAACACATTTGTTACAGCCAGTTGTCATAATGACATGGTGAGTAGTTGTTTTGATATGAATTTCTTCTACTGACCCCCTATCATATCTTAATTTTTTTGGTTGACCTAACTGGAAGATTGGGAGCAAATCCTCTAATTCGGGCAACCATACTTGGAGGGGAAGCCATTACTGGATTATTATATTAAAGAACAACTGGAAAGGAATTCCAGAGATACTATAACAAAATGGTCCAAGAATAGGTAAGAAATTTATTTACTATATACTGTAAAAGTGAAAGTGATAAAATAAAAAAAATGCATTCAGCCACTGTGATACATTACCTGATCCACGAAGTTGTATCACAGCTCTATTATTTATCTTCTATTTAAATGTTTATACATTACAAGGTCAAACAACACACTGTCCTGATTTTTAGAACAATAACTACAGAAAAGGATCAGAATCAGCACACAAAGAATGAGTGATTAATCTTTTCTCTATTTAAAATTAAATGCTACATATTCTCCCTAATTTTAAATGAAAATCTCAAAAATGTTGCTGTAGTAAGAAAATGCTATTTGCAGCAACATCTCTCCCGTGGTGTGGGGAATTTTTGTTAAAACAATGTATATTTATTCATCAGTGTATTTATTCATTAAACATGGATACTACATACTCCTGTGAAAGCCAGCCTACAGCAGCTAACACAAACGAGAAAGATTACATGGTTCTATCACCTAATAGTCCCATCTCTGTTTTAGAGAATATTTATTAAAGCTGCCAAAAATTATATTGGTAAACAACCTAAAACTAGTAGATCTATATAATGATAACTTTACACATTTCAGCTTTTTGCACTTTCCAGAGAAAAAAGCTCTCACCACAGCATTTAGAAGAAACCTTTTTAGAGGGGAAAAAAAAGAAACTCTTAGAATTGATAGCCATCCAGAGTCCTTTGCAAATAGGCAAACATATAAATGTAATAAATAAATAAGAGGAAAAGAAAGCATTAAAAGAGGGATGGATTCTGTGAGGCTTTGAATGGGTTCTGCAGGACTAAGGGAGAAAAAAAAACTTCTGCAAAGGCATTAGGAAAAAACCTTCTCTGCCCTGAACTACACTCTTCTGTCTCAGTTCTGCTCTTCCCCTCACTTGCTGTACGTCACCAGTGTCCACACAGGAAGTGACTGGCTGCTTTTCCCTTGCTATGTGCATGCACAAAACCCAATACAGTTCTTATTATTTTGATAAATAACAGTTACATATATGATTTTTTCCCAATATTCCTAGAAATAATGATCACATCAATATAATATTTCTTTTCTATCTAATCATTGTGGTTGCCTCATCTTATATCCTGTTACAGTCCTTATTTAGATTTGTTTCTCCCATAAAGTTCAAAGTATTCTTGCTGGTTAAGATTTTGTCAACAGTTAATTACATTTAAAGATTTAAATCCATTTTTCCCATATAAACCATCTCAACACTTTTACATTTATTAAAGAATAGGCAAAAACAGTAAAGAAAAGAAGAAGAGAGCAAGAGTAAAGAAACATAAAAAGTAAAATACTACTTAAAATATATATTCCTCCTAATATATATTCATTCACAAAATTTCTTATTCTTATTTTAAATGAAAATTTCAAAAATGTTGCTGTAGTAAGAAAATGCTATTTGCAGCAACATCTCTCCCATGGTGTGTGATTAAAAATATATTTAATCTTTAAATATTCCATTTAATGTGCCTAGTCATTTAATCCTTTAACTCTTATTAAAAACATTTTTTTCTTTTTTATACATTATAATTTCCCTAAATTCAGACACATTTAATTATCTAAAACATTTCCTTCATCTAGGCCATTTCAGCAGTATTATATTACTTATATCAAGAAATAAAATAAAAAAGGGGGGAAAGCATACCATATTATTTAAGGAATTCATCTCTCTTAGAATGACATATGTATTCAGAATATTTTCTATTTCTTTAACCATATTCAACAAATGTTTCTTTTTTAAATATTCTCTCTGGTAGATCCCATCATCTATTTTCTTAATTTTCACTTTGATCTTTTTCCTTTGACCAGTATCTTTCTTGATCAATGTGTTTTGCTGAATCAAAAAGTTTTTCCATATATTCATGACTGTTGCTGTAGGTATAAGAAGTAAATCGAATAAAGTGTCTTTATTGAGGCTTTTGCCTTTCCATGTTTCTTGGAAATGTTTTTCTCTTTCTCCTTCTTTGCTTCTCTTATCACTTCCTTTCTCTTTGATGTTTTCCATTTTATCCAATTTTTTTTTGTCCTCAGATTTATTTTGTAGTCTTAAGGGATGAGTTGTTTTTTCCATTTCTTGTAATTTTTCCCCACTAGGATTAAATCATGTTTTCTTGCTTTGTTAAGTTCCGTCTTTGAGTCTCTATTTTCAATTTTATGTCCACTTATTTGTTTTATCTGCTCCCTCTTTGTTGTTGTTTCCTGGAAGTTTTTTTTTTGCTGTAAAGTTAACTTAGAGATAGATTGATTTGTATTTTCAAAGTTATTTTGGATTTCTTTGTGATTTGAACTCAGTGTTATTTGAATTAATTGCAGTATACTATATATCTCCTCCTGAGAGGTATTTATGTTATCTCTGATCCATGATGGCCAAAAGTTGGAGTTTTCCTTCTTATCTGCAAATAGCTTTAGAGTCCCGGTTAAATAGATATTTGTAATCCAAAGAGTTCAAAAAAGATTTTTTTTTCTAAAATTTATAATTCTCTCTTTGTCTGCAGCCCAGATTGTTGTCTTTTTTTTCCACAGCTGTTCTTTATTATTAAAGTTTGAAGGTCACAAACACAGATTAGCTTTTCCCAGGTTTTGGTAAGTTCTCTATGAAAATCATAGCTGTCATCATCTTCATCCACCACTAGATGTCAGCATCTATTTAGTTTTCAATATGAACAATGGTCTTTAAAATGAGAGTCTTAACCATTCAACAATCTTAAACTTGTCCAAAGTTAAAATTTAGCTTTCAAGTTTATAAATTTATTTCACTACCATATATTTTGATCCTCCATAGAAATTTTAATTTGCCGCTTCTGTTAGTATAAGGATGGGGCAGAAGTCCCTCTCCTTCACTTTCGGAGGTATTTTGCTTCTTGGGGATCTTTTCCAGGAAATTAAGTGTAGAATAGAAAAGGGAAAATCAGATTCCTCACCCAGTTTCAAGCACGCTGTTTACTGTAGTGCTGGTTAGTTCTTTTGGATTCCGGTTGCAAGTAGCTTGGGCTGATTGATGAAATACAGCCTTTCTCCTGTCGGGTTAGAAGGCTTTCCCCAAGATGAACGAAACGACCGCCATCATTCCAGAGTCACCGGGGTACCCTTCTTTCTTTGCCGCCTCTCCGGGGCGGCTTGGACCCATTAGGATCTCCAGGCCGGATGAAAGTTGGCCGTGAGGGTGCAGCAGTCTGCAAGCCTGCGACCAGTCACTACCGCGCAGGACCTGAAGACTCCCCAAATAAGCTTAGTATATTCATTTGCATATACAAATTACAAGTTTTTGTAATGTTTTGTTTTATTACCAATTTTTTATCACTAGTACTTTGCCTCTTGATTGGGGGTTCCAGGTTTTTTTTTTTTAAAGTAACAGGTTCTGCAATCAGAAAAAAATTGAAAACCCTTAATTATAGACTAATCTCAGAGGAAACTCTCTGACAAAAACAGGCAAAACTGTATCTGCCTTTATGCTTGCCAATTTTCTGATGAGCTGATCTACTAATACATATAATTTTAAGGCATTAAATAACCTCAGAAGGTGTTGTCTTCTTCTAAATATGTATTGCCTTTCAATCACAGATTGAATCGTGCATTGTACAACTGTCAGATTCAATAGTATATCACAAACTCTTGACTCTTCATGGCTTAGCTCGATTCTTCAGCAAAACTTGTCATGGCTCAACTACTTTAGATTGTGAACAAAAATGAAGCCACAACAGCTGATTGCTGACTCATAGTAGTAAGAAAATGTAATAGACTTTTATAGGCTTAGTTTAAACCCCCAACTTCCTAAATTAATAGATATTTGGCATAATATCTTTTGATACTGAAGCTGAATACAGGAGTTGTATATTTACAAAATGGCTATCCCTGGCCTGGAGTGATTCCTGCTTTAGGTTTCATGCAAAAGATGAAATTAATTGAATTGAATTTTTGATGTGTATAGAATAAAGATTTAATGGTATCATTGTGCTTAAAACCAAAATTTAATGAAAGGAGAAGTCCTATACATATCTACGTAAGAGCAAATCCCACTGAATTCTACCTAAATTAATTTTAGGAAAAGATATCTACAATAATTATACTAGCTTTTGATTTGTTCCATAACCAGAGGGACTGGGTTTAGCAGATAGTATCACAATATAAAACTACATTATATATAGAATATTTTTTGAAACCAGAGGATCCAAAATCTGCTTGCTCATTCCAGGGGATGATTTTGTATTAATCAGCCCCTTTGCTTCTGAGAAATCTGGTTGAAACATAGCTTGTTTTAAATTTCTGGCAAAAGATTTCAGTGATAACACCATTAAAATGTGGTCACAGTGGGATTAGTCACCCACCAATCAGATTAAGTAGGCTTTGAGAGAAAATTATATAGTCCATAACAGTGGCTCTTTAGCCCACCCATAATGAATGACACATTAAAGTAATTAATTACTATGAAGGACAAAAATATCCAACTGACTCACCGACTGGACTAAACACAAGCCAGCACAGTCACATATAATGCATTTGGCAGGGATGTAATGAGTTTGGCAGGCTAGATCAGATGGATTGTGAAAGAAGGTTTCAAATAAGGCAGAATCATTCAGTTCCAATCTAGCATTAAATTTCTTGCGCACAATATATGCTTAGATTCTGAGAATATAATTAAAAAATAAACAATATATTTTTTCCATAGTGAGATTAATTTATTTTGCAGGAGCTTGTAGTTTCTCTGGAAGAAAGTGCACGTTGATAAGCAATAGTCTGTAACTATTTATCATCTGCAACTATTTCCATCACAACTTTGGAAAAGTTCAACCACATCAATTTGTACCCTATGGCAATAAACAACAGAAGACAATATTTGGCAGCATAGTCCTTAATATTAGCTGAAACATTTAGACGTATAAAGCAAAGCCATTAAATTCCATACCTATGGTTCACCAAGTTTCCTTAAATAGGAGACTATCAAATCTGGATATCATTTTTTTAAAGTTTCACTCTACCACATGGATATACTACACTGAGTTGTACAATGGTCTGAGAGATCAATCACAGATGCTACCCCTTGAGGAAGGAAGCAGATCTACCTTAATATTGGACAGGTTAATTTATTTTATCCCCTTGTTTCCTGCTTCCTTATCAGTAGGTTTGCTTGGGAAAAGATCATCAATTTGTATTGCTTTGCTGGCTTTGCAGAAATCAAAGAGATGGGATTATTTGGTGAAGCCTTTTCCCCATCCTCAATAATGCCAATGTATGCAAGTGCAGCATATTTCTTGACATTCACAAAATTGACACCTATTTCTAGTATCAAGATCTTTGGTTTCAAGCAGAAACAAGCAGATTCCTTCAAACCTTTCCCTTTCTGCTAGCTGGGGTAATTTTTTTCCCTGCTAAAACCAAAAGTTGCTGGATTGGAGGCTGAAACAAGAGAGAATTGCTATCTCAAATCAATCTCAAATTTAGAAGGAACTTGCAGAAAGCAGGGATATCCAGATTACAAAACTGACACAATGGTAAGCTACATTCTGCAGCTGTTGTTCAAGAACTGGTCAGTTTTTCTTTATATGAGTAGAATTCTCAAACTTGATACAGGTAATCCTAGACTTACTATTGGTTGCTTAATGACTGTTCAAAATTACGACAGAACCATCATGGATACTTACAACCCAGTTCCAAAGTTCTGATGGCCACCCCACCCCCATGGTCAAATAATATGTTTAGTGCTTAATAACCAGCCCATATTTATGACTGTTTGCAACGTCCTGCCGTCATGTGACTGTGTTTTGCAACATTTTTGCTGAAAACTGGCATTTACTTCTATTTTGGGGGGGAAAAATGGCCCATAGTGAACAAGGCATTTGCTTTACCACTGCAGCATTCATTTGATGACCACTGCAAAAAAGAGATTGTAAATTCAGGTTGGTCGTGTAGGTGACCCACTTTATGGCTATCATGACTTATGACTATAATAGAAATACTTCATTATGGCCATAAATTGAGGACTACCTGTATGCATATTGTGCACAATACATGGCAAAAGCAAAACCATTAATAGTAGCTTTGAGAATTCGCTGTGTTGCGAGCATAGGTATTTCTCAATGTCTAAATGTAGTTCTAATGAAGTATATAATCCAGGATCTTTTAAAATATACCAGATTTTCATTCTGATATAATCATATTCCCTTCCAGTTAATATTCAGTTACTGGTTTGCATCTTGATTGCACAAGTGGAAAAGATTGACCTCACTCTTATTTGCATTTGTTATAAATTATTTGACAGCAGAATATATGGTCAGTTTTTCTAATGCTACTGTAGTGACTTGTTATTGTGGATAAATTCCTTTGTCTAATCAGCATAGATGAAACTGTTGTGTTTTAATGTTGATCACTCATATTAAGGTTAAAGAGGGGCGTACCAGCATGCTTTCTTGTTATAATCAATTTTCCTGAATATACCATTTCTCCCTAGGCTGTGTCTAGAAACAACATGTATGAATGGCATAAGAGAGAGTCAATTTCAATAATGCTACAAAACATAACTGTCTATAGCCCTTATTTTTATCCCTCTTGGTCAAACACACAATAACCCATTTCCTGGTGTCCAATCCAAAGTGCTCAGTGTGAACATAAGGAAAAAGTCAGATTTCATATGCTTAATGACATCATATAGCCTCATCATTAAAAACAATTTTAATATATGAGTCAACTAATCAAGTAATTCTATTGATTAGTGTTTTATTTTCATTTCATTTTTTTGTAATTTGTTTGGGGATTTGCAAGCTGTTTTGCTACTTAACTGACTGTTACATTGTGATAGTGTTCAAAATTATTTGAGTTCAATTTTCTAATAATCATCAAGAATTTGCGGTTGTGAAATATATCTACAACCTCAATCAATTCCTGTCATGTCCTACATTGTTCTTTAACAGCAAAGCTGCAGGCTCTTCTGTGTAGAGATATATTTTTCATAAACAAATTGGCTTTCTATCAAATATCATACAATGTACATATAGACTAGTAAGTTATAAGACCATGGACTTCATCCTTCAGCCTTTTGGTATATGTTCTCCAGGTAGAACCTTTATAGGTTTTACAACAATTTTATAGTTTTCTGGATTTATTTTTATGTCCACCCAGAACTCTGCCAAGATGATCCATGAAAATCTGTCATATACCTTTCTTGAACTGAACCAATATCAAGAAGGTATTATCTTTTTTGCATAAACAGCAATAGAATGATGTTGGGGGTGTCAACTGAATCTAAGAATATCTTGCTGTTTGGTGATGAAGAACTATTATTGATGAAGGTCAAATCCAGAATGTAGCCTTGTTTCCATTGATTTTTGTTAAAAGAATGTGATGTGAAAGAGATGAAAAAGTAAATGTGACCAATATTTATACTTATGACCTTCACAGGTCTGAAAAGTAAAGCAAAGCTGAAGTAAGATCATAAGCACTGTAGTGCTTGCACTTAGCAACACTTTGCTTAACAAGTTGCCAATCAAAAAAACAAAACAAAACAAAAAACCCATCAAAACTCAAAACTCATGATTATCAGGATTGTCATGTAGTCTTTCCTGCTTGGGTGCGATGAAACCCTTCATAGATATCTGTTTTGCTGTTGGTAAACTGTTTCTATATAACTTCAAAACTGACTTCATGTTTCTCAAATTCCAGCTAAACCTAGTAAAATTTGTCATGAAAATATTCTGGAATACATCCCAAACCATGAGAAATGAAGTACTTACCACTGAGGAACAATTGGTTGAAAATCAAATTAGTGAGTGGCTGGCATTTGTTAATTTGATAAAATAGCCAGGTTATAAATAAACTCAAGCCTCACCCCCAAAGAAGATAAAAACTGAGGAAAAAGTAAAAAAAAAAGTAAAGGCAAGATATAAGCAATTTTGTGCCTGAAGATCAGTTGCAGAAATTATTTATGTCTATGTCTAGTTTAATGAAAAAAAGGACTAGGGGTGACATGATAGCAGTCTCCCAATATCTAAGGGGCTGCCACAAAAAAGAGAGGGTCACTCTACTCTCCAAAGCATCTGAAGGCAGGACAAGAAGCAATGAATGGAAACTAATCAAGGAAAGATCCAACTTAGAACTGAGGAGCAATTTCCTTACAGAACAATTAATTAGTGGAACGACTTGCATCCAGAAGTTGTGGGTATTCCAACATTGGAGGTTTTCAAGAAGAGATTGGACAACCATTTGTCTGAAATGGTATACAGTTTCTGCCTTAGCAGAAAAAAAATGTCCAAGGTCCTTTCCAACTCTAATCTGAAAAACAAAGATCAAGCAGAGATGGACAATTCTCTGTATTTATTAACCTCAAGAGTTGGTAGCAGAAAGAGATGATAGAGACTCCCTTAGAAAGACTATTGGAAATAAAAAAAAATTGTGATATATGTAGATATATATCAACATAACTGTTTTCATTTAATACAAGACTTCTTAAAATTGGGGAAGTTTTATATCTTTTATTTAATTGGTACAGTGGTTTATTAAACTTCAATATAAAATGCTGCTAAGTAGGGAACATTTTTGCCATTCTAAATTAAATTAGTAATGATATATTATAGCTCAAACGTGCTCCTCCAATGAAGCAAATTCTCCATTTCCTATTATTAAATTATCACTATTCCAATGGTTGGATAGCAAATCACTATACACAAATTCTAAATATAGCCCACCCTTTTGATTAGTTTATTTGCAATATTTAAAACATGAAAATTAATATTAAAATGTAATATTAAAACACAAAATATTAAAAATATTTAGAACATGAAAAATATATTTTACTACTATTCTGAATGTGTTTAAGCTAGAACTTTAATTGAGTTATGGTGTAATTTTATTCCACCAGTGCCATCTATTGGGGAAGTGTAATGGAATTATATATTTTAACAGTTCTGAAATGAATTTCAGTAAAACTAAACAGGGAAATTCTGTTGTAGGCACAAATGCATAATACAGTCAAAAAACAGTGCACATTTTCAAAAGAACCTAGGCCATTCATCAAAGTATTTAAAACCCAAAAACATACAGATAAAACGTACAGAAAACATTAAATAAATGTGTAGGTAATGGAATTATTTATTAACATGAAACTTATTTATTATAAATAAGCTTATTTATTCAGAATTTCAGCTGGTAAATATCAGAAATTTGTCATTCTTTAAGAACCTGGTGTCCTGAGCTGCAACTTGTTCCAAGGAAATAGGGCTTTTGCAAATAATGTTAGGTTGGGGATTGCAGGAATTGTATTTCAGTACATTTAGATGTCATCAGGTGGGAGGCGGTTATTTTGCAATAGCCAATGGATCAGTATCCATTGATAGATATCTGCCTCCAAAGAGCTAAATTTAACTGCTATAACTTGTGTTCTTTCAGTAACCCTGGGGGAAATATAACAAGATGAATGTCAACTAGATTGTTTTAAATGAAAACAAAATTCATTATCACCTATGTAAAAAAGCTATATGAAGAGAGTCAACTAAAGTAATGCAGTCATTATGAACAACTATTTAAGTGGTCAATTTAAATGAAAACAGGAAAAAGAGGATTAAAAGTTTTCCTAAGAGATTTCATGGTTTGATGGAGTATTATTCTTTGTACACTTAAAAAGCAATGCAATTTAAAGAGCTGAGAAAAGGCCTCCAAGCAAGTATAAAAATGTATATATCTACAAGTTAGCCAAAAATGAAGCCACAGACTTCTTAGCTTGATAGAGAACAGGGAAATAGGAAACTCTGAGTGGCAGGTTTCTATTTATTTCCAATATGATAAGCCATTTTTGGTTTAAGTGCTCTCACAGGATTAAAATCCATATTGTCTTCTTAAAGTAATTACAAAATGTGAGAGATGCCAGGGTAGTAGACCATTCTAAAATAAAAACAGATTATAATAAGTGAATAGCTACACAACTGCTGAATACTTGATAATTTTAATTTATATATATTTTAATGGCATAGAAGCCAAGAGGATTCTTTTAAAAAGAGAACCCTGAAAGATTAATTAATTAAACTTTGTTCCTCAATTTGTTGTGATAAATTTTATTAAAATAAATTGATATGTCATCATTTACAAAGTTATTAGTTCATATTAATTTGTGTTAAACTGCCAGTGAAGACATGTTCATATTTTTATCCTATGATCATAATTTTGATACCAGGTTATGTGGTCCTTATATTTTTATGGGGTTTTTTTCAAGGAAAAGTCTATATGGTATCTTGAAATGTATTTCAATTTATAGATTTTCCAGGAGTTAATAAATTTTTAGTGATTATTCTTGGGCTGGGATCAAGGAAATCCAAGTTCAAATTCACCCTCAGCCCTGAATCATGTTCACTAGTTGACTTTGGGCCAGGTACTCTCAGATTATTTTTGAGGAGAAAAAAATGGTAGAGGAAGTGCAATTTTGACAGTAGAGAAATATAGACAGAAATATAACAAACGAATCAAGTATGCAAATAAACAAATATTTTATATACCATCTGGTATTCAAGGCAGCTACAGTAAAATAAGAGGGTGTGATGGCTCAGTGGTTAAAGATGCTGAGCTTTTCAGCTGGAAAGCTGACAGCCTGGGTATGAAACCTTAGTGCTGCGCAATGGGGTGAGCTCCTCTTACCTGTCACAGCTCTTCCCACCTAGCAGTTCAAAAGCATGCAAATGCAAACTAGATAAATAGGTACCACTTCAGTGGGAAGGTAATAGCATTCATATGCCTTGGCATATAGTCATGCTGGCCACATGACCATGGAAATGTCTTTAGACAACGCTGGCTCCCTTGGCTAAGAAACAGATATGAACACCAACCACCTAGAGTCAGAAACGACTGGAAAGTAGAAACCTTTACCTTTTTACAGTAAAATAACTGTGTTTACCCATCCCTTCTGGTCTGGGAGGGGGCATGCTTTAGACTCAGTCAGCTAAGAAATGTCGGCTGGCAGGACCCAAGAAGAGAGCCTTTTCTGTTGTGGCACCAGACCTATGTAATATCATCCCCCCAGATATTAGATTGGCCCTATCCCTATTGGTGTTTAGTAAGACACCGAAGACGTGGCTTTATGCTTGAATGTGGGACTCCAGATATGGGACCATGCCCATTTTTTGGTTATCCTGTCTACTTGTTCGCTTTTATAAACTTTTGGCTGCTATTAGTTATTCTTTTTATATTTGTTTTTATTTTTAATACTTTTAGCTACCCAAAGACATTTATGTGAGATGGGCAGTCATGTAAATCAGGTAGGTAGGTAGGTAAGTAGGTACAGACAGATTTCATAATATCTATGATCCCTTCCGCCATTAGCAACCTTACTGTGGAAAAATAAAGCCTTACACACTTTCTTAAAAATCCAAAAAGTTAGGGAGAACTCATGGCCTGTTGGGTGATTTTTAGAGACATTTCTTCACCAGATTCCTTGATGCCTTCAACAATGACAGAGATTCTAACGTACTGCCTTCACTGGAAAACTTCTTAAAAATTTGGGGAGATATTCAAAGAAGTATCTGCCTTGGGAGAGCCCATATTGAGCGATATATAACACAGGTAAACATCAGGAGCTGACCACAGGAAATATTTTATGAGATTCAGTATTGTGTCATAAAATGTTTTATAAAATTTGTCAAATTTAAATTCCGCGGAAATCATGAATCCTGGATTTTAGATGCATTCTGTAAGTTAGCCCACTTGAGTTAGCTTGATTCAAAAATTCAAAAGATTTACCCAGTTAAAAATTACACTTAAATAGGAGAATTTTAGTAGTATGTAGACAACTAGCAGTTTATGACTTAATATAATACTGCTTTTGGTCCACCTTCTGAGTTGTTTTCAAAGGCAGCCCCATGTAGACTATGCTACAATAGTCTATTTGTGAGTTGGAAAGGACATGAATTATTCCTGGTCCCCAAAGACTTGTAATTGACAGCAGTCAAAGCTGAACAAAGCCCCAGTTGGCCATAGCCTCCACCTTCATTTGTCAATAAATAAACAATATATATCACACTAATTAAATGAAATAGTCACAGCGAGATATTGTGTGAATGTGATATACAAAGGCACCTCTCTACAGATATGGAACAAAATATTATGTTGCTGCCCTAAGCAAAATCTAACTTTACCCAAAAATATAAGAAGTATTATGGACTTCTGAGATGCAACCTTTTCATGTTACAGGTTGTTGTTATCATTCTACCTATTGTCACCTTCAGTTTACAAACTGATTTCTCTTGACTTCTCACACCCAATTCTTTTACACTAATCAGTATTTCATTTATCAATATATAAAGATAAAGGACATTTATTTTGTTCACTTTAAAACTACTACTATTTAATTCCGGATCAAGCATATAACCAGCAAGTAGGAAATAAAAGAGAATAACTGCCAAGCTTGTTGGCAAGATCTCAGGAGAATTTTCTGGATGCTTGGTATGGCATGGGTTGGCTAGGCTCTAGGATTATACTTAGCTTATGGCTCTCCAACAGACAACAGTGTGGCTAGATGCAAATCTTTACTACATCTAGAAACAAGCTGCTTATACAGTAGATATATATTTTTATCATGAAGTTCCAATTCTGCCTAATACCCACTACAGTTTAATTTTGGCACTTCTTTATTTCATCTTTCTCACGTTTTTTTCTCCCTGAAGTTATTACCTGTCTGTCATGCAAAACTCTGTCTCTCAAATAAATCCCTACAATAACTTTTTATCAGTTTCCTTAATTTAATTTAATTTTTGTTTCTTCTCTAGTTTATATTTGGTACATGTTTAAAGCTCATTTTTAAGCAGTCTTCCAAGAATGCAGCTCATTTAATGCTTTGAAGAAGTTTTTTGTGTGTACTAACATGCTTTTAGAACTGTCTTCTCTGAATGTGTTGCACAATCCTATTCTCTATCAATGTGTTTGTTTTAATGTCACATTTAAGATGTATCTACAACAATTTTGAAAAGAATGCTATCGTTCTAGGAATTAGCTTTGGTTTGTCAAGAGCAGATTATGCCAAACTAGGTTAATTTCTTTCCATTAGAGAATTGACTCGTTTGGTAGACTAAGGGAATGCTATGGATGTAATACGTCTTGATTTCAATAAAGAATTTGGCAAGGCTGCTCACAATACTCTTGTGAAAAAAATGCATATTTGTGGGCTGTATGGTACTGTCATCTAGGAAACTTGCTACTGCTTGAACAACCATACCAAGCATGTTCTTAAGTACTTCTGCATTGTCCTGGAGGGAAGGATCAAGCTACCATCCTTGGCCAAGGATTATTCAATATTTTTATAGAAACTGGAGGGGAAAGGTATCAAATCCGTAGAAGACATTAAACTACAGAAATTGGCTAACAACCCAGACAATATATACATAGTTCAAAAGGCTTGTAATTGGGTCATTTCCAACAGGTGACATTAGCAATCACAGGTCAAATGTATTGGTGCAGAGATGTTGAGAACTGGCTTGATAGTAGTGCATATCAGAAGAATACTAGTGGACTAAGCTGAAGATATAGGGTATAAGGCAGCAACTAAAATGTCTATGACATCTTCAGCTGCCTAAATGCTAACATGAATCTAAATCATGGGAAATAATTACTCTGTGTTGGTTAGGACATGATCATATAGTGGATTTTGGATTTATGATAATGTGGTAGATCCCAGGTACAACACTTTAGTAGGGAAGTAGGGAACAATGTTCAGAGGATTAATACCAGAATAAGGTATTTAAAACCAAGCTTAGAAGGAATAATTAATGGATCTGGACAGCTTGCAAAAGAGCTGGTTAAGAAGAGATATGAGAGCAATCTAAAGATAATGAAAAGGTTCCAAGGGATAGGTCTATATTCTGTAAAAATGCAAGAGGACAAGGATCAAATGGTTTGAAATAATAGGAAGAATTTCCTAAGAGTAAGAGCTAATAAGCAGTGGAACAGTCTTAGAACAGTGGTGGATTTTTAATTGTTGGAGATAGCTATGTACAAGCTAGATGGCTATTTATTGGGAATGATTTAATGGATTCTTCCCTGAGCATGAGATTAAACTAAACAACTTTAAGTCCTCTTCCAAGTCTTATATCAGGCATATCCAACTTTTTAGCTTGCCTGGGTCTCATGGAGTGAAGAATTGTCTTGGGCCGCACATAAAATATATAATATAGATCAGGGCTTTTCAACCAGTGGTACGGGTACCACCTGTGGTACATTGGCACTTGGCAGGTGGTACGCGAGCATCCTAGAAAAGTAGTGGGGGAGGGGAATGAGCTGAACCGGTGGCAGCACCGCACAAGCCTGAGCGAGAGACGGCTGGAGCTGCAGGGCTGTCAGGGCTCAGCGGAAGCGCCAGGATCAGCACCAGGCTCCAGCTGGTGAGCGCTTCTTCTGCTGAGCCCAGAAGAAGCGCCGATCAGCTGGAATGTTGCAGCCTCTCCAGGGTCTTGTGATTTACATTCAGATGCTTGGCAACCGATTCATATTTATGACGGTCACAGTGTCCCAGGGTCATGTGAAGTGACCAAAACCTGCTGCAACACCCAGCAGATGGGGGGAATAAAAACCAAACACCCCCCCACCCCACCCCCGCTGCCAATCCTCAAAAGAAATGCTCACAACAATGAAAACCTCGGACAGGAGGAAGAGCGCCGCTGGGTGGGCAGGCAGGTGTCTTGCTCGGCTGTGGCTTGGGGGGCACTTTTTTCAGTGCCATTGTAACTTCGAACAGTCACTAAGCAAACTGTTGTAAGTTGAGGACTACCTGTACTTTATCACTTTTTTCCTTTTTTTTTGGTCATCAAGTTTTTGACATCTTGCTAGGCGACTGGTGGTACTCGGATGCTGCCATATCCTACAAGTGGTACAATGGGTGAAAAGGTTGAAAAGCCCTGATATAGATAACGTATATAAATATGCATAATATTATTAAAAGTTTACAATCTTGTGGGCCATATTACTAGTTGTCCAGGGCTGCATGCAGCCCTAGGATCATGGGTTGGATATGCCTTTCTAATATTCTGTGAATGTTTGTGCCTAAAATTATTTTACATTTAAAAACAGTCTATTTTTAAATAAATCCTGTAATAGAACTCAAAATAAAAATTAAACATTTAATAATTTGATGAAATTTTTCCTATAAATTCTAATGTACTATCAGTGGACACTGTGGTTTCTAAAGAACCTCCAAGGCAGATTTTGAGGGCACGAGAAATATAGTAGGAGGAAGAACAAGAAAATTCATGCTATGTAGTATCTTGAAAATAAAAAGTTATATTAAAATACAATGGTTAGGGTACAAAGAAACATGTGACTGATCCTTGAGCTATAGGTTTTTATGTTGGTTCACCTTTTTTATAGTATTTTTGAGAGAGAGGATGTTTAGAAATCTGCTATTTGCCTCAGAAGTAATCTCTTCAAAAAAGAGAAAATGAGCATATAATTTTAATCTAAGGAAATCTTCACATTCCCTCATGTTCAGCAATGAATAAAAAAAATTAAGTATTTACTAGCTTGGGTTCTATGTGAATGAGAGAGATGTTCTCCAAAATGTGCAGCAGCAACCTCTTGTGGTCTGAATAAAGCAATGTATCCATAAGAACAGGAATGAATATGAATATATTACATGCATAATGTCTAAGTTAAAACATCACATGTGAAATATTTTTCTTGTATAGAAAATAACTCACTAACGTAGAATTTTATGAAACATAACTTTTTCTTTGACTTACTAAGCGCAGCTGGCAGATATTTCAAACAGAAACTATCTTAGCACAGAATATATAAGGAATTTTTTCTACCTTAATGGGTCAGATGAAGTTTATTGCAGGGACCAAATCAATCTCTTCAACAAGTTGTAGTATAAGTACATTGGCAAAGTACATTATGTCATAGTTAAAAAAAAGTTGCAGCTTGAAACAATAAGCACCGTACTTTGCTTTTTCAAGCTTTGCTCTTAAAGCTTTAGAAGGTATACATTATCTGTTATTTATACTCTTTTCACAGAAAAAGTCTTGCTAGATACTTCAGTACTTTAGTGTAATGGTTATAAATATGATTATGAACTTTCATTAATATGGAATTCTGAATAATGAACATGAAAGCTGCTAAGTGTGTACGCTTAGAAAGCAGATTTTTCTCACATGAGGCTAGTCTTTGAGCTGCTTTGTCATATATACATATAGTAACTAACATTTGTTATTTTTCTTTGCCTTTTTCTAACTATTATGCCAGAAGGTTTGTGGGATATGCCCAACTCTCAGGCTGATGTTTATCTACGAGTAGTAGGAATTGGCAGAAATTAGCAATTGTTTAATATCTACTAAATATATCACCAATTCTCTGCAGGCCTAATACTATAGAAATTTGCTTCTGGCAAATTTACAAAAACCCCAATGGTCCCTTCAAAAAAGAAAGCTTCTGTAAGAGTGGAATTGACTAGTGAATAATTTATTATGTAATGTATTTGTCAAAAATAAAAGAAAGAAAAACATTTCCAATTATTTTTAAATGGAAATATTATATTCTTGGGCTTTTTCTCCAATCCTCATTCATTCATTCATTCCTAGAAATATTGTCTCCAGTTTTAAAAAATATGCATTGTAAAATTAACTACTAAGCTATATTTGCTCAATACATTACTTCACCCAGTGTAATAAGTAACACTTGTCAAAACTTTAAAGATTACCCCCTCCCTCCCAGTTGACATTGTTCAACAACTACCCAATGGTAAAGAATTCTGAATATATAATGTGTCATATGTATATAAAGCACTATTATTTGTACCTCTGAAGAATTAAAAATCCTTGGGTGGCATTGATGCAACAATCCTATGCAGCTAGTATTACAAACTGCAAAGGTTCATTGATTAAACCAAAAGGACAGAATTTCTTCACTGCTTTGTTCTTAAATGATTCTAACTTAAATATTTATTAATATATTAGTAACTATCTTTATCCTTCTACAGACATCCCTAAATGGAAACAATATATTACAAGTCAATGATATAATCTTATAAGATTATCAGCATTTTGTCCACTGTGTTATTAGTTTACTAGACAAATAAATTAAAATATAGAAATTTATGTTACTCCATTTCCCCAAAAACCTATTCCCATAATACTTTGTGAACTTGTAAACAAAGCTATATTTTAAAAGATTTTTAAATAATCATGTCTACTTAAAAAAACATTGCATACACTATATTTCACATCACTATTTTTGAAATGATATTTCAAGCTTCTCTTTGAAATTAAACACATTTTTCTATATATTTTCATTTTTAGAGATAATAAATTATTAAAAGATTTTTTTTTAGTTTTAGTAACACATTTTAAAACATAATATTAAAAGTGCAAATAAGTAAAAACAAAACTGTTTTCTGTTCTTCAATATCAAAACAAAACAAATAAGATCAACTTACTCTAATATAGACTTGCATCGTTTCCTTTTCTTTTTGTGGATTTCGGTACTTCTCATAGAAGTCTCGTCGCTTCTTTGTATCTTTTGGAATTTTGTCTTTTCTCTCTTTTTTTTCTGCAGGTTCATCTGAGCTATCTGGAGACGGCTGTATTTGAGCTTTTGTCTTTTCAACCTCAATATAATTCTCATTCGGATTCAGTACTATCACTCCATAGCCTTCCTGTTTCAGATGAAAGGGGGAAAAGGATTTATTGGTTCAAATGTATTGACTGAAGTGATTTTCATAGCACTGATAAAGGAAGTAGCAGTTGCATTTCTTTTATGTTTGTGTCCAAATTTACAATGACCACTTCTGTTTATTTGTTTGCCTTGCTCCTGACATTGTAAATCCATACAGTGATTTACGCAGTTCATCAAAAAATTGTGAAACAACTTCCTCCACACTGGATTTCAAAATTACCAACTTGATGCTTAATTAATAAAAAGCGTTACATGTAGGTTGCTTATTGATTGCAAAAGGATTTAGCAAACTTCAGAGATTAAACCATTAAACATTTGTTCAATTAAAAAGTTATAGCAGCAATAACAATGAATCCATTTCAATTGTAATTATTTGATACTGCTTGAACTCAATGAATTAGTTACAAGTTTAGACATAAGCAATTTTATTGGAATTAAAAATGCATTTAAAAGACTTGAGACAGGAAAAATATTAGATTCTTCTCAGAGAATAAAAATTATTAATCAATAAGGAACATACTGGGAGAGAATCTGAAATTTGAGACATTTTGTTCATATCAAAGAAAATAATCCTCATAAAAGAAAGTAAGAGACGTCAAATCCACATAAACCAAATCCAGTTGCCAACTTTATTTCAAAATTTCTTTATAACTTTTCAGGAAAAAATATACTAAAATAAAATAATTTTTTATCTACTTAAAATAAAATCTTCACTTGAATAAAAGAAGTCCACCTATGTAGATGATCAATGCTAAGTAAATCTCTGACAATAACAAAAGATACTTTATTTGGTGTTGCTTTATTCTAATCTGTGTAGCTATTCAAAAACCTTGTAATGCATTGTGATAACTGTCAGGTAGACAGATTGTCACTTGGTGCTTTTCTACAGTTGGACACACTCGACTAGCTATTAAAATCACATTTGAAAAAAGTTCTTACTCTTCCTTGTGCCTGTACAAGTTTTCACGCCCTTCTCAAATTTCTACTATACCTTCTCCTCCCACCAAAACTAAGTTAAAGAACACTGTTGCACTCTGTTAAGCAGGGTGAATTAGAGGCATTCAGTTCACTGTCTATGGTATAAGGGAACATGGTAAAAAGGTCACCTTAGGTCAAAGAGAAAATTGCCGCTTTCTAGATTCTGTACCATGAGTAAGTGATCTCCTGTCATTTTTTCCTCCTGTCATTTTTTTCCCTACAGTTTTCTGTTCAGCATGAACTCTATATACTGTATGCTTTTAGAAAACATTAATGTATTAAATTAATATTATACTACAGTTTCTATAAAAATAAACTCAATTGAAATTTGTATTAAAATCAGGATTGGGACTTTTATTTTTTAAAATATAATACATACATTGAAAAACAGATTCCTGCCTTCATGATTACTAATAATAGAACATTCTGAAGAGACTGTTTTAAATAATTGCTTCCTTCCCCCAAGAAAAACTTGTACATGTGCATTCAGTATCTTAGTTTGCTGGTCCTGTTTGTGACTTGAATTTTTTTTTCCTTTGCAGATATGCCTTATATTGATTCATGTTATGTTCTATACAATGCAAGATGTAAAATTCATGTATTTGTTATTATTTTTACAGATATTAGTGAAACTGAAACCATGTTCATTTTTTGCTACTCTCAAAAAAACCACAGACACACATAAATCATCAAAGAAGTAAAATTTGTCTAAGTTATTGATTATGTAACTGAAAATTACATGACTCATTTGTCCAATTTTATGAGGACATAATGTCAATTTTTCACAGACACATCAACAGATGAAAAATGAATCCATTTAAAAATCTCAGCTACATAAATAAATTAAAGGATTTTTACCAATTAAGTTTAAATAGCACAAACCATCCTTTGACATGATTTAAAAACTTTTTTAATATACTGTATTTATTAAAGTAAAAATAAAATTAACATAATAAAATTTCAGGAGAATATATAATATGTTTTATGGTGGGTTTTTTTTTAAAAAAGTTCATTATAATCCTTGTTAGGAGAAAGTTGACATTATGTCATACTCTTTTCTTCATTTGTCTTCAGTCACTTCCCCTAAATAATATGAGAAAAAATAGAAAAAAATAGATAATGAATAATAGACAAAACTTGAATACATGAAAGGAGGTAGAAATACAACATAATATATATATATAACTGGAATAGAATTTAACTTCTATCAATGCTGTTAAAGTGAGACCAACCTAGCATTATCATAAATTAATTTTGCATTTGACAATATGACCTTTTGTTTTCTTTTCACCTTAAAAGATTTACATATTTTTAAATTTTATCAGAATGTATTTAAATTTTAACCTGCATTCTTTATTAATGAGACTTTTAAAATTAGCTCCATTTTAATGTCAAAATGACAGGAAACTAATTTTGGCACATCATCAATACATTCAGAATGTAGAGACCAACTTAAACAAAGACTTATGCAGTCACAAATAATACACATCTATACTTTGTTAAAATAATCCTTAAAATCAATAATATACATTTTACAAGCTGATATGATTTAGATTCTTAGAACATCTGCTTCCTCAGATGTGCATGCCTACTTAACTCTATATCAACTAATTAACAATTTGCCTTGAAAATAAATGGTATAATTGAAGCATTAAATGTGAAAAATATATCTGAAATGAAATACATCTACAATATAGTACATTACTCATACTATTTTAGTTAAATGTTTTCAGAAATGTGTAGAAAAAGCATTCAACTATCTGTAGAATACAGCATTCAACAAGTTTCAAGTTCATCTGCACAAATTAGTAAAATTAAATAACTAGTCATTAAAATTAAATAAACTAACTAGTCTCTACTAAAGTTAGTCTTTAGTAAATTTTGAGTCCTAACTGATTATCAATTGGATAACCAATTTTATATAATTCATGCATTCCAAAAATCTATCCAATAAGATTATATTTACTGTATGCTATACAATTATAGCTGTATGATTACAAAATCTACTGGATTTTTGCTAACAAGTTAAAATTCTTGTCAATTATTTCAGAAACTGTTTAAAGGATGGACTTAATTTCCAATCTTATACACCTGCTTATTCATTCATTTTGATTAATTTTGATGATTAAATTACAAGCAAGCTTAGAGAAATGTCAAAAAAATACTTATAATACCAAGACTTTTTGTATCTTAGATAACAGGAAATTCATGAGCATGCTTGGTAGTAAAATATGATATCAATAAGAAATAAAATCCTAATAACATCTTCTACTACTGTGTACAGATACAAAACCCATATAGAATAAAATATAGACAGCAACAGCAAAAATATTTGAGATATATTCAGGAACACAAGAAGGCTCTTATGTCTGCTGAAATGAATAATGAGCTAAAAGCGTTCAGCACAGCATATTAATCCACTAGGATAGCATGCTGTATATGATCAGAGAGGTCAGGAACCTAGAGTGGAATATATTGACCTATGTGTCTATCTTTCTGGCTTGTAAGTAAAAATCTGTAACACATAATTTTCTTGAGCTTTATCAATCTGATTTAAAAAACAAAAAACTATTTAAAACATTTGAAGCACAATCAAGTTAGTTCTGCAGGGAAAGGAATCCTAGGAGTTTAGATTAGTAACCTAGATCTATGCATGTTTAAAATGGTCATAGGAATGACTATTCATTGTTTTTAAAGATGTATGATCTGTTTATTTCCTATCTTTTTCATGAGAAGGGTACCTATGTATCACTGTTGCAACAACCTAGATGCAACAGTAGGATGAGGTCATGACAACCAATCAGAAGTCACTAGTGAAGCGTAAAAGTAAACATAGCTGTTGGAGATGCAGCTCAGCTTGAAAAATGCCCCCTCCATTATTTGAGCAATTTTCTCAAGACGTGACCTGAGACTGAAATGCCTAAAATGTCAGTTGACTTCTTTTTGTATTTTCACCCAATGTGCATTTTGGCAACTGCACCCTGCTAACACTTTGTAATATTTTCATCCCAGTTACACCACATCTCTTAGGCTCCTGCATTCCACTTCTGTGTCCAAGTGTATAAAAATGCTATATTACTGCCAAACTTCATATTGCTCCACAAAGTTTCCAACTTAAAATAGCTCATCAAGTTAGGCAAGAAAAGAAAACATGCCACAAAAAGTTTTTAGGGGACCACCTGTTGTCTATTATTTTTACATAGCACTTACTCATAAATCATAACACAGGGTAATTAATCAAGCTGTCAAAGAAAAGGTCAAAGGTTACACAGGGGAGTCAGAAGGTCATTCATGGGCTGATAGAGGTCAGGGTCACACCACATTCCTCATTATCAAGTTGGGATGAGAGACGACCCAAGCAAACAAAAGTGAAAGCAGATGGAGAAGTGAGTGGATAAAAAAGAAAGAAAACTTGACAAACAAAAAGAAAAGCGAAAGAAGAGTGTCAGCTGCCTTCAAATAAAGCATAGAATAGAACCAAAACACACTGGAATGTGCTTAGAAATGTTCTATGTAACATAAAGAAACTAAATTTTCATTTTTTAAATTTCATATAGTTTAGATGTTTTGATGGAAATAAACAGCATCACTACATGTTTTGATTACTTCATACAATATTCAACAATTACAAGCAAAGCAGATAAAGAAATTATGTTGAACATGATCAATTTTCCCCACCTCCACTTTCTGGGTATAGCCTATAGAACCATAATTGTATTTGTATAAAAAATAGTATTGAAATTATACTCTTCAAAACCACAAATGTTCATTACCCCAAAGCATCATAAAAGTCCTTCTGGATGACACAAGAGTTATAAAATATTCTATCATTACACTGACCTGAATTAGATGCAGAATAGTGTGCAAAATTAGCTGTCACCCTTTCCTCAAAATCTTTGCTAATCTCATTTTGAATGTTTGCAGCTTTATCAACACATGCATCAATGTCAGCTCCTTGGTTACTGAACCGCAGTACTTGGAAGAAGATATAATTAAAATGTTTTGGCACAGAAAAGGTGAAATTGTATCTTCCCGTATTCCCCAAGGACTCTGTAAAACATGTAGGATATATTGACAAACACACACCCTTGTCTAGAGCCCTGACATTCCAGGTCACCAACTGCTATTTATTTCAGAACATTTGCACTTACCCATACAATCACCTGCTGTGTTACTAACTTTTAATGGCTGTTGAAAATTTAAAACTAAACAAAAAAAGTTTCAGTGCCTGATAACTTTATTTAAATGTATTAAATGTCTCTGTTATCTGGTTTTTGGTTTTATTTTTCCCTTTGTATTTTACCATAAACACTTATACATTTAAATTGCTATAAATTATATATATAGTTCATGAAACTTTATCAAATACAATAAATCTTAGATAAGATACTGCCACAAAATTTTCACAATTATACAATTCATATTAAAAACAATACTTTATTATTAATTATTATCAAAGTATAGACAAAAGACAAGATCTGAGAACTCTAAATCTTTTTAAAGAACTTATAAATAAATTTCAGCTAACTCTAATCTTAATTTCTACTACATGGGCAAAATAAAAATAATGAAAAGATACATGCTGTCAGTTCTAATAGGAATAATCTCATAACATACAGCATACTACTGTAATAATTAAGAAGTTTAATTTTATGGGACTGAGACATCACTTGGATTCAAAATAAAATGATGGAACTTAACTCACCGCTGTTACATTTTTAGAACTGGATATAAAAATATTGAGTTAGTACAGCTTTATAAAACATGAAGATTTATAGATACAATGTTTTAAAAATATAAAACATGGGTGTATTTTAAAGTAAACAAAAATGCATTGATTAGTAAATAAGATGTGGTTTTCCTTAATCTCAAGATAGCTACATATTTACATATTATAGAATACTTCGTGCAAAAATATGCTGAGTGCCTCAGTTTGAGCAACAGTTCAAATACAGCAGATATTCAAGGAAAACATTACTGTCTATTAAGTGCTGATATACAACATTTATTATAAAGATTGGTTTATATTTCTTGCTATAAATATGAAGTTTCTCACTTTGATTATCTCTTCTACCATTGCTCCTGAAATGGCCTTAAACAAGCTCATTACAATACAAAATCTTTACTTTGATCTTTGGCCAGCATAAAACCACTGTTTTTCATTCAGCCTTAAGCCTCAGCCTTCAACTTTGGAACAATGTAAGCAATATTATGTTTGAAATGTCTTGAATTCTGAACGCTTCAAGCTCTAAAAGCTCAGTTTTGACCTTAAGGATGTGTTCTGATACTATTCCTAGCATCCAGAATAGTCAGAACAGGATTGAAACACTTCTAATAAGGTCAGGGCAACCTATTTTAAATTCAAAATGTTTCATGTTTGAAATACCTGGCACATTTCTAAATGTAAGAATATTGCAGTATGGCTGTACAACTGTAGATTTATGGATATACAATGAATTGATGGATTATAAAGATATTATTAGTTTTACTGGAAAGAAGCTATAAAGAATCATATATTTAAATATATATGTTTCATTGTCATAAGTAGAAACATACACAAGAGTCATACTCATAGTTTTACCTTATCAATGGTTCCCTTGGTAAAAAAAACAAAATATCTTTACATTCCATGGATTCACCAGCAGAAATTGGAATAAAGGTAAATTCTAGATGCATTCTAAGAATAACTTGAATATTTCTAATATGTGAAGTCATACATACTAATGACAAAAATGATGTGTGATATTTGAAAGGGTTTTCAGATAGTTGAAATGCCTGAGAAAGAAACACCCTTCCTAGTGTTACAATTGCAAACTGTGACAAATACCTATGTTGAATATTATAACCAGCCAGTATTTTTTCTTCCTAGCATTTTCCGCTTTTTCTTTTTCAATCAACTGACCTTTGATCCATTGGTTACAACAAGAATTGACCAATCGGCTTGTCGTATGAATCTGATGTCATAGATTGAGAGATAATGGTTGGCCCAAATTCACCCAGCTGGCTCTCATGCGTAAGGCAGAACTAGAACTCACAGTCTCCTGGTTTCTAACCTGCTGCCATAACCACCTCAGACCAAACTGCCTTTTTTTTTTCCAGGATATGGTTGAGAGGTTTTAGCAGTTCAGCTCAATCAAGTATATTCAGTGTTTTCCTTTTTCCCAAATTGACATTAGGTATTCCACAATTCAGTGTTTTGCATGCTTATTACTTCTATTATCTTTTTTTTTTTAAATGTGACTTTTGCTGATTCAGTAGCAACTTTTCAGGACTGAAGAAACTTCTTGTATGAGAAGCAAAACATTTTCAAAGAAACCCCCCCCCCCCCAAAAAGCATCTTTTGAAAAGCATCTTTGGGTTTTCGGGACTCACACTAGGTTCATAGTTAGAAATAATAAGTAGGCCTTACAACCAAACACATGGTATATTTTCATTGTCTAATGGGAAAAATGCTTCTTTTAAGAATTTCATCTCTCTTGTCCTCCTCTGGACATTATTTGGCTACTACTTTAGGATTTATCAGGCCATTCCAACCTACTCTTTCTTGAAATATTCTTGCTTTTTCAATTTATATTCCATGTATAGACATATTAAATCTTGTTATTCTTGTTCTATTTTTTTCTAATGCATAGATATTTTACAATATCAGGAATCATTCAAGACAAATTCTGCTATTTCACTTGGAAGCAGGGAGAAAGCATTTGATTTCTAAACTGGTATTTATTCATCTTAATTTAGTTTTAAAGGTAAAGTTCAATATCAATATGCAGATGAAAAAGTCTGTTTCTCTGACAGAAAAAGCTAAAACAGTTAAATTGCATGCATTGTCAGGCCTCTAATATCTTTATTCTAAAATTAAATGACTGGGGGGAAGTTCAACATAGTATCTGTACACTTTTCTCAGCCACTATATTCCACAAACAGAATATACATCCAGCTACAGGCAGTCTTCTTCAATTTGCAAAGTTGTATGTTGTGGTGGTTATACATTTGCTGATTTTTATATGATTGCTTTGCTGTGTGATCTACACAAGAATCAGAAAATGCATAGTCAGAAAGTTTAGCCTTCCACACTGTAAAGAGTCTGCTCTCTTTACTTTCTTTCTGATATCTGTTCTACATATCTCATTTCCACAAGAGAGATCAATGGTAGAGATCAACTAAAAGGAGAAGAGAACAATACCAGCAACTGTTTGCACACACAAATACTGTCAGCATATACATTTTCACACAATCAGCACCTGCCCATTCGACACACATCAGCCCCTGCATCCCAATTTTGTGCAGTGAGCTGCCCCCAATTTAAACTAAGTGGGAAAGAATTAATCACACAGATTAGGCAGATCATAACATCAAAACACATATACAATACTTCAGAGCAATATGCAATGATTGCATAACTAAATATTTCAAATTATAGTCATAAGTATAATTAGGCATCCTTTTTGGAAAAAAATAAAATGGGATTAAAGTAACAATTGTCTAACATTCAGTAATATGCAGAAATCCATTAAACCTATATGAGTTTATTTAAAATCTGCTGAAATGTCTACGTTAGGTTTCCTTATTATTTTTCCTTAAGCAAATATAGCACCTGCACTCAGGATTCATATTAGATTCAGGCTATTTGCATGAAAGGTCTGCATATATATTTTATTAAAATCAACATGGAGAA
>NW_015386478.1:1173103-1187478 GCF_001527695.2 Protobothrops mucrosquamatus
TCTGCATTGTGTGCACTTGTAACAGGGATAATGGATCTCACTTACAATACCTACAAACTCAGCTGAGAGCCATGCAAAGCAAATGGCCATAAATGCACCCATCCTGGTCCAAGTCCTGATGAATAAAAATGAAGATCTTGTCAAATAATAAAGTGACAGGTTAATTTACACATGGGATAGTGTGAACAGGCAAAGCACTGCTTTTCCAATCTGTATGAACGGTGCCACCTATCTGCAGATTAGCAGAAAGCCTCAGATACACTAATTCATAAATCAGGATAAACACATGTGATGCTGCTTGGATTTGTAAATATCACAGGAATGGAATTAATGATAAAGGAAAATTTGAGATTAGACACACACAGTAGCTTTCAGACAAAACAACAACAAGAAGATTTTCAATGAAGAATTGCTGTATCAAACAGTAATAAAGAGCCTCAAGCAGTTGTCTGTGTTCATGCCAGTTTTCATGCTTTAATTCTGCTGCCCTATGTTTCTTAGCTTTGACATTGAGATCTACACGGCCACCAGAGATAATTATTTCAACCTTCAGGCCATCATTTTTGATCATGGATATGTAAGAGATTTTTTTTCCCAGGTAGGCAAGCTTGTGGATAGCAAAATATTAGATTTTTGCAAAAGAAAAGGAAATAATACAACATTTTTAAACGATGCAGAAAACATCTAACATATAGATATTTTCAGACACATGCAACTCTATTAAAAATCTATAAACACTAATAGCATGATTAATTTATATTTAACAATAACCAAATAAAATAGATTGTTCATAATGCTATATTCACGCACAATATATTAATCTAGTTAGAATAAATCTGAAAAGCAGATATCATAAACAAATGCACCACAGACAACAAAAGTAAGCTCAACTGTAAGGAGAATATAACTGTGAGGTCATCAGTTTTAACCTTCAATCATTAAAATGATAAACATGAAATGTACTGGGATATGTGATTCAGAAAGGTTTGAGTGCACATTCATAGGCCAATAAAATGCAATTATGATAATACATTAAATTATGAAACTATATTTCAATGTAAGTTGATTTTGATACTAATTCATATACAACTCATATACATAAAAAACTATTCACTGATTGTCTAATACTTTTAATCACATTCTTGGTACACTTCATAAATATGTACTCATACAGTCTTCAGAACAGTTCCACCAACATTACTGTAATAGGGCAATTCTGAAACAGAATCCTTGTGGACTGTAGCAGTTCAGGAGTTTAAGTTATTTGTCTGAATTCACATTAGAAAGATATGGTAGATCTAGAAACGTTAGAAGTATTTAGATCACCAATGTTCCAATTTCATGAGCAATTCCCATACCAAACAACATTCCTACCTCTAGGTCACTAAGTCCATTTCATCTCTGCAATCATACATATTAGGGGAGTCATAATTTCCATGATTTCTGTGATTTAATTTTTAATGCTTTTTTTTCCAAAAAGAAATTGTAGACATATGTACTCCTCAGTATTTGTGATGTAACTCCAGCATCAGACTTCCTTTAAGTTTGCTTGTTTTTTATTTTGGTTTTCTGTTTGAAAATGAACTTTGATTTTAATTTTTATATTCATTATTTTGATTGTGAAAGATTTTCTACGACTTTTTCCTCTTGTTTTGTAAATCATTTTGGGCTCCTCTAACAGGAGTGCAGAACAGAATCATAAGGAAGGAAATGTATCAAGGATCCAACAAGGATATAAACTATTATATATAACTATAAATATCTGAATTGAAATATCAGATATATTTTGTTTACTATAAAAGCTAAACCAAATGTAAGTACAATATTTCATCGTACTTAATCTTAGATTTCTACTTGAGAGAAAAATAATACCACTGAACTGGAGCATGGGGAGAGAACTCCAATGTTCTGAGGTAGCTACATTGCATACAATTCAAGAAAGCTTATAGTTTTCTTTTATCAAAACTGACAGTACTCTAGTAAGTGGGAAGTCAACCTACTGTGGGTTAATTTGAAATGAAAACATTCCATTTTTTTATCCTAGTATGAGCAATGGGCTATGGCTTCCTGTTTCATAAAGCACAAGAAAAAAGAAAGTATGAACTCTAGAGAACTGATAAATCTTAATTAAAGAGGCTATTTTTACATTTTGTTTGCTTAGATTCCAAATGTATTTGTAAAAACAAATTTTCTTCGAGGAATTCTACAATTAAAGATTTCCCAGTACTATATGCTTCACTGACCTATTATAGCTACTAAAAATACATCATTCTTACTGGTCTCTTTTAGTTTTCCCCACAATCAAATGGCAATCTTGGGTGCATTAGTTTAGAAAATAAAAGTAACATCCTACAGTCCTGATTTATATGTATTTATTTATACAGTTGATACACACTTGTGCAGTGATATAAAATTTATAACCATTAATTTTCAGTATGCTTGTGTAATATTTCTGGCATAACTGCTACATGAATATTAACTAAAAGGCAAAGATATCTGAATGATATCCTTGTTTTCAATTTCTCTTTCTAAAGCAGAACAGACATAGCATCAAAGAACATGAATCAACTCTATAATGAATAGATTTGGAAGAATCATATGAACATCAAATTCCAAAAGCTATGTTACATAAAAGTTTTAAGATGTGACTATGGGCTAGATTTTAGCTAATTTAGCTAATGGTTCTTGACAACAAGCATTTCAGTGATGGAAGGCTTAGTAAATAGATATGCTTGCAATTGCTTCCCTGAACATCCATATGATGTCATTTCACTTACATCGCCAAATCTTTCTTAAAATGCATCTATTTTCATGAAAACTAATACAACTTTCGGCTGTTAGTGCCATATTATTAGTCAACCTGTAGCTAGACTCATCATTTCACTATTTACATCTGCCTCCACTTTTGTTGATTTCCATGTTAAATTTTAGATTATAAGCTCCCTGAGGCAGAGACCTTCCCCCTTATATTCAGTGTGCGACATGTATACTGATGGTGCCGTATAAATAATATATGATGTGTCAGCTTCTCACCCAAATCAAGCCAATCATATTATTCAAAAGAAAAAAATAAGAGGAATGCAGTTGTTTTAGAGATTTACTATTATTATGGAGCACATTAATTTTGAAGCATGGAAATGCAAAGTGCTTAGAATCCTGGTATTCTGGTTAAATTCTTGAGCACTCTCAAGACAGACAATCTTCATTTAATAATTAGTGTAAGCAGGCTGTGGTACAATCTTCCACAAATATGTAAACAAAATTTCATTTATTTTCAGCCACAGGATGTGACAGACTGATTCCTTTTTTGGAGTTATACAAAGGAATGTTTTTATTTTCTCTTTCATACAGACCTCCACTTCAGGGTTTTGCTGATTCAGTATTCCAGAATAAAGTTTTAAATAAAGCAGAGTATGTCACATTTTACTCCTTATGTATTACTGATAATTTAAGGCTCTCTTCTTACATCTAAATGGTTAGTTCCTGAAGTATTTAAAAGTTAGTTTTTTAAACACCATTTAATATTGGAGATTTACAATGCAAAGAACAGTGGTTCATGGATACTCCATATACTTAAATTTGGCTTTTTTCATCATTTTCACTTCAGATGTTATGAAATAGTCACAAAGGTCTTGTCAAAACAATAACAAGATCCAGATTTACCAGCTATGTTAATTATTTCTCCAGCTATGTTAATTATTTCTAATTTTAAATCAAATTTGTTTTACAAGGATTTGCCCATTCATGTAGGTTCAGTTAGTTAGATAGAGATGTAGTATTTTTATGATTTATATCCCTATCAGTTTTAACTAAAAACTGATTAAACATCCTCTGTTAGAAAAGTAAATCAAATTGTCTGACTTTGTAGTCATAAATTGTTCTACTCATTGAAGTGTTAAAACTTTAACACTTGGAGGACTCATGAAACTGCTTCAAAGGTTTTTACCAACTGTCTACTTGTTTGTGTGTTTATGCAGTAACTTCATTATGCAGGCAATTTCACCAGAAGGGTTGTCTGGATGCGCAAATACAGACAAGGGTCAGTATTTGAAACAGCTGCACAAACTTTCCAAAGGATGTGGCTGTTTAACACTCCAAGAGTGGGAGGAGACTTCTTCACTTATGTTTTGCCAGCTCTATAAAATAATTGCAAATATGATACATTTTTTCTACATTTATTTTTAATATGCTGAGTTCTAACTTTGTAACTGTTCTTATTTACAGAATGGCAGATCTATTCTCTAGAGGGAAAGTTCTTATATCAAGATACTGAATGCTGCCTTTTGCATATTGTCAAAGTTTATGCATTTAGCTTTTAAATTTGTATCTTAGTATGCTGTTTATGTACTAGTCCTTGTTTTCCTAAAATTTGTACATTTTTGTATGTACCATTTGAGGGTTGGTTTTTTTTTAGTAATTTGTTAATGTTAGGTATATTATATTTTGAAATCTTCTCTGTAACCTTGAACATGATTTGGAATATAAAATGCGGTTAAGGATTTCTTAATTAAAAGATGAAAAATTGTTCATGGCACATTATAGCCCATACAAAGAAGCAATTGGCATAGGAAAATATGCCAAACATTTAATTATTTACTCCAATTGTTGCATTACTGATCAGAAAGTCAGTAATTTTGCATAAAAATTAACAGAAATGTGTTTTGAAGTTAGTAGTACAATAAAACTATACAGCACAGCAGATTTATTGGGAATTTCAGTTATCAATGATAATTTAGGAGTAGAAAACAAAAATACATATACTTAGTTGAATATATCAATTTCTATTGAGAATAACTATATTATTAAAGATTAAAAATATTGCAATGTTTTTCTGGACACTAATTTAAAAGAAACCATTAATAGAGATCAGGGAAAGATGGGAATAAAAGACCAAAAAAGCAAATGGTTCAAAATTATAGTATCTGCTCAAAATGATAAAAAGGGCATAAAATGTAACAGTATAGATTGAGAAATAAATCCTAAATATAAGTTCTCTTTTTCATTAGCACAAAAAGAATCCACTTTTCTTGTGTCTGCTGTCACTGATAAGAATTTAAAAGAATTTAGATTCAAAAGAATCATGTTAAACAAATAAGCATGTCTAACTATTAAAACCATATCTAATTTAACTTTCTATATAGTTCATAAAGACATAGGAGCATATCAAAAAGAATTATTTTTATTTAAAAAAAACATAGATCTAGAGCCATACTCTGTGTCTCACTTTCAAATATATATTATGTGAACATAATTCAGCAATATTAAGGAAGCTATTCAGATTTCAGTTATATGAAATATACGCTGCTTTTTACTTATTATTCACATGACAAAATTCCCTTTCATTTTTAGAAATATTACATACGTTGTATGAGAACTCAGCAGCTGTTGTTTGTAGATAATTTCTGGAAAAGAAAACAGTACTTACACCTTGATTGCTAACATTTTTTTTAGAATAGTGTGCCACTTCAAAGATAAAATGGTATTCTAGTGCACACAAGGAAACTCACGTAGAATCTGCTGGCAATAACCTAAAGCCCCTGTATCTTCTTCTGGGATTGTGTAATTGCAATGCAATGCCAGAAGAGACATGTTGACAAGAGAAGCTGCACAGGCACTTTGAACGATTTTTTTGCCTTCAAATATAAAATGCTGCATAGCCTTCTTCAGAGTAAGGCTCCAATTTTGACTTAAAGAGAACAATAATTCATTTGCTTTTCCTTTAATGTCAGCTTCTCTAAATAAATGCTTCCAAGATATGCTGGATTACCACCTCAGTAATTTCCGGGTTGAATGAATGGAAAAAACTGACACAACAGGAAGTACAATCTGAGCACCTACTAGGCAGAAACAAAGATTTTAGCTATATCTGCCTCTGCTCTTTGTCTGCTTATTCACTTTATCTTCATTAAGATTCTTTAGGTCTATTGAAAATGGCCAAGGATATAGACCAGACTGTTTCCTTCAGCAAAAGGAATACCATCTGGAATTTTTCCCAAGGAGAATCATGCTGATCTCCTCAGCTGAAGATACAGCTAGTTCAATTGAATGTTTCACTGTGTAAATGTTTCACACTGCACGTCACCTTGTTTAAACACCTCCTAGCACATTTTTTTGTAATGATGAGTGAAGTTTCAGGCTTTAAAATAGTTATTTAAATAAATGGTTAAAAGATGGCATTACTCTACCACACATACCCAAGTATTCCTACTGTTATTATCTCTAAACATTCAGGACAGACATAATAGAAAACCAGTATGATCTAGTAATTAAGGCACTGGATTAGAAACCAGAAGACTGTGAATTCTAGTCCTGCTTCAAAGTCAGTCATTCTCTCTCAGCCCAATCCACTTCACAGGATTGTTGTTCTGTGGAAAACAGAAGGAGGCTGGTGTGTTGGATATGTTCACCGCCTTGAGTTATTTAAAAAGAATAATAAAGGCAGGGTAAAAAAATCTAAAAAATAAAGATGGGATATGAATTTAGCAAATATAAACATAAACAGCACAGATTAATGTTCACAGATGGAAATTGCTTGGCTAATTTTTAATCAGATATTTATAATGCATATACAATTACTGAGGGAAAAAAGACTACTATTTCAGAGATTCTCCCCAACTAAATGGAAGGAAAAATCTCTATACACACTAACACCCACATCCTGTAGACAGACAGACAGACAGACAGACAGATAGACAGACAGACAGACAGACANAGAGAGAGAGAGAGAGAGAGAGAGAGAGAGAGAGAGAGAGAGAGAGATTGAGAGAGAGAGAGAGAGAGAGAGAACATAACTCTTCTTATCAATAGATTCACATTTTTGTGCAGTTTTACGTTTACAAGACATGGTATCTGCCAGTTGTACTTATTAAGCAATATAATTTGCTTAGCTTTATGCTGTAATTAAAATTTATTTTATTCCACTCCTGCTGAAGGCTTAGGTGAGAAAAGACTCCAGGTATATTATACAAAAGTTCCACAGGTTTGAGACACACCTTCATAGCAGCATTCTGCTGTTCTGACAATAGCTTCTTCACCATTTCTAAGCAAAAGGAGTCCTATGACATACTTTGAATATAATGCTTATGCAGCTTGAAAAAGAAAAAAAAGAATTTCTGGAGATATTAATTTCACTTCAAAAATACCATATTTGTGTGTTTTTAATATTCATCATTGTATCATTGAGATGATTGTATATTTTCCCTTTTATTGGTTGGAATGGACTAACTAATGATTGTTAAATGTGAAAACTTTTATTGCTTTCACAGATACTTTTGCATTATATGCTAGAGAAAAGTTTTGAAGGGAACAGCTCAAATCTACATACATATTAAGATACCAGCATTTACATTACCTGTGTTTAACAGCACAATAAACTATTATATTATGTAAGGTCATTAGAATTCTAACAAATTTTAACAGCTTTAAAACACATGGGGTAATATATCTTAAAAGTCAGAAAAATCCAACACAGATTTAAAATTATTTTCAATGTTCTGATCATTATATCTTCCTTAGTTTTTTAAAAATTTACTACCACCTGCTTGAACTATTAAAAATGACTTAATGAAATCATTTACATAAAAACTAAGTGTTGCCATAAGGAAAGCACAATACTATAAAATAAATTATTCAAATGACAATGAATATTGCATGTTTTTTGCTTTCAAATTAATTTAAATGTGTATTCTTCATTACAAATGAATTTCAAAAGTACTTAATTTGTTCTACAGATAATTGTTTATAAAAAAACCAAAACTTTCTCTCAGATTTGAGGTTTAAAAATGTAATGAAATATGAAAAACATTACTGAAAAACATTAATATGAATATATTTTCAAAGATTTAGTATGACAAATGCAGTAACTATACATTCAGAAATGTAAAAAAACACAAAAATTGCCTAAGAAATCTGCACAAAAATAGTGATAGAAAATCTATAAAATGTTATCAGGATATATCCTATATCTAAGGATCATAAATGTATCTATCTGACGGTCCTCCTGATGAAATAAAAACTTGATTTTATCATCTAGTTTTCATAAATTCCAGATTGCATAGTATGTATCAACAAACTACAGTAGACTACAAAAAACTTCTACAGTAGAAGTTTAAATATATGTATCTCCATTTTATATAAAATGTTGCTCTGAGAATAAAAAAAGGTACATTTTCAGATAAAAATCTTTTTGATTCACTGCAAAATCATTTTTAAAACTATAAAAGCAGAAGGATACTGATCTCTTTAAAACCGTTGTTTTATTTTTAATTTTATTATACAACTTAAGATACATTCAAATTGAAATATGCAATTTTTATTCTTCCCAAAGACCTTTGAAAAACTGCAAGAAGAGGAAACAGAAAAAGTCACAAAACATGGATACATGAAAACAATTTCTTAGCCTGTCTTTTAATCTATTTGAATTGTACAAACTCTCACGCTTTATCTCTCTCAGGCATGGTGGGTGGTCCTCAACTGGGTTTTAATGATCTCTCTTTTTATCGGTACTGTATTATTACAGAAAAATTCTGATCTCTAATTCTTACTTGTATTTAACAACATTATTACCTTAAAATACTTCAGCACCTCTTGCCAGCTTATATACTATTATTCAAACATATACCTTCTGCAGTATTCTAAAAACAAACAATTATACAACTTCAGCTTTTCTATACAGCAATATCACTGAAACAAAGAGAAATTTCAAGTTATGAGTCGGTCAGGGCTTGGTTTTCATGTTTTGATTCAAAAAATCAATTTCAGATTGATTTTTGTCTATATATCATTATTGTCAGAGGATTAATTGATGAATTTTTCATTTGATGAGCTGGATAGAGTAAGCTTCAAGGCACACAGTGAGAATTCTAATTTAGTGTGCTTTTTGACCAAATTAAAAAATAGTATTACACTCAATCATAATTCAATACATTATCTCAAAATAAAGAACATCTTTCTTTTATGGTTTACTGTTGAACTTAGTATAAAATAAAGAATTTGCATGCATGAAATCCATAATCTAAAATGTATTAATGGCATATTAATTTCAAATTCACTTTCTAATTTATTTTTCCTCTTTTGCTGTTACAGTCAAACTGGGCTGTGAGGAATTCAAGCAAACAGTGTTCATCCTTTAATTGCCCTCATTTTACTTTCATAAGTTGGAAGTACCACACTGAGGGTGGGGGAATAATGACCAATTGCAACATTACTGTTTATTGTGACCACTGTAGAAAAGACAGATAATGAAAGAAGGCCTCTTAAAAAAAAATCAGTCAGTCACGGAGAATAAAATTAATTATCAAACTCTGGCAAATTTCCTATAACTTGACAATGATGTAAACATTTAATTTTAAGAGATACAATTCAGAACTTTAAAAGCCCACAATAGCCTTATAGCTGGAAAGCTTAATAGCAGACTAGAATATCTAGCTCTCCTTAAGCTTTAGCTCTGGAATGTCCTTGACAAACCACTAAATATATAGAGACCCTTGGTTTACCAAGGTCATGGAGATAATGAAATGGGCTGAGAGATGGCTAGAGTGCAGGTGGAGCACTGCTTAGGAGCCATTAGAACATGCTATGCTATGATCTTGGTGGCAGAGAATAAGACTTTTTTTTTCTTCCACCATCATAGTATCTATTAAAAATTGCCCAAAGGATAATAGGATAGCATCAGTGGTGGGATTCAAATATGCGCACAACCGGTTCTCTGTGTGGATGCCACTTCTGAAAGTCTGTTCTGGGCCTAGGCAACAAAAAATTAGCTACCAGTTACCAGTTCTGCACTCTAAGGGCCTCCTTAGAGTGCCGTCGGCCAGACAATGCCGGCTGGCGACCCCCAGGGGGAGAGCCTTCTCTGTGGCAGCTCCTGCCCTCTGGAATGACCTACCCCCCGACCTACGTACAGTTGCGGACCTGCNCCTTTTTCGCCGAGCCCTGAAGGCCCATCTATTCCGTGCGGCTGGCCTGGCGTAGTTTGATTATGTTTCAGTGGGGGTTTTTGTATGGGTGTGTTTTTAGAACAGGCCTGTTATTTAATTCGATTTTAGAACAGAAACTATTTATTTATTATCGTGGTTTTTAGTATCGCCTGTTCACCGCCCTGAGTCCCGTAAGGGAGATAGGGTGGTATATAAATTAAATAAATAAATAAATAAATGAACTGGTGCGAATCCCACCACTGGATAACATGGACCTGAACCAAGCTGTAAATGTTGGGGCTTTCATGTGCTCTTACAGATATTTAGTTACAGAAAGTTGTTCTTTATTTTAAGAAAATATAGTACATTATGACTGAGTGTAAACATTTTTTTAAAACAATCTGGTCAGAAAGGATACTAAATTAGAATTTTCACTGTGTCGAGCTCATTCTATCTAGTTCATCAAATCAAAAATTCATCAATGAATTTTAATTTTTCAAACTTTTTTTTGTTGAGAAAGTCTCTCATATCTATAAACAGACTGAAGGCAGCTTTAATTACAAAGGAAGTAACAAAGATGCTAGTACAGTCTCCAGTCAATTTTGTACTTCTCCTTGAGGATATGCATAGGATTGTTGAATGAAATATGCTACTATCTATCTCTTGTTCTATTTTGGCTTATCCTGGAAGAAAATAACATTATCATTAAAATCTTCCTTGATATTACTCAGGGGGTAATGCTAGGGACTTTAAAGGTGCTAATAAAAAATTCTCGATTCATATAGACCAGTCTCTATTTTATCATTCTTAACTAAGTCATTCAACTGGGTTGTGGCCATGCATTTATATGTGTTCTGGAATGATACCTATTATTTAGAACAATTTAAATCTAGTTTGGGGCTTAAGGCTGAGACATAGAATATCTACAAATCTGGTCATCACAAAGGATGATGTGTTGAGGGAGTGTGATGGACAGTGTGTCTTAATTTATGCCCCTAGTTCTCTTATTGGCTTTTTATGCCATTTATCATATCTTCCTGGGCCAAATAAGAGAACTGAATATTGAACACATGGTTTTGTGGTTTCATTCCCACCCTGTTCATCAGTCTGAAATGGTAGTTTTGAAAGAACATAGCCATCAAGCCATTAAGTGCTCTATTCCATCTCCCAAATCTTTAATACCTATCTGAAGCTACCAGGGGCCGAACGCTACCTTGATGAAGATGGTACTCAGATCTATTTTCCTTTTCCATCAATATCCAAAGCTACTACTACTTATTTTTTAAATTATTATTTTTTTCAAAATGAAATAAAAATTTAAAGAAAAAAGAAAGTAGATAAAAACAAGAAATATAAAGAAATGACTTCCAGTCTTATTTACAGTAGTTATAAATGAATTCATATTTTATCTCTTTTTCTAAGGTTATATCACAGCCCTCTTCTTTCCATATTCTATCCTTTCTAATCATCAAATCCATAAATCACAGGTTCATTTTTTTATTTTCTCAGTTATAAAGGGTGAGGGTCACTAACAAATGTTGTTCTTTTCCCTAATCAAACAAGTCAATTTTGTCATCTCTACAAATTCTGTCATCTTCACCAGCCATTCTAGCAATCTATTGTGGATATTTCAAAGTCTTTCCATCTTTCTGCATATAATAATTTCACTACAGTTATCATGTATATAAAGAATCACCCATAAGTCTTTTCTCAGTGTGTTAGTCCCATCATGAAAAGTTCTGGTTTTAGTTAAATATTAAACCTTAACATTTTTTACATCACTGCACATATTTAAATCCAAACTTTTCTAGCTTTTTTTACAATTCTACAAAGTATAATAAAATGACCTTTCCTGTTTTCCATATGTCCAACATAGATTTAAAGTGCCTTTATACTGTACATTCCAGAAAGTTTTTCTAGTGTCATATGCCAATAATTCATCATTTTGTAATAATACTCTTTTAAATTATAACAATATGAATTTCAGTCCTTTCAGCCACATTTTTTCCACTGATCCATCTGTATGTTATAACCAAGGTTCTTAGGTTATTTTATAATAAACTTGTTCTTCCATTTCAAATTTCAGCATTTAAACATTTTAGCAATTACATATTCTCTTTCAAATTCTATCTTGTGTTGTTCAGCTCCAAATGTTCTTTTGTCTACTTTAAATCTTTTTCTTGGCTGTACATATGAAAACCATTGGAAACTAAATCCTTTTGTGATCAGTGGATCAACTGACTTCATCTTATATTTTCCATGTTTTTGTTCGAACAATTCTTGATATGTCAACCATTTCTTTTTGTCTGCTGTTTCTTTTCTATAAAATCCTTCTTATGCTAAAATTCACAAGGCATTTTTGGGCACAGCTTGGCATGTTATCTATACCACATTCTTAGTGTGTCACTTCTGACATGATTTTAAAATCTACATTAATCTTAACTTTATTGTACCACAAGAAACCCATACCATCCAAATCTCAGGTCATGCTTTTTTAAATCTATAATTGTCTTGTTTCTCAGGAACACCCTACTTTTTTTATTCAAACCAAGCAGCCGGCTGCAAAGCAGAATTTCAAATCAGGCAGTCTCATTCCTCATTCCTTTGCCTCTTAAAGAATTTTGTCAAAGCTACTGTTATTTAAAGTCATAAACTGCCACATGCTGGTCTTGCCAGGAGAATGTGAGGTTGAATTTGACTAGAAAGACAAACAGATGTTTGAACAAAGGATTAAAGATGTACTTGTGGGAGAGTGCAAGAAAGCTCAATATATTTTTTTTATCTTCATAGTAGATAATGCAGGAGAGAGAAATATTTCCAAACTGACTTTTTTCATGCAAGGCATCTGAAGAATTTAAACTGATAAAATATTAAATGTATGGCTTAACAAATTATTAATTAAGAAATTGCTATTCACCAAAGAACATACCTTCAAGTGAATAAGTATATAAATATATAACTTGTTTTTTTTTAAACAAAAGTAAAAGAGAATTTTGAGGTAGGTAATAAAACATCAGTTTTTTAAAAGGATAAAAAGGGTGTTCAGGAAATGACACAATGTATGAAAAAAAATCAAGAAAATATAAAATGATCAAGAATATAATATAGTGATTGGGAATCTATACTACAGCTGGTCCAGAATGCAAAGTAGTTGCCAGTGGGTTTCTGGTTGCAATTCAAGGCACTGGTTATTACCAGTAAAGCACTTCATGGCACAGGACCAAGTTATCTAACTATCTCCCATAGTTTCTGCCCATCTGTGTTGCTCTCACCCTGATTATAATCTGGAAGATGTTAAAAACTTGGCTGTTTTCCCAGGCCTTGGGGTAAGGTGGTGATGGAGATGCAGGAGACTTCCTTTTTATTGTTATTGTTCTTAACTGGCTTTATTTGATCTAATGATTCTGGCCAGGATCATTATTTTCTTTGCAGTCAGGCAGCCTCTAATCTCAGAAATAAATATAAATAAAATAAAATAAAATACAAATATATGAAATTTCAAAATTATGCTGGCTGGGATGAAAGTATTTGTAGTCCAAATATGTCTTGTAAGGTCATATGTTCCCAATTACTGATACAAATTTTCAAGCTGTTTTCCTGGAAAAAAACATGCTACTGATAATGATGGTACTAGGGATTCAGTGACTTTATTTTGTATCATGGGTGAAATTTCTTTAAATATGTCTTACAAACCTAAATTTAGTCTAGTCTGCAAAATTTATAGAAAAATGGATGTAACCAGATAGGGTGAGGCTAGTTCTATTAGTTCTATAGAATAGAATAGAATAGAATAGAATAGAATAGAATAGAATAGAATAGATCATTGTCGATTTCAGAAAAGGCAGGCACAGCCACACTCCTCTGTGCATTTAATAATTCACCTGAGATGATGATGATGATTAACAATAGCAACAATAACAATAACAACAACAATAATAAAGTTGGAAGGGACCTTGGAGGTCATCTAGTCCAACCCCCTGCTCAGGGATGAAACCCTATACCATTTCAGACAAATGGCTGTCCAGTTTCTTCTTAAAAACTTCCAGTGTTAGAGCATTCACAGCTTCTGGAGGCAGGTTGTTCCACAGATTAATTGTTCTAACTGTCAGGAAATTTCTCCTTATAGCTTGTTTCCCTCTTCTATGTGGCAGCCCTGAGATATTGGAACACTGCTATCATGTCACCCTTCGTCCTTCTCTTCATTAAACTAGACATTCCCAATTCCAGCAACCGTTCCTTATATGTTTTTGCCTCCAGTTTCCTGATCATCTTTGTTGCTCTTCTCTGTACTCTTTCTAGAGTCTCAACATCTTTTTTACATCGTGGTGACCAAAACTGGATGCAGTATTCCAAGTGTGGCCTTACCAAGGCATTGTAAAGTGGTATTAACACTTCACGTGATCTTGATTCTATCCCTCTGTTAATGCAGCCTAGCACTGTGTTGGCTTTTTTGGCAGC
>NW_015386478.1:1187725-1197511 GCF_001527695.2 Protobothrops mucrosquamatus
TCTTTTTTACATCGTGGTGACCAAAACTGGATGCAGTATTCCAAGTGTGGCCTTACCAAGGCATTGTAAAGTGGTATTAACACTTCACGTGATCTTGATTCTATCCCTCTGTTAATGCAGCCTAGCACTGTGTTGGCTTTTTTGGCAGCTGCAGCACACTGCTGGCTCATATTTAAGTGATTGTCCACTAGGACTCCGAAGTCCCTCTCACAGTTGCTACTATTGAGCAAGGTACCACCTATACTATACCTGTGCATTTGGTTTTTCTTGCCTAAATGTAGAACCTTACTTTTTTCACCATTAAATTTCATTTTGTTAGATAGCGCCCAGTGTTCAAGTCTGTCAAGAGCCTTCTATATCTTAAGCCTATCTTCTGGAGTGTTGGCTATTCCTGCCAGCTTGGTGTCGTCTGCAAATTTGATGAGTTCCCCATCTATCCCCTCATCCAAATCTTTGATGAAGATGTTGAAGAGCACTGGACCCAGAACAGAGCCCTGGGGCACCCCACTACACACTTCCCTCCATGTAGATGCAGTTCCATTGAGGACCACACGCTGAGTACGGCCTGTCAGCCAGCTACGAATCCATCTGGTGGTGATGCTGTCTAACCCACATTTTTCTATCTTATCAAGTAGTAGGTTGTGGTCTACTTTGTCAAATGCCTTACTGAAATCCAAGTAAATTATATCCACAGCATTCCTCTGGTCCACTAATTTTGTCACGTGGTCAAAGAATGCAATAAGATTTGTCTGGCATGATCTGTTTTTTACAAACCTATGTTGGCTTTTGGTAATGAGTGTTTGCCTCTAGGTGTTTGCTGATTCGTTGCTTATCTTTTCCAAGATCTTCCCAGGTATTGAGGTCAGGCTGATAGGTCTGTAGTTTCCTGGATCCATTTTTTTCCCTTTTTTGAAGATGGGAACTACATCAGCTCTTTTCCAGTCCTCTGGTAGTTCCCCAGTGCTCCAGGATCTTTGAAAGATATAGTTCAGTGGTTCTGAGATCACATCTGCCAGTTCCTTCAGAACCCTGGGGTGTAGTCCATCTGGTCCTGGTGATTTGAACTCATCTAGGGTGGACAGGTGTTCACTTACCATTTTCTTGCCTATCTTAACTTGTTTTCCAATCTGTTTTTTACGGTACTGTTTTTGATAGGTTGGACTTTTTCCCTTTGTATAAATACGGATGCAAAAAATGAGTTGAGTGGTTCTGCTTTCTCCCTGTTGCTTGTTAGCAGCATCAAATTTCTGGGTGTGCAGTTAATGAGTAGACTGGCTTGGTCGCTCAACGGCAAGACACTGGTGAAGAGGGCATGGCAGCATCTGCATTTTCTACATCGCATGAGAAAAGCACATCTTCCTTCCCCTGTCCTTACCACTTTCTATATACGGACAATCGAGCGCATTCTGTCATACAGCATTATAGTCTTGTTTAGAAGCATCACTGCTTCAGATAAGAGACAGGTGCAGTGAGTGGTTAGGGTTAGATTATTGAAAAGATTATTGGCAGTTCCCTCCCTTCCATCTAGGACATAGCATATAAGCGTTGCTTGAGCAGGATCCACAAGATTGTCTGGGACACTACACATCCTCTTCACAACCTGTTTTCCTTGTTACCTTCTGGGAGGAGGCTTCACGGTATCTGAAGCAAAACATCCAGATTCAGTCACAGTTTCGTTCCATACAGTATTACCCTTGTGAACTCTAAATCTTCCTCTTTCCATTATGTATTCAAGATGGACAGTGATTAGATAGATAGATAGATAGATAGATAGATAATTTAATTTGTATACCGCCCTTCTCCCTTAGGACTCAGGGCGGTTCACAGCATATTAAAAACAAATAATATACACACAATACAAAAAATGCAAAATACAAAAATACAGAAATACAAAAAATAAACCCCGATAAAAGCCGAATTAAAACCAAATATTAGCAGCTGTGTTTCCAATNCATTCCAGAGGGTGGGGGCACCCACAGAGAAGGCCCTCCCCCTGGGGGTCGCCAGCCTACATTGCTTGGCCGACGGCACCCTGAGGAGGCCCGCTCTGTGGGAGCGTACCGGTCTATGGGAGGGAATCTGTGGCAGAAGGCGGTCTCGGAGGTAGCCAGGTCCGATGCCATGGATCGCTTTAAAGGTGGTAACTAACTAATATTTATATGTTATTTATATGTAAGGGTGTAGATTTATACATATGTTGTATATAGCATGTTTAAATGTGTGTTATGTATGTGTATACTTAGAGAGCAAGCAACTAAATTTCATTTTTAATATGTGCCAATGTGCCCACAGTAAAAAATGACAATAAAGATTATCTTATCTTATCTTATCTTATCTTATAGATTAGAATAGAATAGAATAGAATAGAATAGAATAGAATGACAGAGTTGGAAGGGACCTTGAAGGTCTTCTAGTCCAATCCCCTGCTCAGGCAGGAAAGCCTATACCATTTCAGACAAATGGTTGTCCAATATCTTCTTAAAAACTTCCAGTGTTGGAGCATTCACAACTTCTGGAGGCAAGTTGTTCCATTGATTAATTGTTCTAACTGTCAGGAAATTTCTTCTTAGTTCTAGGTTGCTTCTCTGCTTGATTAATTTCCCTCCATTGCTTCTTGTCTTGCCCTCAGGCGCTTTGGAGAATAGCTTGACTACAGTGGTGGGATTCAAATATGTGAACAACCAGTTCTCTGTGTGGATGCCACTTCCAGACGTCCATTCTGGGCATGGGCAACAAAAAATTAGCTACCGGTTCTGCCGAAGTGGTGCGAACTAGCTGAATTCCACCACTGCTTGACTCCCTCTTCTTTGTGGAAATCTCTGAGATATTGGAACACTGCTATCATGTCACCCCTAGTCCTTCTCTTCATTAAACTAGACATATCCAATTCCAGCAACCGTTCTTTATATGTTTTAGCCTCCAGTCCCCTGATCATCTTTGTTGCTTTGTTGGAAAGCTATGGATTTCATAGCTTCTAGAACAGGATGCAGTTTTCTAATACAGCAATCAAACAAAATAGATTATGTTTCAGTAATGCATGAACAGCCCAGCAATTATTACAAACAGCTACTTAGAAGCAGAGCAGAAAACCTTTGAGTGGTCTATTTTTCTTCTCTTTCTTTCTTTTGTTTTATAAGTGAAAAATAATTAGGCAACATAAGAAAACAACAAGACAATGTCTGCATGTCTAATAGGCACATCTATATTCACAAAAGAAAACATAACTTTAATAAAAAATAAAATAACACATTGTAGAAGGTAAAAAAATGCTACCATTAAGAGTTATAACAAATAATGGACAGCAAATTATACATTCATATTAGCAACATATTAAACAGACATAATTCTGAATTTTTACAAAAATTGACATTCCAACATTTAATCAATTCTAATAACTTTACAGGTTGCATAAATCTCTCAAGAGCATCAGCTCAAATGACTGATTATCGATGATGCTAAAAAACAGCAATTCATTTGAATGTTAATTTCCCAAATCTGTTAAGGTCATTTATTTCCAAAATATTCTTTCCTTTAAGTCTTCTTTCCTTCATTTTCATCTAAAATCTGAATAAACAAGCAGAATGCTTTTTGCCCTTTCAAATGCATTAATTCAAGCACTGACCTGGGTGATTTTACCTGTGTACATTTAATGCAGAAGATTCTCTCAAACATGGTCAAAAATCACTCAAGAATACAAATATCGCTGCTGCCTAGCCAAAATAAGGTTTCTCTTTAGTTCTTTTTCCAGACTATTCCAAAGAGAACAAGATTTTTTTTTTTAAAAAAAAAACCAATGTCTACCATCCTGGAGAGAAAAAAAAATGATATTTAAAAATCTGCTAGTGATCTATTTCTTAACCCTTGATTGTTTGGTGTACCCATTTTTGACTGGCCCACCTGGGTATCTGAGGTAAAAATCCTACACAGATATTGCCAGGGAACAGAAAGAAAATATCTTTCAATATTCCAAAGAAAATATTATGGAAAAAAATCTGCTATATATTTCTCAATCAATTCAAATTCCCTTAATTAATTCCCAAGAACCAGGACTTTTTCCATTTCAAGCAATAACCAGTAATGGTTTAGTGGTTAAAGCACCAGGCTAGAAACCAGGAAACTGAGTTCTAATCTTGTCATAGAATGAATACTAGCTGGATAACGTTGGTCCAGTGACTTTCTCAGTCCAACTCACCTCACATGTTTGTTGTGGGGAAAATAGGAAGAGAAAGGTATATTAGACATGTTCAGTGCTTTGAGTAGTTTTCAAAAATAATAAAGGCAGGATGAAAAAATCTAATACCCTTTCCCAACTAATTCAGACAAATGGATGAATAGATTTTTTAAAAACGTTTTATTTTCTGTAAAGATTTCTTTCTCTACATTTTAGCTTCCTTGAATGTTTGCACTGTTACCTCTCCACATGTGTTTCTAATTATTTTGATTTCCTTTAATACTTAATAAATGTAATTCTGCTCTTGATATGTTGTACTGATTCTCTCTATAATCCCTTGAAAGATACTTTGTAATACTTGTTTAGCAGTTTTACTTATTTAAAGATGCTCACAACAGGTCGCTAAGCTTTGGCAAACATTTCCATAAACACGGACTTTTCAAAGATACTGACAGCCACCTCAAATTTCACACATTATCTTATTTTCTTTTAGGGTAAGATGGGTAAGATCCGCTAACAGGAAACAAAATTTAACAATTTTTACAATCCTTCCTTTTTTATTAATATAACTTTATTAGAATTCTTTTCACCTTTCTTAAGTATCCTTATACTTCAATTGGTCCAAAGTCTATCCTCCTAAGAGCCTTATTAAACTGCTGATAGCTGCAGATAGGCTTGATGTTTTTAATTCAAGATCTTCATTTGCTAGTTATGACCTATAAAGTTTAATCATTCAGTAATCTTTGTTCAGTATGAGTTAAATGATTCTCTGTATTTTCTGATTTTTTCCCCCAACACAGTATTTTTCATTATGACTGTACGTCCATTAAACTACTTCATTTGTTTTTTTAATTGATTTTTTCTAAATTTCACCTTTTTGTATGGTCAAAGGTCTATTAAAACATATACCTTAGAACACAATTCCATGGTTATATATATATGGATACAGATACAGATAGATACATAGAAATGTCTCATCATTTATTCAAGTATATCATTTAATTTTTCTATATAAACATTAATGTTTACTACACTGAAGTTCTTTACTAACAAGTATAAGAGAGCAAATAAGGTTTGCTGTCAGCATGACTTGGGATTTTTTTCGGGATAGCCTGCAGAACAATCATATTAAGAGTTACACACATTGCAAGTACAATGACAGTATTTGGTTGCAAAGATAAAAATCACTGGTCATGACATTGGAAGAACAGCCTTCATGGATCAGAAGAGAGATATAGTCTAGTTAAATATAAAGTTTTACACAAAAGTAAAAGCTTCAGAAGCTTCTCGAAAATGCTCATACAAAATACAATAGCCCTCATCGTTAGTACACAGCAGCTTGTGTTCACAGGCCCATTAACTAGCAGCTATGTATCTTCTACGAATTTGGTTAATTCTCTTTCAAAATTAATGCTGTTAGGTGCTAGGTCTAGATTCTGAATAACTTGTGGTAATTAATTCCATGAAGTAAATATGAGTAACTTGTATAAAATTTGGAATTGAATTCTTTTGCTGGCCTGGGTCATAATTGTGGAAAAATCTCTCTACTACTCTCTCCATACAGGTAGTCCTTGACTGATGAATTGTCATGACAGACTCAGGATGGGTGCTTTACAGCCCCTACAGTACTTCTGGGCATTGTAAAACACTGCACTAGTCCTTCAGGACATATGGTCACATTTTAGGTGTTTGGTAACCTGTTCACATTTACAATCAATTGGCATGTGTCCTGTGACCATATGATAGCCATTTGCAATCTTCTATGCTGGCTCCCCCAGAAAGTCACTGGAACAATCAGCAGAAAAGTTGTAAGTTGAAGGGATGTTGGATTTGAGGTCTATTCCCCAGTGCACTGAGGGATTTCCCCTCTCTTCTTGAGGGAAGGGAAGGAATCCAGGCTAGAGAAACAGACCTCAAATTGGGCAAAAACTTTAGTAAAGGCCAGCTTTCTGAGCCTATAAAATGCTGGTGTTCATTAGCATTTTTTCTCCAAACATCAGTTTTCTGAAAGTCTCAGAACACGTGCCTTCACTAGAATTTTTTATTTCACCTCTGGAGAGGAGGATAAATTATTAGTGAAGACCAGGGTTCTGAGACTTCCAAAATGATGGCATTCACTAGCATTTTTGTCAGATATGAGGTCCATCCCTGAAGCCACCAAGGGATTTCTCCTCCAGAGGGAAAATAATATGCTGGAGGCAGGATATCAAATCTGGTGAAAGGCTAGTGAATGCCATCGTTCTTGCGATTGTTTTCCCAAGTGGGACAGGGTGAAGGCCTGGATCCTTTCCCCTGCCATACCATGACCAGGAGGCCCGAGCCCTCTCTCTGGTACTCTGTTTAACAGTCACAATTGGGAAAGTCAGGATTGTGGTTGCTGAGTGAAGCGGTCACATGGTGTCTCTCTTAGCGACTATGATTCTGATCGCAATTGTGGCTGTAGGTGAAGGGCATCTGTACTAAGCATGCTAATATACATCTTAGCCCTTAAAATAAAAATTCCCTTAACTCATAAGATGGTTTTCTAGCCCCAATTGTCAGTATTTTTTTCTTAATGTAGAACATAAACTTTATAAACACTTAAATTCTATATTGAAAAGTCATCTAAAAGTATCACAACACCGATTTTATTTCAGTATCTGTAGCAATCTTGCCAATCCCTAATTAAGCCTTGTACATTGAGGACACAAAGGAAAATATCTAGATATTTGTAACTTTCCTGCGTGCCACCGATTGTACCTGTTCATTATTAAAATTTGTAGTTAGATATTTTTGAAATTTATACCTCACTTTCCAACATGTTGAAAACAAAACACTAGGTAAGATGAAACCTCCTGACTCATCAGGGATTTTTGAGTTCTGATTCAACTTTGTGTATCAGAAAAGAAATGGTAAAACAAATGCCAGTAAGCACTTACTGTATGTTCTTTCCTCTCAAATATGAAACCCATTCTATTAAAGCAGAGTAAACAAAAAAATTCCCGAGCCAATTGTAACTGTTAAAAAATCAATGACAGAATTTTCTGCTATATTGGGTAAAAACACAAACCAAAAATCTGCATGTGAAAATCATGAAACAAAATTAAACATAAAAATAACAACTCCTCCTCTTAACATCCAGAAAAATACACACAAACAAAAATCATGGCCAAATGATAGTTTGACAGAATGTCATTCACTAGGGACTTCTTGCCTTTGAACTATTAAGTGAGGTATTTGAGTATGGGCTGCTTCTTGTTTCACCTTGTTCTTCGGCATAACTTCATGGGAATGTTTTTCTAAATATGCTTGTATCAATTACACTGGTCTATAAGGAGAAAGCCTCAGAAATGAAAGTAACTAAATTTTACCAGAATTGGGTCTCTAATAAAAGAAAATTAAGTCCTGCATATTCATTGGCTCCAGTTTCCAAGATACAGCTTCAGGTCAAAATTGCATCAAAATAATTCAAAATTACGAGGGGGATGTGCAATTATGCTCTGTAACTTTTCTACAAAATGTGATATAGCAATGAGAATGGTGCCACACCAATCAATATAAATTTATCTTTTTATTGATACCAATAACATAACTTTCCATTCATTTATTGGTTTATCATGTAAAATTTTCATGCTTTTTCACTTTGCAAGAGGTTCCATTATTGTAATCTGGAGCCCAGTAGCTCTGCCTTACTCTTAGGCAATTCCAAATATCTGACCGGATCATTTAGTTAACTCTGTGAAATTAGATGTGGTTCAGGAGGAGGATAGACGGCTCCGGATCAGCTGCATCCTGCTCAGCGTCTTTATCATCATCTGAATCTAGAGAGTAGGATTCTGGTGGATCTGGAATTGGCAAATCCTCACTATGGGGTACAGGATGCAGTGCGGATGGAATGTTTGATATTCCATGGTCCACGTCTTCTTTCTTGAGATCCCTTTGCAATTGGGGGAACCATGCAAAAAGAGCAATCACTACTATGATTGGTGGGTTTCCTACACACCACTGGAACTGTGAAAGGCATGGACTTTTTTTTCTTGTTTAGCCAATGATGCACATAAGTTGCATATGTAATGCAACAATAATGAGAAGCCTAACTCTTGTTCTGATCCCCTATTTTGCATCCAAAATATAGGTGCTATGCCTTTTTTTACCACCAGTCATCCTGCACTTTTGAGATGAAAATGTAATCTCACCACAATTGTAGCAGAAAATATCTGCATTGTTTACACAGTTTCGAGGCATCTTGGCTTCTGAGGGAAAATATCACACAATTGTTCCTTAGAAATGTTAGGCAATGACACTTTCACAAGCCACCAGATGTAATTATATGATGCGTAGATCTGACCAAGACAAATGTGCCTTGCAATAAAAGAACAATAAATTACAGTTAGGCAATAATCTTTAGCTCAAAGTGAAGATAAATTTATACATTTCCATGTGGTACCATTTTCATTGTTTTACCATACTTTGTTGAGAAGTTACGAGGCATCATGATCATTAGACACCTCTCTCCCTTATAGGCAAATATACTCATCTATGTATAAATCTTTACTGTGAAATATCTTGAAAAGAATTAACACATTTTATCTCAGAGGTCAATAATTTCCCAAAATTTGTAGACCAGTGTTACATATGGCATTGATAGGGAACTATTTTCCCTCACGATTGCCTGTGCCAAATAATATCATAAAATGAGATCACTACATTAAATGTAACTTGATACAAGCTATATAGGTAATCAGTTACATCACTTAAACATGTCTGTATATATGGGCTATTTTAATCATAGTTAAGAAATATCAAGAACAAACACAAGCTTTCCCTACCTCTCATTTACTTTATCTTTGTTTCTTACAGCACAAAAACTATTCAGAAACTAAGCAGAGTCCTATTCATTCCCCCCCCCCAAACATTGTGTAGATTTATCTATTATTGCATAGATAACTGGAAACTGGAAATAGATGGAAATTTGAGACTCCATCAGCCTCAACAATTTTTCACACTGTTCTTAAAACTTTAACAGAAAGAACTGATTTGTATTCTACAAATCTCTTGCATAATAAAACAGTTTTGTTTGTTTAGCAGAACAGTTTCACTGAAGTAAAGCAAAACCAGAATGAGATGGATTAAAGAAGTGCCAGGGAAACTGAAAATGACTTGGTGCATGTGCTAAAGAATCCTACTCCCTCACTCTCCCCCTCCCCATTTTTGGCATATATTACTCATTCAAGGAACACTGAAAAACAAGGTTTTGGGGCTTTATCAATTTCTCCCAAACTTAACAACATAGATAATATTTCTTTATTTCACCATTTATTTATTTATTTATTTATTTATTTATTTATTTATTTAATTTATATGCCGCCCTTCTCCCGACGGGACTCAGGGCGGCGCACAACATATTTAAAACAAAACATAAATACATTCCCCCCCTGATAAAACCGAATTAAATCAAATTTTAAAGTTGTGTCTCTGTCAAATTGCTAAAAAATAAACCCCATATAAAATCCTCCCTAGGTCAGGTCCGCTTGCTGGAAGAGCCATGTCTTGAGGGCGCGACGGAAAGCAAGGAGATCCGGAATCATCCGGATCTCGGGGGGTAGTTCGTTCCAGAGGGTAGGGGCACCCACAGA
>NW_015386478.1:1197709-1344113 GCF_001527695.2 Protobothrops mucrosquamatus
CACGAATGATCTCCCCCAGCGGCTTCACATAAATATTGAACAAAAGGGGGGAGAGGACCGACCCCTGAGGCACCCCGCAAGTTAGGGGTCTAGGAGTCGACCTCTGTCCCCCTGCCAATACAGACTGCGTACGGTCGGTGAGGAAGGAGGAGAACCACCGCATAACGGTGCCTCCCACTCCTAACCCACCGAGACGCCATTAAAACAATATGTATACAGGTAGTTCATTTTCATACTTTACAATCTTAATTTTCACATTTTATTTCCCTGTGCAGCAAATTTGCAAAAAAAAACAAAAACACCCCACCTTACCTGGTTTAAAATTGCACTTCCTCATGATACAACTTTTTGATAAGCTTGATTTTAAAGCTGTCAATATTGTTAACTATGATAATTTTATGGTCTTTCAAAATAAACGAGAAGGAAGCTACTTCAGAGTTTAAGCAGTAAATGTTTTGGTGGTAACAGCTGAAAAACATATCAAAAGTCATTCAGCTACCATTCCCCCAATACAAAGTAACTTGACTGACAAGATTGACATCAGGGAACTCATCTCTGAACGAATAGACCAATAGCTGAATGGCAGAACCCTCCATTTCCACTGCCTGAATGTCAGATAACACAAAGAAAATGTTACAAAGGTCAAAGCATGGAGATGGTTCTTTATAGCTGAAAGTACAACTCATTAGTATGGAAAACAATGAAAAAGGGCACAAAGCCCAAAATTAGCATCTCTTTTATCAACTGCTAAAAAAATTATAGGAATGAGAAAAGCTTTCATATATAAAATCAGATGAGCTCCAGTACTTAGTGCCTTCAGAAATATAGAGTAAATTTGCCACAGTTCAATCCAAACGTTTCACATGACTATAAACTACATACAGAGAAGGCAAAAGATTAAAACAAAAATTGTATTTTACATAAAAAGCAAGCCCTATGATTATTATCATAAAACAATGTCATCAGAAAGATTTTTAAAAGTAAATTTAATTCTTTTACAAAGATCAGTTTACTTAATTTCTATGTCTCCAAATATTATTTTTCATTAATCTTAGATTCAACTACATTTTTTTCTTAGAGATTTTTTTAATAGTTCAAATTATTACTGCCAAGTTGGTTAATTTCTTATTGCTTCTTAGGAAATATATACTTTTTTATTTTACCTGAAAATTCATGAATGCCTAAAGACATAAATAAGTGAAGCTTAAAGACTATATTAGAAAATTAATAGGTTAATTTTGTCCTTTTAGTCCATTTCTGCTGTACACTCACCAATGTAGCCTGTATTTCAGGCAGACAACTTTCCTAACTATCATGGTTCAATTTCAATTTAAGGGGCATGGGATCCAGGTCTATTTACATTACATTTTCTACTATTTTGAAATTTCAGAATATTTTAAGAATATGACATTAGTCAACTTGTAAATATTCATTTTAATTTAGTTTTTCATTCATTCATTCATTCATTCATTCATTCATTCATTCATTCATTCATTCATTCATTGTCATAGAACAAACTGACAAAATAGAGTTCGCAACCAATATTTCAGTTCTAATCATTAACTATTTTTAATGTTTAAAAATATATTTCATGAAACGTAAAATTAATTGGATTTGTAGTATAGACTTTGTGAGTTCTAAATATAATTTTTTTTCAAAAATGTGTGAGAGATTTTAAATTTGTTCCTAAAATTTAACTCTATCTCTATGTACCTAAAAGGATACTGATGATTATATCTTTATACTATGTTTGTCTTGAAAAGTTCACAAGTTCACTTGTGACCTGGTTATTGTTTATTTTTTTGACTCCTTAGCCTAAACTTTTATATTTTCTAGGATATTAGTTACATCTGATTCTTCCAGTTATCCAATCTCTTTTCCTTCAATATCATCTTGGACTTTTTGCCCATTCAGTACTCTGTCTGCTCTGATTCTCTTCCTTCCAGCTGTCCACATTTCAGTCCGTTCTATGAAGTTTTAATTTTCATATCAGACATTTTTAGTCCAGCTAAACAGCTACCAATTTGCTCAAAAAGTTAGACTATGATCCTTTTTTTCAGCCGAAAAGCTTTGTTTTTTTCAGGTTGAATATTCAAAACTAATCAAAATGCTGATGAATATGAATTAACTAATCTCAACAAAACAGAAGAACTACAAGCAAAATGGTTGCAATTAGTTTCATCTGCAGTACTAACCAGGTATTTATTTATTTATTTGATTTATATGCTGCCCACCTCATTATCCAAATGTTAAGCATACTTTCTTAAAACACATTTGTTTACATGTTGTAGTAAAATAAGATACCAGCTTTCCTTAACTTAGAGAGACGTTCCCTGAGGATGGGCTCCAGCACGACTCCAAAAGCTCGGAAGAGAAAACCTCTGGTCCTGGTGACCGACCCAGATTGGATCCTCCCTTTACTTTGTATGCAATGATAATAGGACTGTTGTGTTTGTTTTAATTTAAATAAAAGAAACAGAAAAGTACTCAAAGTAAACAGAAAACTAACTGACGTATTTGTGAAAAATAAAGGGAAAAATAGTGGATCATGCAAATATATCCAAGATTTAGAAATTGTTAGCTTTCAATTTAGAATCCCAAACTCAAAGATTTTTTTCAGGTTTAGCACATTTATTAATATTTTTACATTACTAATTTTTCAGTGAAACTGAGGGTTAAAATAAGGTTGATTTTAGATCATAAATTCACCAGATTAAGGAATGTTCAAACTTTTTTGTGCATGGCTATGTACAAAAATAATTACATGAACTAAGAACCCTATAATATTTATGATTTAGAGGTTTTCTCACAATTTTAAGTGTAATAACAACTTTTACTGGACTATATATCCTGGAAAATTAGCCTAGAAAGAAGTCACCACTTAAAATTGCATTAGGCTGACTTTCCCACTATTGTATAATAAAAACAAAACTCTTCTTAAAGAAACACTTTATAAACATTATAAACCAAAAAACGAAGTCTGTAAAAAACTGTGTTTCAATTTTGCTAAACCCCCATAGTATAGCAAGCAAGTAAAAGGAAATCATTAAAAATAATTTTCCAGCGAAGATTGGTGAGCGAGTTTAGGACAGAATGCATAGCCAATTTTCCTTCCAAATAATCTATAGCTGAGAAAGGAACAAAATAAAAATATACTGGTGGTGATTTAAGAAACAGGAGAGAAGATGAAACAGGAGCGATGCCTTACAATGTTAATGGCTCATTTGTCTTTCTGTCTAAGAAGACCCTGCCATCTATTTGTACCCAGTGTAACCAGTGTAAATTTGTAGCAGTCCTTGAACAAAATGACAAAAGTTTGGCGTAACAAACACACACATCAGCACACTTATCTGATGAGACAGAGAAGATTTATCAGTTCAAAAAAACTTGTTCTACAACAGAAACTGACAGTGAAAACAACTCTCCATAAGGAAGACTTCAAAACAAATGAATAAATATCAAGAAGCAAGAAACACAGAAAATCTTAGTGGCAATGCTGTACTGTATGAAGTAACAGTGACAGGGAACTTTAATTATCCCTTCATCTGCCGGGAGCCAAACTCTTTCAAACCTGGTCCTTGCAGAAAATGTCTTATTTGTCTTGCTGACAACTTGGTCTTTCAGAAAGAAGACATGCAACAATCAGCTATTCTTGAAATGATACTAATCTATAGAGAAGACTTAGTCAAGGGAGTGGAAAGAGTAGGAATACTGCAGTAAAAAGAATGCATAATCTTGGAATTAAGTGTTTTTTTATATAGTTTATTCTACATTGATCCAAGTACTGCATCCAATTCTGGATATCATGCTTTAAGTTTGATTTAAACACTCTGAAACAAGTTCAGATAACAACATTAATAATAATCAGGTACTAGAAACCAAATCTTATAAAGAGGTTGAAGGAACTGAACGTATTTCAACTATGACTAAAGTTTTTAGTGAACATTAAAAAATCATTATATGCAATAATTTATCCAGTTGGGGAAATTAAAGTGGTTTTTCCAATTCTCGTGAAGATGCATTAAAAGTTCCTGAAAATTGCAGAAACTTAAGAAAGTATTTTAAGCATTCACTCTCTGTGTGGTGTTGCCTAACAGCATTACCAAAATTCATATTCCCTGACCTAGAATATTAATCTGTCTAGCTGATCCTGTTTGGTTTTACTACAAGATAAATATATTGACTTTTAATTCAAAATAGAAAACTATATTCCATCCATGCATTATCTACTTTCAATGGTTTTCCAACTTGAAATTGAAACTTTAACTGCTGCAGGGTTAGCATGAAAGTTTAAAGAAAAGTTACAATGGCACTGAAAAAAGGAACTTGTGACCAGTTTCACACTTATGACCATTGCAGCATCCCATGGTCGCATGATCAAAATTCAGGAGCTTAACAAGTGGCCTATATTTATTACAGCTGCACTGTACTGGGGTCATGTGATCATTATTTGTAACCTTTCCAGCTGGCTTACAACAAAGTTAGTGAAAGAAGCCAAATTCCCTTAATGACTTCATGATTCATTTAACAACTCTGGCAAAAAGGTCGTAAAATGGGGCAAAACTAACTTAATAACTGCCTTGCTTAAAAACAGATATTTTGGGCTCAATTGCAGTAATGTCAAGGGCTACTTGTATAGGGTATCTACCACATAATTCCCCTCTCTATCCATCAGATTTCAACATGAGCCTTCTAGACAGGCTAGGAATAAGCAGGACAAATAACATTGCTCCTTATAAGAAATAGTTCATTTCAGATCTCCACTTGAAATTTAAATATTTCATTGATTCCAAGAGTCAGCATAGTCCATCAAGTATCATTTTTTCAAAAGCAGCATTACAAAGGCTAGGTAACTTTTAGTACATTGAATGTAAAGCATGGAAAATGCAAACATTTTAATTATCCTCTCCTTTCTGGTAATACAAAATCTTTTTGTTGTTGTTAAAAATAGTTTTAAGAGATGATGGAATGGAAAATGATATAACAGGAAGAAAAGAAGAATTACATGAAATTGCTTGCTCAGTTATAAAATAAATTAAAGATTAAGGTGAAAAATTAATCAGTTCACCTTGTAAAAAACTACAGACACTCCCCTCCAAGGTTCCTCCCTCTCAGAAGGTATCCACCCAGAAATGGCCTTTTGTGTGAACACTACAGTTTTACAGATTTTATTTTTGATTGATTGCCTAGTCACATTTCTAAAGCCAATCAACTTCTTGGGAGATGTATAGAATACACTGAAAAGCAAAGAAATTGAACAGCACCAGACAGAAGAGGCTCTCAGTCCAGTATTAAGCACAATTGGCACACAAAAGAATCTCTGCAAAGCCTCCCACACATCAGTTGCTAACTCCTCTTTGAACTGGAACTAAAAATCCAAGAAGGCCCTCAAATTGTATATCAGTTCCATCTGGGGAACTGCTACTCCATTTCAAACTAGAAATGGAAACTCCATGAATCCATAGTGTCCATAGCCACTTAATCTTGATAGGGTTGATTTTAAGTCTATTCCTTCCCCCAAAAGCCTTTATGCACTGGAACAATGCCTTGACAGAATTACTCATACAGACTGGGTTGAGATATATAGCGAGGTATCACAAGTGTACTGATGGCTCCTGCTCCTCTGCTGACAGATGTGCTTATCCAATGGCTTCATATAGGTGTTAAATAGGAGAGACAAGAGAATCAGGCAACCAAGAGATCAAGGATTTGGGGTTTAATTTGTTCTCCATTTATATCAACTGAAACTTGGAGAAAAGGGGAGATCCACTGCAACACCATATCCCTCACAATCAATCCCTATAGTTATTCTAAAAGGATACCATGTTGGTAGTATTGAGAATCACTGGGAGATTGAGAAGATAAAGGATGATCACACCACCCCTATTCCTGCTATGCTAGAGAGATCAATGCTATCTTAAGAATATGGCCCACCATGAACTCTGACTGAAGAGTACAGATAGTTCATTTCTTCCAGAATTTTCTAAAGCTTTAGCTTGACCTTTACTTGTGATGTCAGCTAAGATTTCAAGAGGCTGACATGGCTGAGAAACATTCACATCACCTTGAAGCTACAGTACATGGGGGAGGAGGAGGAGGGGGTCCAGGACTAACGCACACAGAGCAGAAGAGATCTGTGAGATTTCTGCCCCTTGATTATCTGTACCTGCTGCAAATTCCATTTAAAAGCCGTTGCTGCCCAGAATTCCCTATTTTGAACAACTGTTCCCTTCACCAGAAACCCTCTGCTTCTTTTTAAGCCATAACAATAGATGATTTCAGTACAACACTCTGACCTTCTATAATTCAGACTACATTTTGGCTCACTTCTCTGGACTTCTGATTATGACCAAGTCCAAGGAAAACTAAGGGCTGTCTTAATATTTACCAACCTGGCATTTAATCAACTTAAAATATTAATTGCCAATGTAAAAGAATTTCAAATTCACCCTAATAACATAGTTTTCTTTCCTAGACAAAAAACTCAACAATATTACAGTTACAATATAACTTTATAAACTGCAAATGATCCAGCTATTTATTTCCTTTCACCTTTTTTTTACATTAAAACAGGTACCCCTCCTGAAAATATAATGTTGGTGGAAAAAGAGTTCCCAGTAAACTTTTCAGAATGATTCAAAGCCAAGATTTTCTAACATTTTCTAACATTATGACAATTCATAGTGATGTGGTTCAAATCTTAGGTGATTATAGTAAGAGTTACGGAATTTTTATTTCGTAAATACATTTGGATAAGTATAATTCACCTTTTAGATACAAAATGGAAAATTTATGTTATCAAAGTTGATGGATAGTTTTGAGATTTGGTAATCACCTTGCTAAGTCACTATATTTTGGGAATATAGTAGTGTGACTACTGTCCACACATATCCTAACAACATTTTCAACATTATTATTCAGTAGATTTCACTATCTGGGCTTTGGAATCATCTGTAATGTCTCTTAATCAGATGTTCCCTCTCCATAAGCTAATCTTTTACTTTCTAAATTTGAATGCAGGGATATTACTTTCATGTAACATGTTTTATAGATAATGTTTTTATTGCAAAAAAATTTATAGCGATAGCATTGGAATGTTTATAATGGAAAAGCAGCATTTTTTATTAATTTTGTATAAATTATCCTTAACCCTAGAGATTCCCTGGAGGAGAAGAACATGTCTGAATTTCACTATGCAGTGCCACAGGCAGAAAGTGAGAGAAACTAAACAAGCCCATCCTGAAGGAGAAAAAACGCCTGCAGCTGCAAATGACCTATTACATGTCTCACTGGAAATGTTTTCATGTTGTAATTTGGTAATTTCAAGAAAAAAAGACAATTATCAACACCTACAGTTTGTTCTTGTGTTATTAGATTTTATAAAGGATTTTTAAATCAAAGATGACAGATTATATTTAAAAGGACATTATTTTCAGAAGATTATGATATTGCATAATTTTTGTATGAGAATCCATAGCAGATTTATTTCATAATTAGTTACAGCAAGGATTTCGCAATGGAAGATAGAAATACTTGATTTTTATTCCAGAACTAATATTCTAATAGATAAAAGAATGTTTTTCAGCTATATTTTCAATAGTTTTAATCATCATATTTTTATCTCTTTGTTGAATTCCATGTCTTATTTTTGCTTTGGTAGCTACAGAAAATCCTAAATATATTAACAGGGTTCATTGGGATTGGCATTTAAACAGCTATGAGAAATCTTAGCCAATTATCAAATATTTATAATATAGAATAAAATGAATTGTATCATAAACTGACAGTCTTCAGGATTACAGGTCTGCCAAAGAAACTTTATAAAACTCTTTGCCAGAAATCTGATTAATGGCTTATTCATTCTGAGAAATTTTAATAAACACTTGCAAAAGGTCTGCAATGGTGGAGATGATGCAGCTCCACAGAGAACAATACAACAAATAGTCCTTCTTTCCAATTTTCATATAAGAGCAGAATTACCAAAGTATTTGCATTAAAATTCTTGCGACTTTCCCAGATCCAAAATTAACAGAAGGGGATTATTCAGGAGTTTTATATATAGGGGAATCCATAGGGTATGACAAAAAAAAAAATTAAGCTGTGACAGTGTGATCAAAGCTCCAACTGTTTTCACATGCAATGCACATTAAAAACAGGAAAAACGTGAATCACACTATTCCAGCTGCCATTTTCAGTTTTCTAACCACATCTTATGGACTGGCCTTGACCATTAAAAACCAAAATGCAAATCCTTCCTGAAGCACTGTGAAAGAAAATGAAGCACTAGTTGTCACTGCCTGAAGGTACCCATGTACCTTTGGAAAGCAGAATCTAATAGCATGCACAAATCTCAACCTCAACAACAAAATCCTCTGCAAATTGTTATACCTTCTATACCAGGGATCCCCAACCCCGGGTCTGAGGACCAGCACTGGGCCGCGGTATGCAAGAAACCGGTCTGTGCAAACAAGCAAAGCCCCATCTGTGGGATGCAGACAGTACATGAAAACATGCCCCCTTCGCTTCACAGAAAAACCTCTCTCTACGGAGCCGGTCCCTGGTGCCCAAAAGGTTGAGGACCTCTGTTCTATACTATAAATATAGCCACCAGTTCTATTTGGAATTCTAACCAGTAGAAAACATGAAATCTCTGTGTTAGCTGTTATTAATCTTATTCTTATTTCAGATGTTCACACTGAACTATGCTTGCATTAAGTAACCCATATTTAGTGTATTTCAGGTATTATTTTGAGGAATTTATGTATTTCTGATATTTTAAAACCATAAACTTCATGTCAAATGTTGAAGGAAACAGAAAACTCTTATGTTCAAACAAAGTAGTAGATATTTCAAAATGAATTACCGTCCCATTTTTTATTTTCTACATGTTCCATAATGCATGTAATCTTCATCAGTACAAATATCCATTTAAATCTCACTAAATGTTGCAGAAAATAATTTGTATTAGTTTTACATTGTATTTAGTGAAAATGCATTCTGTCATGTATATGAAAAGAAACATGAGTATTGATTACAGAAAGAACAAAGATTATTGTATTACACCTTCACACAGCAGAAAGATTTCAATTTTTTTTTTAAAAAAAATAAGAATGTAAACAAAAGATTAAAGATTCATAAATAAAAGGACTACTTTTTTCATTTTAGGCCAGGCTAATAAAAATGTTCAATTAATTATTATGTCTTATTGACAGATTTCCTTGGGGAAGTTATTTAAAAAATTTAACCCCTGAGCAAATTATAGTTTCTCTTTCCTTTGAAAGTGTCAAGTGCATTGATTGTAACTGCAAGAAGTGTTATCTTCTGCCTAGAGATTCACTTACTTTACAACCTTAAGCGCTGTTTCCTTCCCAAACTTTGATTCATCAATTTAAGACACATCAGATGATATGAAAGGCAGAAGCAGCACAGAAAAGAGGCCAGCAGTTAAAATGAAATACAAAGTGGAGGAGAATCACAAATCATGGTTTTGATAGGACAAAGCTAGAGAGAAAAACAGTCTTGAAAAATATTTCAGAGTGATTAAACATAAACAATGATAGAAATTAAGCACAATTTTTATGCTTGCTTTCTCTGTATTTAAACTCATCCCACTTGTCTGAAATTCTAATCATACCTTAATCAGCAAGGCTTTTTATATACCTATATAAATCTATATTTCCCCTTCTCTCTTTAATATTCAGAATCACTATAAGGCAGGGGTGTCAAACTGCCGGCCCACAGGCCGATTGCATCATACGGAGGCTGCACCCACCCCAGCTCTGGCAGTGCAAAAAAAGTCACAATATGTCATGACACATCATGTGATATGGCGAGTTTGACACCCATGCTATAAGGTATCCCATACAAAGTATTACTGTTACAGAATTCTAATGTCCAAATGAATTAAGGAAAATATCACCTAATTCTTAAAACAATAAAAATATCAGTTGCTAGGAATATATTTTCCATATTTAAACATGAGAGTTATTAAAACTGAAGAAATACTTTTAAAAACATCAAGACTGTGCAGGAATATTAACTAAACAATACTACAAATCATATCCCATTATAACACAGATTCACTAATGTTCAGAGAAAAGACCATCATGTATTTACTCCCATTATCTTCAAAATCTGAAACTTCACACCACTATTAAAATTCAAGTACAGCTACTGCAATGAGACTTATACTACTTTGCACATGAATCATAGCAGTGTTCCCAAACTTCCACAAAGTAATTGGATTTTCAGAACTGCAAGTGGTTTTATTCCAATTCAGTCATGACAGGGCCAGGAGGTAATGATACATCTGCCATGATGCAACAAGCAGACCTGTCTTCTGTCAAGAGTTGAAATCATAAAGGAATAAGCTGTCATTAACAACCTCTCTCCAAACACTAGAGCTGTCATCTCATTGTTTTGTTCTACTGGGTTGGGGGGCAATGTGGCTTCATATAGTCTGTCAATGAGAATTTAACTATTCTCCTTACTTTTCCGTAAGCCACTTTTTCTAAGCATACCCAAATCTGTGACAAATTCTCAACATAAAACCAATTGTGTGAAATATCCATGTAGCCATCTTTTGGAAAATCATTAATTTAATCTAAATTTCACAGACACTATTGTGTATTCCTAATAAAAATATATTTTTAAATTGACACTTAGTGCTCTGCATATTTCATAAAATTTATTTTCTTGATATGTGTATCTTACTGGTTGAAATGAAAGAGGTTTTTTTTGGCAAGGGAACTCTTTCTTAGTCTCATTACTCTCTTTCCCCTTCCCCCAACATTCATATATCCTCAAAATCTGTTCGTAATAAATATGTAGAATGTGTGTGGGCTGAAAAGAAAGAAGAAAATCTTTGTGTACAAGAACAATACTGTACAGTATTTCTCCATTTATCAATGCATAAAATGATTACCTACCCCAACTAATAATATAACAATTACTATAAATTAATGTAAGCCTCCAAAACTCCAAAAGCGTATAGAAGTGTATTTTAAGACAAAATATATTATATGGACATTCTGTGTAAATATACTATAGGGTTTTCTGCAAAGTAAAGCCATTGTAAGATAAATGAATTCATGGAGGTAAAAATACAGGAACAAACAGGATTAGAGCAGATATTTTTTTATAATAGTTTCCCTACCCCAGAAGTCATATTTGTGTCGACTCTGGTATGTTTTATGAAGGTTGCTAAGGCAAAACTATTCCATAGGTCCTTTGACAGCTGATGTGACCCAAGGCAGGTTAATACTATTATACTATATTACTGCAGTGTATTATATAGTCTGTTTTATTTTGTATTGATGTTGTGGTTTAATTTATATTTTTTAAAAGTGTAAAGTGTCATGAATCGTTGACTTTGCATTATACAAATAAATCAAATAAATAATATATTCTGCACAATCGGATTTTATGAGAGATACCAAGCCTCTAATCTAATATTATATTATTAGTGTATATTTCAGCAATTCACCCTGAGATCTTGAAATGACAGTCATGGCTATGTTAGATATGCAAAAAGCTTTAACATGTACAGACTAAATTTCTGGAGCCTATGGTGAGAAAAAAAATGGATTTCTCATTATTTCTTGATTTTATTCCTTCTACTCAAGTTCTTACAAATTACATTATCAACTACAAGTTAAGATGTATCATACAACTTGTCAAGGATTCTTTATATACAGTTGTTTTAATTTGATTCTGTAATCTTTGTATTCAAAGTATACTAATGGCTGGAATTGAATACATGTTATTATTATACACAAATGATATGTCAGGCCTTACTAATAATTACCAAAATGCTTTACCTAGTATTGTATACTATGACAGATTTTTCTGGATATACAATAGACTGGAATGAATCTCATATATTGCCAATCAACAAAACAGATTTTATGGAAATATGCAAAAACGGCAGTTGTTTATTTTCTAAAACCTTATACATTTGAGAATATTTTTTTCAAAAAAAGCATTTGTTAGTAGATGAGAAAACTATGAGCTGTGTTGCCTAGCATCAGAGTTAATTGATGAATAAAAATACAAATAAATAAAAATATAAAGAATAGAATAAATATTAAAATGAATTCAAATTCAAGATTGTTATATCTATTTAATTCTACTTAGATACATTGGAGAAATTGATAAGCAAAAAAATAAATGTTTATGGCATTTCACTGCAAATCCCACATTAAAATGGGTATTTAATTTTCAGATTTTCAATAGTACCTTTGGTCATATACATTCATTTCTATGTTGTTATGTACATGAGTTTGATATGAACTACTATAGGTACAATTAAATACTTATTACAATAGAAGAAAATATATGTGGCTAAGAGTTGAACTGTGGAGAATGCTTGCAAACGCTTCAATATTCAACTAGGTAACATTATCAGTGCTAGTGAGAATGATTATATATAGTAACTTCCCCTGCCAGTTTTGGTGGGGATATGATTTTTTTCCTAGATAGTTCCTTGATTAAGGTACAGTGGTACCTCAGTACTCGACTACTTCAAAACTCGTTGAATTTGGTAGTTGACACATTTTGACATGAAAATGTTGTATCGGTACTCATCTTTGTTTGGTACTAGATACACTACCAAAGGAAGTGGGGAACAGCCACAGAGGGTGGATAGGAAGTTGGCCATGCTGGGAAGGTTGATGGAAAAGGAAGTGGGGGACCGCTGTAGAGGGCAGACAGGAAGTCAGTCATACTTAGAAGGTCACTTACATAAGATAAGTAACAGATAGGAAGTCCTTCCCAGATGAAACAAAGATTCACATGGTAAGTCACATAGTTTGTTTGCTACTTGTCATTTTTAGTACTCAATGCATCTTTCAGAACTAAATAAGCACGAATACTGAAGGACCACTGTATATCTAGTCACTAGTATTAATAATATTACCTAGTTAGGTAATGGGAATGGGAATGGGAATACAGCAATCAATATTTGGCTTTTAATTAGGTTTTAGTGGGGTTATTTTGTGTATTTTTGTATGATTTTTTGTATCTTGTATATTGTATTTGTGTTTTTAATATGCTGTGAACCGCCCTGAGTCCTACGGGAGAAGGGCGGTATACAAATTAAATTAACCTAACCTAACCTAACCTAACCTAAAATAAATCCCAGCCAAACTCAAGAGAACATCAAGGATTAAATTGTAATTATTTGACTCCTCTGAAAACAAAGAGCCTACTTGGTTCTTATTTTAGTTGGAATTTAATTGTATTCCCAGAACCAAAGGGAAAAAAAGTCTTGTACTGTTGAGACAGAGACTTAAATTTGAATCTCTTTCTCATGAGAAATTGGTGGATATTTATGATTTAAACTGGCAGATATTTCTTTTTAAAAAATGATTGTGCTAAAAATGAGGTGGAGACCTTAGATCAACAAAGTGCTAATTATGCTTTTAACATGCTCTGAGGTTACAAAAGGAATATAAACTGCATACAACTGCAGGATGACAATATAATAAATTAAGGCAATTATTATATTTTGCATTTTTTTGATCTGATGCAGCTTTGGAAAATCCCATAATTCTGAGAATATTAGAAAAAGATTAGAGGCTAAATCAATTATTCAATTATATGAACAACTGAAGTATCTTAGTTGATATTGTACAGGAAATATAAAGACTGGTTTAGGCTCCGATTCAGTAGAAATGTACATATTCTAAATCTCTGAATCAGGTCTTTTCTGACACAATTAAATAAAAATGGGCAATATGATTCTGTGCAATTAAGGCTTGTTTAAAAATTGAATTATATTTTTAATTACATACAACAGTTTGCTATATTTTCTGTAACATATCTTTTTTTAGTTTAAATTTGGTTAGCACATTCTTCAACTTCTAGTTTTATCGTAAAAGATTCTGATTCATACTCATTTTAGCTATTATTTAAGAATTAAAAAACATACATTCTAAATAATTCTATCTTCATAAAAGGAATATAAAGGATATCAAGCATGGTAAGAGAGTAGACTTTTTCATGAATCCCTGATTAAACAGGGGTGGTGCTTCTGAAAGTCAGCTAACAATTCTTGTCCTTCTGTTATACCTGAGTGATTAAGATCCCCACAAAGGAGCAAGATAAAACTCTCCACAAGGAACTAAGGGGAAAAGATGGCTTCATTTCTTGCAGAGAGAAGTGAGTTTTATTCCCTTAGTCCAGGGGTAGGCAACCTTGGCTCTTTTATGACTTGTGGACTTCAACTCCCAGAATTCCTGAGCCAGCATGAGGGAAACTTTGGCCCCTTCATGACTCGTGGACTTCAACTCCCAGAATTCCTGAGCTAGAATGGCTCAGCTTGGAAACCTCTCCTTTTCCCCTCAGCATGGCTGGCTCAGGAATTCTGGGAGTTGAAGTCCATGAGTCATAAAAGAGCCAAGGTTGCCTACCCCTGCCTTAGTCCCTTGCACAGTGTCCTGTCTCCAGTCCCATGGAATTCACTCAAGTCCTCATATAATCCTGGGGTTCTACGGAATCCATCCTATTATATGGGTACAATAACTGATGCACTGCATTTTGGCTTGCTAGATTTAAATTTTAGAATTTTCCCTTCTTGTCAAATTTTCCTTATGGAGCAGTTATTGCTCATAAAGGCATATTTTATACACCCATCCTTATTTAGCGACTAAGTTCTGATGCAGTGACCAGATCGTAAAGCAAAAGGGTTGCTAAATGATCATGTGACTAAGAGAGAGAGGGAGACTGCAATGATCACTGCTTGCTGCAACCTTATTCAGATAAAGCTCTCTCATACACCTATACCACAATTATTCACTCTGGCATGCATAGTTGTCAGGTGCATGAATTTTGTCGTAAATGCACAAATTAATTGAAAAATGATTTTTTTATTACCTGTGTATTTGCAAATGTTTGTCAACTGAGGTAGTCACTATAGGTGAAGTGGATATAGTTTTATTTTCCTAAACCTAATCTTCCATCTTGGTAATGTAGGGAATCTAATCTTATCTTTATGGCTCTTATTATTATCTTATTATTATCTCCTCCTATTATTTCATGCTCTTTCTGAGTGATGAGTTGAATTGGGTCAGCATGTGTTGATTTTTTGTAGATACTAATAATTAGCTATTGTTATTACTTGATGAGAAGTATTGCATTGTCTTGTTATTTTTCTGTTAATTTTATTGCTGGATTTTGTTAATAGAAGTGTGGCAAAGGACGGATTTTTTTAGAAAATTCAAGAAAATTAAGTTTTATCAATTTATCAGATACTTAATTGTCACTAATCAGAAAATCCTTGTAGTTGGGTATTATAAAATCAATCACAGAATTTGACCTACATAAATTAATAGCAACACATTACTATAAAACATTGCAATGCAAAGCATCTGACAGACCACTTGGTTCACTAGTATACTTTATAGAAACATACTGTATTTAAATGCATTTCTTTATAAAACCATAGGAGCTTAAGTGCCTTCTAAGATCAACTTTTTATAATAAGTAGACAAAATTTTTATTTGAGACAGAACTAAAGTAAACCTTTTAAGCTAGTAAAATGAATTCTTTTTTTTAAAGGAAAGTTCCAATTTAACAAATCATTACATTAATTTCTGTGTTTTAAACCATACATGTAACAACGAATTTCAATACCACATTTAAAAATTCTGAAACACAACAGAAATTGCATGCATGACTTGAAAATAAAACAATAAGTACACTTTTGATATGCATTAAGATAACATATATACCCAGAATTGTGTACACTAATCCCCCAAATTAGCCCATTAAAAAGAGGTTCCCTGGAACCCTTAGAGCCTTGTACGGTCACTTAAAAAGCTTTATACACAGTTCTCAGAAAACTCTAAAAGTTGTTCTTAAATTTAACTCTGTAATATAAGTGATTGCTTGTTAAATATGTACCAGTATAATAACTATATTAATTATATTAAACTGAAATTCAATTTAAATTCAAAACAACCATATTTAATTTCTGTCCTAACCCTATCTAGCATTTTGGGAATTCTGGCCTCCAATGCAGTATACCATTCAGAAACCAAAGCATGACACGAAGTTTGGAATCAGTTGTGCACCTCTGTTTTAGGAAAGTCCATAATTATCTTACCTCTATAGCTCTTTTAATATAAGGAATCTGAGTGCCGCTGTCCAGATCTTCATTTATAATAAGCCTTCTTGCCCACTGTCCTGCTCTGACAACACCACTGCCTTGAATTAAAATCATCAGTTTATCAGGATTTATCAGTGCATCCTCACTCATAAAGATGAAACTCCTAGGTTCAGTCTCTTCTGCATCTACCTAAAATTAGAACAACATTTAGTGAATATAAACAATTACACAGGTCACATAATAAAAAGTTACCGGAAGTAAACACTGCCTGCAATCAGCAATTCAGATAGTATTTATGATTGATATATAAAAAATAAACTTCTAACCAATACTGCCTTGCCCTAAAGGGGAGGAAGGGAGCACACTGTCTTCAATAGCAAACAGCAGACCATCCATCCATCATTATCAGTAGGCGTTTTTTTAAATTTGGCTCTTTCTACATTATCCTTTTTTCAAAGAGCCCAGAATGGAATATTTTAGGTAAGTAAGATTGAGAGAATGGCTACAGATCATGTTTAATAGAATGTAGTAGCAGAGGTCACTACTACAACAAATGGTGTGCTAAACCATTTGTTAGAAATAGCAATATAAAGCTCTGAATTGGGGGTGGGTGGGTAGGTAATATCATTTCTCTAAAGATCTAATGGGCCTCTGTACCTGTATTTACCTACAGTGATAATTCGCTGCAGATTCCCAAGGAATGGAGTAGTAGTTCCAATCCATAAAAAGGCAGTAAAACCAACCCAGCTCATTATCATCCAATAAGCCTTTTGTGACTAATTAATAAATATATGTGAAATATTTCTACTACAAATTAGCTGACTTGATGAACCAAGAAAGAATATTAGCTGGGAAACAAGCCACCTTTAGATCATGTTTTTCAATTGTGAATCAATATATTACTTTAAATTAGAATACATAATGAACAATGTTACTCTCTCTTGGGAAGGTGATGGAGGAAGAATATTTTTTGTGATGTTTCTTTCCACAGCTACAATAATCAGGTAGCTGGCAGTTGGCTGGTTTTAAAAAGCTATATTTTCAAAGCAATTTTGTCTTTCACTTATACGTTTTTTTCCACTCCACTACATCTTAGGGGTTTGTGAACTGATCTTTCTTTATCTTTCTCTTATCCTCTGCAGATAATTAAGATTGATGTTTATAGCTTTACATACAATTAATAACAAAAATTCCAATTAGTGGACCAAATGTAAAACTATGAGAAAAGTATTTATTATAAAGATCCATGCATTAGAAAATATTTATTTAATCTATCTACAAACAAATTAGTCAATATGTACCGAGGCTTAGAATTAGCCTTTACAACTTCAATCTTAATTACATTTGGAAACATTCCTTCAAGCCAAATTATCTTCAAGTTGTCTTCAAACATCAAATGAAACTTTCACTAAATTATAGCTATAAAATGGTCATAGTACCACACAGTCACACTTTATTGACAAACCAAATTTGTTTGGTGAGAATGTCTCTAGCAATTTTTATTTTCATGATATAAATCTCCTGAATTTTCTTTTAAATGATCATGACATGAGATGTACTAATCTGATTATCAACCAATGTAGTAATTTAATATGTGCTCCCTTATCTTTAGTCTCTTGTATAGTCTCTTTAATCTCTTTTTAAAAGCAGCTCTACATCCTTCATTAGAAAATAAGTTCAAAAATATCAGAAGTTCTTGAACAAGGGAAACAGTCTAATCTAACATCCATTAAAATGTTTATTCCAATGAAGTTCACATCCCGAAAAAAAAATTCCTTTACATATTACTTAGTATTTGAAAAGAATAAAGCTAGCACTCTGAATAGTAGCTGAAGCATTATATGTAAGTGATAGCTTCTGCATTAAAAGATAAATTTTGTCCTCCCAGGAAACAAGCTGTAGAGCAGATATTGGCGTCATATGGGCTTTCACAAGATTCCTAATGTCTTTGGGTATGACCAAGCCAAGATACTGCTCACCCAAAGAATAAAAGATAAGGAGTTCCAGGCTAAAGTTAATAGATTATCCAAACATGGCAAAAATTGGATAAACAATGACAGTTGGGAACCAACAAAATATATACAGAACCTAATTTTCCCCAGGCTGAGGACAGCATTTTTCAAAGCCAGACATAATATCTTATTGTCCATATTGCTAAAGACAGACACTCTAACACCCCATTAACCAAGCACCTGGAAATTAAATCCATTTCTTATGTATTATTACACCATAAATTCTACAGGGATACTAGAACAACTAATATATTGCACCAATAAGGAGCCACCACTCCCCCAAATTTCATTCCTTTGGGAGTAATTGAAAGTAAATAAGAACTAGTTTGTTCTAATGGTTAAGGTACCAGGCAAGAAACCAGGAGACTATGAGTTCTAGTCACATTTTAGCCGTGAAAACCAGTTGGGTGACGTGGCTCCAGTCACTCTCTCACAGCCTAACTCACCTGACAGAGTTGTTGTTCTTGTGGGGAAAATAGGAGGAGGAAGGTATATTGGAAATATTCACCACCTTGAGTTATTTGTAAAAATAATAAAGGTGGGATTACAAATAAATAAAAGCAAAAAAAAAATCATCACAGCATTCTACATATGCTCTATGCTGCATCATTTCGCCCAATTAAAATTTACAGAGTAAGAGTTTTAGTAGTATATAGATGATCAATATCTATGGAACGGCCTCGTTTTAAATCACTCTACATGGCAAAAATGAAACATTCTATAAAAACATCCATATGGATTGGCTCTAATTAACTGTTCATGAAATACATTATTGTATTTGAATCCTTAGGCCAATGTCTACAATTTGCTATAAGATGTATAATTCTGGTATGATAACAGGATATGTGAAATGATTTAGTTATAGATAATGGACATGAATAAATACTACATAAACATACAATTAAAAAAAACACCTTTCTTGAGTTCAGTGGAAAAAATACTCTACATGTCCCCTTTATATGAATGTACCCACCTACATTAAAGAATAACTATACAAATATCAGACATGTGCTCAGTCATCAAACCTATTGTCGTATTGTCAAAAACATCATTTCCTTTTCTGCCATAAAATTGCAACAGCATGAGTATCCATCATGAAGCTTCACCTATCTTAGAAAATCATCACTTGAGATAATCAAGTGATCTCAAAAGCCAGACAATCATGTTGATCACAGATACAAGTTTGGATGAACTGTAGCATCAGCAGATTTTCTATTCACAACAGTTAATGAAGAATATCCATTATGGATTTTTACGGCATAGCATCATTAATTTTATTTCATTCAATGTCAAATTTTATTTCATTCAAAAACTCAAGACTATGTTCTATCCTTAGAATTTTTAAATTTAAAACACCTATAACACATTTGGAGCACTGCTGAATTGTGAATCAAAGCAAATAGGAGAAAATGGGTCTTGCCATCATGACAGAGTTCAGACACAACATTTGAGACTTAATCTGGAGACTTATCTGTACAATAGATGCACATTATACCCTGTACATTTTACATCTGGAATAAAGCATTTAACCTTGAAGTAATGCTTCAAAATAAAATATTTCTTGTATTACATGCACATGTATAAATTCACAGCCTGTTTAACTTCTATTATGTTACACCCTCTTCCAAACTAAGCTAAAATGAAGCAGCAATTGGACGCAAGCACAGGTAGTATTATACTCCCACCACTACCCTTTGTTTAGTTGTTAACAAAATAAAGTACTTGTATTTCCTAGGGAGATTCATAAAACTGAGTAAAAATTAAAATCAAATGAGTTCTTTAACATGAGCAATAATAGAATTTCTGAACTATCATTGTTCAGAAATGGGGTTTTACAAACCCTCACAAAGAAAAGTTATAATAAAAAATTATTTCCTTACATTCATTTTTACAACTTAATGTACTTTAAGAAAAATTTGTATACATTTAACTTACTGGAACATATACTTTTTTCAAATGGCATTCTTCTTCCAATAATTCATATACATATTTAGTGATGATCTACAAGAGAAAAAAAGTTGTGTAATATTTACAAATAGGTCTTGTTTTTATAAAATTTTGTAAACAAATTGTAAGTGGTTTATCAAGCTACTGTTTAGAAAAATACAATGCATTCTGCAAAATAAATAGTTTTTTTAATAGTCTAGTTAAGAAGAAACAAATCCTGCCTTATAGCCTCAATAAATGTGTCCAGAAATGTAATATATGATTTAGGATTTTGCTTCCTGCTGCTATGTGAATATTTTTGTTAAAAGTTCAGAATAAAAAACATATCTATTTAATGCATAGTCAATGGCATAAATATAACTCTTGGATTAATTAGTTAAAATTATTTCAAACAATTTGCAATAAGCACAGAACAATTTATTAGAACAATTTCTTTTTATTGTGGCATATCCAATTCTTGGCCCATATCAACAATGAGTAGTGGAAGGGACAAATGAAGGAAAGCCTAGATTAAAAAAAGAATCCCATAAAGCAGGGGTGTCAAACTCGCAATGTCACATGACGTGTCGCGATGTATCGTGACTTTTTTTTCCCATTGCCGGCAATGGGGTGGGTGCGGTTTCGGCATGATGCATCTGGCCCACAGGCCGGCAGTTTAACACCCCTGCCATAAAGAAATAGAAAAAGTACTTTAAGTATTTCTCTTGCAAAGACATTCCACATGTCACACCCTTTCAATGGAGAATGGAAATCTCGTGGAGAACTGAACTTTATAATGGGCTGAGTACTACTTGAAATATCTTTAACCCAGGGAGGCCTTATTACACTTTATTTGCAAGATATAGTAATCCTGCCTCAGGCACAGAAGCAGCTGAGTGACTTTGGGCCAGTCAATGTCTCTTAGTCCAAGGAAGAAGACAAGGGCAAACCCCTTCTGAAAGTGTTGCTGAGAAAACTGCAGGGCTCGTCCATTTAATCGTCAGGAGTCGTGGCTGACTCAAAAGCACAAAAAGAAAATCATAACGCAGAATAGGGGGTGGAGACAGATTAACAATACAGGTAAATAAGAATATCCACAACATTCTCTTCTGAGAATTTAAACGGACACAAAGCAAAAGCATCTAGGTTGTAAGATACTAAACTTAACCATTTAAACAACTTTTACATAAAATAACAATGGAAAAATATTTTGTGTTTTTGTTTTAAAATGTAACCATTAAAAAAACTTTTTGAACCCCTTTCACTTTCAAATACAAAAGACATTTTAGCTAAAGATGTTTCCAAGCAATTATTCCATCCCAAAGACAGAGCTGATGCATGTTTTCAGCTGTTAAACCAAAGTGGTTTAATAATTAAAATATTAACAATGATAGGCCCTCTGCCAGACTCAGCATACTATACATGGCCACACTATTTCTGATGCATAATTTTGAAGCAAAATAAAAATGTTTTTTAGTTAAAAAACTAAAACTTTTTGTTAAACTATTGTAGGCACAGAGTCAAAACACTGAATAAACACATCTGTAACAGTTGGAATATAAATTATTGGAAGGGTCACAGTCTATGGCGGTGGTGGCGAACCTATGGCACGCGTGCCAGAGGTGGCACTCGGAACCCTCTCTGTGGGCACGTGCGCTGTCGCCCCAACCCTGCCTCCCCCCACGGCCCTCTCCTCCCCCCTGGAGGAGAGTCGTCCCCGGGCATGGCCCGCACGGAGCAGCGCAGCCAAGCATGGAAGCAGGAACAAGACTCCACCCTCGCACCCCGTTGCGCATAGATGATACTGCGGGGCGCAGGCGGAGGGCATGGCCGCCATGACGCTGCTGGGCCGCCTGGGCGATCTGCTACGGAGGGCCATGGAGGCGGTGGGTGGTCCTGCGGGTGGGTGGGGTCATAGCAGGGGCAGTGTGGGGGGACGGAGTGGGTGGGGGGCGGGACAGTTTTGGGGCACTAGGTCTCTAAAAGGTTCGCCATCACTGGTCTATGAATTAGGCAGCCATATAAATTGACTAAAGAAATATCTCAAGATGATATATACAAATAAATTCTGCAAGATTATATATGCAAATTTAGTCTGGTATTTGGCATTCTAATTGCTCCCAGTATACACGTCTCCTTTTCCATGCATAAAACTTTTCATTTAAACTTACTGATATTTCATTATTTAGTATTTAATGTTAAGACATGTAATATTTCAGACTATGCTCCTGTGATGTTGGTAACTTTAATGGACTAAATATATAATTGTTGTAAAATAATAATTTATTAAAATGAGAAATCAAGAAATTGTAGAATTCTTTCATATCAAATTTCTGTTTCATCACTATATTGATATAAGAAACAACAAAGGCATTTATTGTAAACTTAAGTTTCTAGTGAAGGAAGTTAAAGAATTATTCATGTCCTGTATCTCCTGAGATTTAAACAAATTAAGCAAGAAATAAAGTTCAATTTCTAATATAATGTGGGAAAATATATACCAACTTTAGATTAATCAAGCAATAGTTTTTTTTTAAAAAAAATCATTGTTCCAAATTATACAATTCAAATCTCTTATCAACAGATAAAAATGATTCTCTACATCTATCCTAGAGCTGCATGCAATCTCACTCCGCTACTTTCTCTTCAAGAAATTGTTTCTACAATCAGTAGTAAGAAAGTTGAAAATTCTCTTTGACTCTAGTAGTTTTCTAGTTCTCTGACACAAAGCAGATTGGGTTTTAATCTTCTATTGGAGACTTCAGTTGAAACTTTTTCTTATTACTTTAATGAAGTAAACATTTTTCATCCTAAGCAAGGTAAGGATGTTAGTATTTGTATCAAGAGAGAAGTGGTGGCAGACTGGTTAGAATGCAGTATTGCAGGATAATTCTACTGACTGTCAGCAGTTTGATTCTCACCAGCTCAAGGTTGACTCAGTCTTCCATCCTTCTGAGGTCGGTAAAATGAGGACCCAGATTGTTGGGGGCAATACGCTGACTCTGTAAACCACTTAGAGAGGGCTGTAAAGCACTGTGAAGCGGTATATAAGTCTAAGTGCTATTGCTATCAATTACCCATACATTTATTTGATAAATATGAATGCTTAACTATTAATAGCATTTTTCCTTGTAAAATAAAATGTTTTAATAACTGTTGTGCATGCTGAAATGCTGCATTAATATATAATCATCAAAGTTCTGGTAATATTGTTAATATTGACACAATTGCTTAAAATAGGCAGAATCTAGAAGTTCTTACTTCTTTAGATATCAAGAAATCTTTCAATATGGTTTCTTGGAAATATTCAAACTAAGCAAAAATTAATATGAATTTTCTCAAAATTTTAAAGCTTAGATTGAATTGTTTTATATCAAGTATAAAATCTAAAACCTAAATCAAGCATTATTACTATGTATTATCATTTTAGTTTAAGTTATGCTATGATCATTCCAATAGTTTATTTTTATGATTGTTTTTTATTTTAATAATTGTTTATATATGCATTGTTTAATTAATTAATTAATGTATGTTTCCCCAAAGTCATTTATTGTGAGTTTTTGTGATAAATATTCACTATCCCTTTTTCAATTTGCCATAAAATTTTTTACTTATATTAGGACACCTGAATATATTAAAAGGATCATAGTACGGACACAGAGTATAATGTTATACTCTGTTTTATGCAAATGATACATTTTCTAAGACAATGAGAAATGTCCATTGTTAATTTTATTTTGCTAATATGAGTTTGGACTCCTTTCTGATTAGTTTATAAAGTTAGAAGAAATCAGATTAAATATAATTGGTTCTCAGTAATTTCAGTGTGTTTGGGGATTTGGGGGGGGATTAGGTTGTGTTCCAACTCCTTTATTTATTCATTTCTAGGTTTTCTCTGCACCAAAATAGCAGTTATTCCAATGTAAGAATTCCCAGAAATCTTACTTAACTAATACATTTCATGTTTTATCTTTGATTGGCATCAAAACTGGGAATAAACATTTGCGGGTAAAATAAATATGATCAACAAGCATTTAATTCTGAGACTGACCTTAAAATATTCAATACTTCCTCTGATAAGAGCATCCCTTAAGATATTCGCTGTTTCAATTACAACTGCCAACTGGGAATGTGGATTTTATTTTCTGTACTTTTAGCTTTATATTGTTTTCAGCTTTAAAACAGGACATAATGTCAAATAATGCAAGAACTGTGCAAGAGCTTAGAATAGCCTAATTCAAATACTTTTCTCCCCCTTCTTATTTTTCATTCCCCCAGTTCCACAACTAGTTCTGTACCATCTGCAGCCAGATGCCTCTGCTCCCAGGCACTCCTAAAGCTATGGAGGCTTCAGCTGCTGCTGCTACAGCAAGAGTGCCTTATTTAAATTGTTAATTTTTTAGCATGCTACTAAATTATGCTGAATAATCTATAGCGTAGTTTGAAATCTGTATTTTGAAAACCTTTTAGCTCATTTGCAGCCTGCCATATTGCTAAGATGTAAACAAGTCACAGTCAATGCCATGGGAAGTTCAGTACCCAAGGTGAGAGATTTGCTATAAACAATAAATTGGTCAAAGATAAGAATCTTTTAGAAAGTAAAGTATTAAGTATTTTGAATAAAAGTGATACTGTCCGTTCTCCTGAAAAAGATAACCCCATCTGTTCATTTTTGGCACTTTTCCTAATAAGAGGAGAAAAACATTATTTTCAAAAATTAATGCTTCTATTAAATTTTTAAATCACTTTTATGCTTTAATTGATAGATTATGTTCATCCATCCTTTATTTTCTCCCTCCCCAAATATAGTTAAGATTCAATTTAATATTTCTCAGCATCTCGATTATCAGTGTTTTATGGAAGCTACAATGAGATAACATATCCTATTAAGTTTTAGCTGTTACCAACAGCAGGAAAAGAGCCAACTTTTTTCATTGATATTTATAGTCTCCATATTAATGTTCAAATAAGGTACATTTTCAGCTTTATCTGAAACTTTACTCCAATTAAAAATAGGGCTGTGTGATTTGATTTGAGGGGCAGTTTGTACACCTTCTGGAACTTGCTGCCTGAAAAAGGCTTCTTATTTCTCCCATTGCTACTTTCTGAACCTGATGCATTCCCTTTTGCGGACCTGGCATAGCTCCTTGAAAAGCCTTCCTACTTGACTGACCACATGGACACATTTACAGATGATCTTTCTGCCATACTAAACTGATGACATCAGAGGATAATTATTTCTCACATGCTTTCAACATAAGCACAAAAGAAAAGCTAACATAAACTTTTAATTTTTATTAAATTCAGTATCAGGCTTAACACCAATGCATACTACAGTAGCTCAGTCTGTCACTCCTCTAAACAATGAATAAGAGACTGACAAATGTCTAGCTATGCCAGAGTTGATAGTCTCTCTTGCATCATCCATTACAGGTGGTCCTCACTTAATGGCCACTCATTCAACAACCAGATGAACTTACAGTGGCTCTGAATGAGGGAAACTCAATTAGGTCCGTAATAGAGCCTGTCACATTATTCCTGCAGTCACGTGATCATAACTCAGGCACATGGTAATGGGCTTCCAATTACAAAGTCACAGAATCCTGCAATTATGTAATCACCATTTGCAAATCTCTTGGCCAGCTTCCTACAAGCAAAGTTGGGAAAATTGGTAAGAGATTGCAAAATGGTGACTATGTGACATCCTCGCTTAACATCCAGCAATGAATCGTTTAATAATAGCAACCTAAGTGCCAGAATTTCTGTTACTATGTGGCAGTCGTGTGATTTTATATTTTACGACAATACTACTTAGTGACAGAAATTCCAGTCCCACTTACCATTGTTAAGTGAGGACTACTTGTACACAAGACAATCTAAAACATTATTTAACAAGAACTTGACATTTTTTTTGATTTTGATAAAATATCAATGAGTTAAAATCAACACAAATGGGTTAAATGTGTAAAAAACTATATAACAAATAAACAAACATAGATGGAACTGCCTCCTCATATTCATATCTGAATTTGCAACAAAAATTCTGGCATAATAACTGTAAGTTTTTGTACAATACAGAGAAAATGTCATATTTTTTTTATAATTAGGCATATACATATAAACCTCACTGAACAGTTAGTTCACCCTTAAAGCAGTACAGGTAATTTCTGGATAAGATTATTCCTTGCTCTCAAATCTATTCAGTACAATGCTATCCTTACAATAATACGTTGTTTCCCTTTATTAAGCCAAATATAAAATAAAACAGGCAGACTGTATACATTATTATATTATTTGTAAATAATATATACCTCTCCAAGAGCTTCATAGCGTTTTTGGTTCCATCTATGTAAATCTTCTCGGTAGTTAAAAACAAATGGCTCTCCAGTTTTTATATGTCTTAACTGCCCTTCTATAAAGAAAAATAGTAGTGTTAAATTTAAAACACAACTTTCAAAATGCTAACTCATTATAATACTTCATGATACAATATCCACTTTAAGTAGTTTATATTCCATAAAGAGATCCAGTCTGATTATGGTGCCAGACTGGAAAGTGTGAGACTTTAAGTTCAAGCCCCACCTTAGCCATGAAAGCCAGCTGGGTGACTTTGGATGATCTCTGTGGTCTATGTTTATACCACGCTTATACACTTATGCACTTAGTTATGAGTGCATAATAGATAAAATCAGTAAAAATAGATTCTCTCTTCAATTATTCCCTTTACATTTGGCATTATACACAGGTGTCAAAAATGAGTTTTTGAAATATAATGATGATACTGCACTGCTATTTTAGGTGATATTTTGCACCTAAAACCACTTCCAAAAAACTTGCCAAGAAAACTGCAGGAACTAGTCCAGGCAATCATCAGAAGTCTCTCTCACACAAAAAACTATTTTTCATACATTATGGATTTATTTTGCCTAGATATAATTACTGATGAAAACAAATAGATATAAGAGCAGAACTTACATTCATAGAAATTATATTGAATTGTATACAGTTCAATATTTTTGTCTAAACAAATAGATAAGATCTTTTGTTTGAGAAGGTTATGTCTACTATGTACAGTACTTTATGCTATCTCAGAATTTCTGCCTCTTAATATATTGATCAAGAAAAGGTATTATTACCTTTTTATTCATTATCAATTTCAATGTGTTTACTAACTGCCAATTAAATGTTCCACTCCAACTTCACATCCAGTTTTAATATACCTTCCTTAATGCCAATCATTGTTTCTTCTAGCACATCTATTTTTAAAAAATCCCTGCTCAATTTTTGTGTTTATTTTCAAAGCAAGTTTCTCCCTAACGAAATTAGAGCACTGTTTTGAATTGTAGTATATTCTGAAGTGCTCTTAATTTTCACCAAGTCACCATCTTCTAGATTTTTGGGGGGTAAATCAGAATAAAATTCCCTCCAAATCACAAAACCATGAATGAGGATATTAAAAAGACATATAAAAAATTCTACTAACAGCTCCAATAGGATGATGTAGAATAAAGAATTATTTAGAATATAGCAGTGCCTTTCAAACACAAGGATGGCTGAACTTTTAACCTTTTAGCATCATGCATTAACATTTATGTGTTACTAGCTTTTAGCAAGCTAATATGCATTATTAAATGAGCAGTCCTAAAACGAGGCAGAAGAATACTGCTTTAAATGATTGAACTATTTGTTTCAAAGAATTAAAAACTTAACAAGCAAGATTTTTTTAATACTTTTCAATGAAACTCTTTGAGTTACTGAATAGCTAAGTATTATATTTTTAATTGCTTATGTGTCATGAAGTCATTATTAGTGACCACATAGAAATTCTTGAGTATGATCTGTCACCAATCTTCTCCTTCATGCCTTCCAACAATGCACCCATTTTCTGATGTAATTGAGTCCATTCACTTTGCTGATGGTCATCCTATCCTTCTTTCCTTCAACCTTTCCCAGAGTTATAGACTTCTCAAGAGAGCTAGGTCTTTGCACCATGAGTACCAAATATGGTAATTTAAGAACTCCAGATTGATCTTTCACATGATCCATTTGTTTATTTTCTTGATCATCTATGTAATTTTCAGGTATCTTCTCTAATATTAGCTTTCAAAAATGTCAATACTTTTTCTATCCTGCTTATTGAAAGTCCATCTTTTGCTTCCCCATAGTATCACAGGGAAAACCATTGCCTGCAGATTGTGATCTTCATAGGTTAAACAAATCACAGCATATGTACACCTTTTCCAAAGCCTTTATTGCTATCTTACCAAGCAGTGGTCTGCAACTACCATTTTTCTTCAGGTTACTTTATGATTAATAGCCAAATGTAAAAGCCAGACACTATCTACTAATACATTATCATTGTTGTCAATTCTAAGGGTAGCTTTTATACTTGCTATCATTAGTTTGGTCTTCTTTATATGTAATCTAAGTTCTATTTTTTCACTTTGCTCCCTGACTTTCATTAATAGGGTTTCTAGATCACATGGATAGACAATGTAATTGTAATTGACAATTTAAAGTGCTATATATATGATTATATATTTTTAAAAAATCTTCCATAAAATTGGAAAAGGTGACACAAGAAAAGAAGCTAATATTTATATTTTTAGTATCTTGTTAAACTAAAATCTGCAGTATCTTTAGGATCAGTTGTTAAGGTATAGTTCACAATGTTATTTCAAGGAAAACTATTCAGATTTCTCCCCAATGTATATTTACAATTCTTTTTTATTCATGTATAGCAAGAATGTGAATATCTGTACATTTCTAACCAGGGAAAAATTATTTCAGATTATTGCTTGTACTAATTATTTGATGCATCTGTATAAGAATAATCAGTACCAAGCTATAAAAATAAGGCATGGAAAAATATTTATTTTTAAATGATTTTTCCCCTGAAATTATTACTTACTTTCATTAAAAGTATATTCAAATCCTTCAAGAGTATCAGGAAACTCAAGAGGTGGTTCATCTTTTTTCATCAGTTCATCCAAGTCTATTCTAGACAACAAGTCTGGGGAAAAAAGGTGGGGAAGAAGATAGTCTTTCTGTAGACCTCAAAGTTATTACTTCTAACAAAAATAGTGACTGTAAAAGAATTGTTAATTTATCACAAACATAGTCAGCAACTTCCCATATACATAAAATGTTTAAGTTTAAAAAAACTATAAAAATATTGACAATATATTGTTCCTACAGAGTTCCATCAAGCTATGACTTTTTTCAGGTTACCGACATTAAGATTTTGAAGCTGCCCATTCAAATCTCCCAATTTTCTTTTTCAACCCACATTCAATTTTTTGAGGCTACTGGATTATTTTAGAAGAATTGCCCTTTTAACTTTAAAAACTTAATTTGGTCTGTTTACAAATGCTGGGATTTCCAGAAATATACTAGTATGATTAGTTATACAGGAACTTTGTTTGGTTTCATTTCTGACCAGAGTTTATTCTTAAAATAAATGACAAAACTATAATCTTTTGCATCTGTATTTTTGCAAAAGGAAAAACTGGCCCAACCTTCCAGATTATGCAGCATCAGGGGTTGGGAGACAAGAGGTCAAAACAGGTCAAAACAGGCAAGGAACAAAGAACATTTATATGTTTGAATAAATTCAAATTTCTTGAGCTGGATGTACTAGATCACAGAGTGCTAAAGAACGCACCTGAAGTAATCTCAAAACGACTGGCAGTAATCGTTGAGAAATCTGGAGTACATCAGAAACAGCATAAAACTGGAGAAAAACTAACATTGCAATCTTTTAAAAAGGGAAAAGAACGGACCCAGGAAATTACAGATCAATCAGCTTGACACCAATACTTGGGGAAAAAAATCAAGAAAATATTGCAAGTACTTGGAAAACAACATCATATTTATTACAAGTCAGCATGGTTTGGTTAATAATAGGTCATGTTCAACGAATCACAATACTTCTTCACTGTTATTTCATCCACAGAATGCCACCCAATGGCCTTGTTTAGGGTTACCCAGACAGTCCTCAGGAAAAGGAGCCCAGAGGCCCATCTACAGGATCATGTGGAGGAATTTTTCATGCATCTGGAGGATAAAATCATTCTGATTCATTTCCTGTTGGATATGAAGCATGTACAAATATTGTAGAGATGCCCAGGGAGCAAATTTATCCAGTTATCTGGGAACGGTTTGATTCTGTTGGACCTGTGGAAGTGGAAAGGGTCCTCCAGAACGAAAACAACACCACCTGTGCATTAGATCCATACTACTCCTGGCTGGTTAAGGCCACTCAGGAGGTGTCCTGTGGATGTTCCAAGTGTTGGTGAATTCATCCTTGTTGGAGGGAATTTTAAAAAGGTGTTGTTATGCTCCCTCTCAAGAAGCCATTGCTGAATCCTACCATTCTAGATTATTTTTGTCCATTCTCCCACCTCCCATTTTTTGGAAAAGTGGTGGTGACGGTGCTGACATTGCAACTCCAGAGGATCCTATAAGAAACAGATTATCTGAACCTTTATTAGTCAGGTTTCAGGCCCAGATATGGGACTGAAATAGCACTAGTCACACTAATGGATAATCTGTCAGGAGCAGGACAGAGGTGGTATATCCATCCTTGCTAGTCTTTCATTACCATCAACCATGGCATTTTTTTTGGCCTGACTTAGTGAGTTGGGCCTGAATGGCACAGTTCTGTGTTGGTTCATCTCCTTCCTCTGAGGTTGCCCCCAATTGATGTTAATAGGAAAAGAGATCCAGTTATTGGCCCCTGCTTTGTGGGGTGCCACAGTGTTCTGTGTTCTCCACTCCTTTTTAACATCTACATGAAACTTCTGGGTGAGATCATCCATCACTATGGGATGAAGTATCACCAGTATATCACCAGTTATATATCTCCGTCCTAGGTGAAGTAAGTGATGCAGTGGACATTCTTTCATGGTGCTTGGAGATTATAAGGGCCTGTATGGGAAAAAACAAATTTCAGCTGAATGCCCTTTCCTGGATATGGAGGCACTCTCGTCGGTCAATCATACCCTGGTCATATCTCGTTTGGACTAGTGCAATGTGCTCTACATGGAGATAACCTTGAAAAGTACCCAGAAGCTTCAGCTGGAACAAAATGTGGCCACACAGGCAATTTTAGGCACCCTAAGATGGGCTCATATAACACTTCTACTCTGTGAACTGTATTGGATGCCAGTTTGCTTCTCGGTCCAATTAAAAGATTATGACCTATAAAATTCTACATGACATGGAATCGGCTACTTATAAAGCCATCTTCTTCCCATTACATTAGCCCATCCCAACTGGTGAGAAGATATGTTGCAGACTCTGTCAATGGTGGGATCTAGGAAGACAGCCTTCTCTGCTGTTGCCCCTGCTCTATGGAATATTCTCTCCCTAAAGGCAAGGCAGCACCCCACTCTCCTGGCCTTCGGAAAAGGAGTTAAAACATGGCTCTGTGGCCTTGTATGGGGAGCCTAGGGGGGCATGCAGCTGTGGGGCCCCCTGGAAGATCATCCTTTACCTTTTATCTAATTTTAATCTCTTGCCCCATTTTAAAATTTGTAACCTTTATACATACTGCTTTACATTTTAAATTTTTATTATACTCCTTCTTTGAGGGAGATGGGCTGTTCAGAAATGTGAAAAATAAATAATCTTTTTGGATTAATATACTGAGATTAGAAGATCAAGAAACTACTGTGGATATAATACACCTAAACTTCATATCTTCAGTAAGGATTGAGATAGGACTAAGGCCACAACCTCTTAATAAAATGGAATAATGGTCCTATTACCAGATGGATTCACAGTTGGTTAAACAATCATGCATAATACATGTTCCTTAATGGATTTATGTGTATATGGAGAGGTTTCATCTTGGCCCCGCTGCTCTTCAATGTTTTTATGACTTAGATGAAGAAAGAGGAGGGATATTCAGCAAATCTGCAAAGAACTCATCACACTCAGGGTTCAAAAAGGTCTTGATAGACTTGAATATTGCATCCTATTCAACAAAATCCTATCCAATCGTGAGAAATGTGAAGTTTTGCACTCAACTAAATAAAAAAACAGATGCACAAATATAGAATAGACAGTACCTGGCTTCTCAGTAGTACTTGTTCGGAGGATTTCAATTTGCTGGCAGACAACATATTAAGGATGAGTTAGCACTGTGCTGTACCTACCCAAAGAGTCAGTGCAATCCTGGGCTTAATCAACAGTGAAGAGCAACAAAGCGTGCTCTTGAATGTGAGGATCTTGAAAGATAAATTCTATGAAGAATGGTTAAAATAACTGAGAGCAAAGAAGGGTAAGGGAAAACATGGTAACAGTTTTCCAATTCTTGAAATGCTATCACAGGGCAGAGAGTTTGGATTTATTCTCCATATACAAAAAACAAGTGGTTGTAACTTTACAGAGATCTAAGGAATTTGTTGATTGTGAGAGATGTAAAGCAACATAATAACCAGCCACCTGAAGCTGTTGGTGCTCCATAACAGGAGATTGGACTCGGATGTTTGAGGAGTCCTGCTTTGGTAGAAGACTGGACTAGAACACTTCCAAGATCCCTTCTGACCTAATGAGTCTATGAATCTATGACTAATAACAGCAACAAAAGATGATTTAACATTAAAGGTAAAGGAAAAGGTTTCCTCTGCCCAGTCATATCCAACTCTAGGGGGCAGTGCTCATCTCCGTTTCTTAGCTTGGCCAGCATGACTAGATGCCAAGGCACACAAAACATTGTTATCTTCTCACTGAAGTGGTACCTAATTATCTATTTGCATTTGCATGCTTTTGAGCTGCTAGGTTTGCAGGAACTGGAGCAAAAATCTTTATCTTTTGTATTTTTGTTATTTTCAGAAGAGCTTTCTTTTGCACCGAAAATTTAAATCTGAACTGCTTTAAGATACATTACTTTTCTTTTTATGGGAAAGGGTCAGGATGTTCTTTAAGTATGTATTTACATATTGATTTCATCCCAACTTAACACCTACTGGCCAGGAAAAGAATCACAGATTCTTTCTATGGCCACTCCAACCTTATGGAATATTCTCCTTCATTTTTTTTTTCTTATATTGTGATGCTTCTTTTTAATTTGCAAGCCATCTAGAGTAATTGTGGAGATTAGGTGGTCTTAGAAATGTGTTTTCCTAAATGAGTAAAGCACTAAGCACATTTGAATTAGAAGGGTATTCAAACAAATCTAAATATTTACCACCTACTCTCGATTTCATACATACTGTACATACATACATACATACATACATACATACATACATACATACATACACACACACACACACACACACACACACACACACACACTCTCTTCTCTGGGCAAAACTGGATAAATATGTAAATTTAAGATTGCAATAAACTTGCATGATTACTGCTTATCTTTATTCTCTTAATAAGGAATATATATACATATACATACACGCACACACTTCTTTCTTTCCTTCCTTTTCTTCCTTTCTTTTTCTTTCTAACGATAAACAGTGATCATGCAAATCCATTGCAATAATAATAATAACATGACCCAGAACTTGCATCTAAACTGACTGAGGGAAAGTGCAGAAGACAACAGCACTATAGGAGAGTGAGGCAATTCAATTGCCCTGCCTTCTAAGAGTGAAAATGTCTGAAGCTATCATGTGAATACTGCCTCTGAAGAGCATATTGATTATATTTATGTCCTATCAGTTTTCTATATATTTCAGGATAGCATACACATTGCCAGTTTATATGGCACTTTTTTTCTGAAGACTAGAAACAGCATATAAAATGGGATATAGTATCCCATTTTATGTTCAGAGGAAGAAAAAAAGGCACGTTGAAGAGAGTTCAGCAGGGAATAAGATTCAAAATCCCAAACTGTATCAGATTAAAAGTTATAGAAATCTAAAAGGAACCAAATAAGCAACAATTCCTCCCAATACAGAGGGAGGGAGGGAGGGAGGGAGAAATCTAATTCAACCAGGCTACTATGGTGGAGTTTTGTATATCCTTCCACTGAAATAATTTTGAAATTATTATAATACGTTAATTCGGCATCAACTTTTGCAAACAATTAAGGTATGTTTGTTTACTCTTTAAAGCTTTCACCACACACTACTTTGTTCATTCTGAGTGTTGACTAATATGCGTAAGTTGTAGCATTTTTCTTTCCATTATAGGATTTTTGCCATCAGGGGGATCCAACTGGCTTCTCTATCACAACTAACAGCAGTCCTGTTGCATGCTGATATATCCTTTTTCGAAGTAAAGAACAAAAATTCTGGATTATGGATGTATGTAAGAGGTTTATTGCAGCCAAGAAATGTGGGTTGTATCATTTGCACTTGCTCACCTGTTTTACTAACCACAAAATTATAGTTCATCAGAACACAGTCTACGGAGTGCCTATGGAGGAGAAGTTCCAAATTAATTTGTACCCTTTAATGCTGTAGTCTTCTCTTTTTCATCAGGACCTCCTTGTTGGAGTTGAGCCATGTTTATCCAAACTCTCAGCAATTTTAAGACAATGATGAAAACATGCATCAATCTTGAGGTGATAAGCTGAAAAAAATTATAAGTTAGAATGATAAATTTATTTTCTGGAAATATCCTGACTAGAAAAAATCATTAGAGAAATTAAACGTTTTTTCTAATCAATACCATCTGAAAAAAGGTGCTAGATTGTTTGAAATGAGATGGGCTATAAATGTTGCTATATAAACAAATAATATGGCTCAAGAAAAAATATTTCCAACATCTGTCATAAAATGTATCTCATAGGCATATAATTCTAGATATCCTCCCTAACAATAATTTTTCATTTAAGGGATTGCTTTTGCACTTTATTTTCCATTCCCAATTTGCTTTGCAAATACATTAAGTTGCCTTTGCTCTCCATCTTTGCCAAGGCTTTTGGCAGTTTCTTCAATAAAATCAATAACAGTCAGCCTGGATTTTTATCCCATTCCCCAAAATTCTCTGCCTTAGTCATCTGCCTTTATTTCTTAAGCACATAATTCGTTTTCAAGGAACCTCTTAATCAAATAGGATGATCGCATAATGTACAAGTAACGCAGAAATAGCGGTTACTCTGTAATCTAGTATCTAGAGTTTGAGGGCCTACTATGACTGGGATGACAACAGCTTTAAGTTTTGCACTTCACTTTCCATCTTTCTCTCATCAATATAATTTATTAATTTTACAGTCTTACAACCTACTTCAAAAAATCACTCACCATAGTAATTTGCCTGCCTCTATATTTGCCTCTATATTTGCCTGCCTCTATATATTTGCCTGCCTCTATATTTTGCCAATATAGCAGACTAAATCTGTTTGATCCTCAATCACATTTAAGTCTGCAGATCTGCAGCGCTTATTCTCAAATGGTAGCTATCTTTTCCTGGTATATCTAGACTACCTTCTTCCTCCCCTAAATTCAACATTCATTCATTACTAATAGAAAACTATTAACAGGAAGGATAAAGAAGGTAAAAAAAACCCAGAACAAATTAGACTACATTACTCCTTGAGAACCAGCACCCACCCACTCACAGCATTTATCACCCATAGCACTTGCCAGAAACTTAGCACCCACCTACAGTCCTTGCTGGCCCATCTGCAGTCCTCACCAGCCCACCGGCACTTTTTAGCACCACCTGTAGCACTGCCATCCTCCTACCCTGTACTCCTAGTCCAGTGGTGGCGAACCTATGGCACGGTGCCAGAGGCGGCACTCAGAGCCCTCTCTGTGGGCACACGCGCCGTCGCCCCAGTCCTAGGCCTTCAGCTGGGTTTTATAAAACCTTTTCGCTTTAGGCCTCTGCCGCCGTGTGCAAAAAAACAACAACTTTCAATCAGTCAATTTCAACTTCTCGCAGGAAAAAAAAAGATCTTGCAAAGTTGAAATTGATTGAACTTTTTAGTCCCACCCAGTCTGCCATTACCACCACAGCCACACCCATCCAATTGGCCATGCCCACCCAATTGGCCACACCCAGCCAATGGGCCATACCCACCTGGCACTCGAAGAGGCATAAGAGGGTTTTGGGTTGCAGTTTGGGCACTCAGACTCTAAAAGGTTCGCCATCACTGTCCTAGTCTGAGACTCCGCTAGTAGCCTCACCAGGTAAACAAGGCAGGAAACACAAAGAGATAAGCTAATTCCACTTTATTCTAAACCTACTGTTCATTAATAGAATCTTGCAAGTCTGAAAGTACAATTCTCCCATCAGCAACTTTACAGCCTGAGAAATTAGGGAAGCCTCTTGCTCTGCCCACTATGCAGTTGCGGGCTATGCTGTCTCTTATCTGACTGTTCCTAGACAGCATTCTTTGTCCCATCTCCCAAGATCATTCCCACAGACCATTACACCTGGCTCTTCCCTCTTAACAACCCCATGGTCCTGAGGTCATGATAATAACTGGGACTGGTGGGATTGTTATTGCTAAGCAATGTGGTCATGTGACACTGCACTTCATAAGGAGATTGCTTAGCAACAGCAATCTAGATCCCAATTATTGTCATAAAAGCCATGGTGGAGCAGTGGTTAGAATGCAATATTGCAGGACTGTCAGCAGTTTGACTCTCACTGGCTCAAGGTTGACTCAGCCTTTCATCCTTCCAAGGTCAGTAAAATGAGGACCAGATTGTTGGGGACAATATGCTAACTCTGTAAACTGCTTAGAGAGGGCTGTAAAGCACTGTGAAGCAGTATGTAACTCTATAGCTAAGTGCTATAATCAAAGGACTATTTGTAAAAAGGTGCATACAATTTTATGATTTAATATTGAATAGATTCGAAAGCATTTCAAAACATGTCACCATAAGAGTCAAAATCTTTGCGAGAAACTTGGCACTTTTTGCCAGAAACTATTTTTCCAATATTGGGTTCAAGCTTTTGTGATAACAGTTTTCAATAGGGCTAATAAATGTTCATTTTTAATCTTACCCTGTGTGAAGTTTTAATTATCTTCAGGAGTGAAAATAAATGTTCACATTGTTATGTACTACCAAACATTAAGATTCTTATAGCAAACATACACATTTAAACAAAATGTTTTAATTAGAATAAAAATATGAAACACTAACTTTGTTATATAGTACTTTTTATCACTGTGTTACACTAAATTTCAAATTTCATCTGAATGTTATTTTTCACTCTCAACATTAGAAAAAGGATCTCTGATTAATAAAAATTTGTTATCACACATTTTGAATCCTTCAAATTGCTTTTAAAATTCAAAGTGATTCTTAAATATTTGAATCATAATTGCATAAATTAAAGGAACAAAATAAACATTGAAATAACATTCCAATCTAATTTTGACCCCGAAATTTTAAATTCATTCATTTAAATGCTTCATAATACCTAGAATGAAAGCCAACTGTGTTGACCAATTCTTCTTGTTTTTGTGACTCTACCCTCACTTCTAAAATTTTTGATTTCATGATGAAGTTGTCAAAACATCAAAAACATATGATAAGAAAACCAGCAGAGTTCTGTATAATAAAATAAACCTTCCTTTTCACCTTCAATTTCAAGAAAATTGATGTTGATACAATCCTCAAGAATATAAAAATTCACTGTTTGCTTAACAAACTTCAGCATGTGTTCCATTTACATTACTTTTTGAGCACAGCACTTCCTGGCACATAATGCAGTGCTTCTGATGAAATGATCAAAAGCAATTTCATTCTGCTTAGCCAATAACTGAGCTAATCCTTTTCCCTGTCATTGGCTGCTGCACATCTGTAGCCACACATATTAGTTTTGATTTTGAAAGATTATACTTTTCTAAAAGTTCATACACTTTCTTAAATATATATTTCTCTGTTGTAGTATCATTAAGACAAAGAATATGAAGTAATTCTCTACTCCAAGATTTTTGTCAATGCATGAATAAATATGTGATCATCTGTCGTGGCCTTCTGAAAAGCAAAGTCAATGGGGAAACCAGAATCACTTAACAACCTTGTTACTAACTTAACAATTGTAGTGATTCACTTAACAACTGTGGCAAGAAAGATTTCACTTAACAACAGAAATTTGGGGTCAATTGTGGTCATAGGTTGAAGACTACTGGTACTCAATTTTCCCCAATCTCTTTTACCGATTGAAAGCAACAAAATATCATTTCCATTTAACACAAGGTATGGTTAGCCTACGAATAATGGATACACTGTTTCTTTCCTTTCCCTTAGATTTAAATATAACTAAATAAGCTCTTTTTGTAGTTGTTAGCCTCCTCCACTCTTCTCATTCTATTCAAAATTTAACTTTGCTGACATGGTCTCTTCAGTTCTGACCTAATCTGTATATGCTGTTCCTTGCTCAGCTGCCAATTACTTCTTTCCACATCCACATTCATTTTCCTTTTTATTTTCAAATTGTCACTAAAGACACATTTTTTCTGTCTTTTCTTTCTCACTCAAGTTCATTGTAATTATGATTTTTCTAGCACGATACATTTCTGTATTTATCTATTAATGGAATAAATCTTTATATAGCTCAAATCCATTTATTTGTCAGCATAACAATTTCATAACCTAACCAACTGTAGTTATCTTGATACTGTGCTTCAACAATTAAACATGTCAATTAAAACAATACATAAAGGCAACGAATAAGCGTAAAAACAAAGACTTTATACATAATGTAAAAGGTATCATATGGAGGCACATGCTTCCTTCATCATTACCTACATTAAATAAGAAAACTAATTCCAAACAGTCTTACAGGATTTTTTTCCCTTTAGTTTATATTTTCTTTTAATTTAGACACTGTCTTGAAAAAATGTTTCATGAACGCTGACACTGATTTTAAAAACCATACTTACCTACCTATGTGTCTCAGCCACAATTACAGCCAGCTATTACATAGAACCTCACACTTTTGCCTCAGCTTCTAACCTTTAAAATCAAATTTTCACTATCTCAAAAATCTCTGGCTACAACCTCCTCTAACTTTCCAAATATGTGCAATATATATTGTAGCCATCTAATAGAATAATCTTGAACATATATACCAATGTATTTGGTGGGACTTATTTTCAGTTAAGTACCAGTCTGAAGATGATTGCACAGATCTAGAAAAAAAATAGCTACCAATTATAAATGCATAGATTATTTGTATTTATGATACTTTAACAATAGCAATTTATGCTTGTATCTTGGTTTTTATGTGATTACAAGATACACTGGTTTTATTTTCTCATTTTATTAGTGTTGTTTTAATGTGTATCAGATTTTTAATTAAAATGCCTTGAAGCTGTTTAAGGGTTTTAGGATTTAAACAATATAAAAAATATGCCAGCCAATTGATGACCATATCTATAATCAAAGGCTTCCAACAAGCTCTTTATAAAACAATAACACATTTTGACTGGAAATAGTTAAACAATGAATTGCTTTTAAAATGTGTTCTAGAAACACAAATCTCACAATTGCTTACCCTCTGATACACCATTTAAATATCAATACCAAGTGATAAATAGATAATGGGGAAGTGTTTATGCATTTCACAATGTATTAAACATAGAAAAGTATATTAGAGAATGTTAATGTGGTAACTTCTAATTGACTATTCAGAGCAATTTTAATGAAGTTGTACAAGCGAAAGGTATGTGTGAATAAGCAAACCTCATAACACTGTACAGTATTAGTGTATACCATTTCAGATATAGTAATCCTATTAATTTTTTTATAATAAAAAAACTGAAAAAGTACCAATTATGTTAATAGATTTTACAATGTAATAAACATGACAATAACCAAAGAATAAGATAATGGAGTGTGTTACTTTTGGAAATTAAAATATAGCAATATGCAAATGACACATTGCCTTACATGAACACACATTAACCCATCATTTTAGCAATTGCCCAATGCATAGTGAGTGTTATCTTTAAGTTTTTCAATTCCAAAGGCGAGCATCTGGCAGCCACTCCCCTTAAAATACATCAGGGCAAGGTGATAGTTCAAATGTTGCATAGGGCTGAAGTCTAGAGATGGGATGACAAGGTTATTATCTAGTTGGAAGTAGCCCTAAACAAATCTCATGACAATTATGTACACTATATTTTGAAACATCATTCAAACATCAATAAAGATGCACCCCTGCTACTTATACATGGATCGTGTAGGGCAGTGAGGACGAACCTTTTAGAGACTGAGTGCCCAAACTGCAACCCAAAACCCACTTATGCATCGTTGAGTGTCGGGTGGGTGTGGCCCATTGGGTGGGCGTGGCTGCGGTGGTAACGGCAGACTGGGTGGGACTAAAAAGTTCAATCAATCAATTCCAACTTTGCAAGATCTTTTTTTTTCCTGCGAGAAGTTGAAATTGACTGATTGAACCTTTTTTTTTTTTTGCACATGGTGGCGGAGGCCTAAAGTGAAAATGTTTTATAAAACCCAGCTGAAGGCCTAGGACTGGGGCGATGGCATGCGTGCCCAAAGAGAGGGCTCTGAGTGCCGCCTCTGGCACCTGTGCTATAGGTTCTCCATCACTGGTGTAGGGTTACTTTCCATTAGAATAGAATAGAATGGAGCTGGAAGGGATCTTGGAGGTCTTCTAGTCCAGCCCCTGCTCAAGCAGGAGGACCTATACCATCTCAGACAAGTGACTGTCCAGCCTCTTCTTAAAAATCTCCAGTGATGGAGCACCCAAGATTTCTGGAGGCAAGCTGTTCCACTGGTTAATTGTCCTCACTGTCAGGAAGTTTCTCCTTAATTCCAGGTTGCTTCTCTCTTTGATCAGTTTCCAACCATTGTTCCTTGTCCTGCCCTCTGGTGCTTTGGTGAATAACGTGACCCCCTCTTCTTGGTGGCAGCCCCTCAAATACTGGAATACTGCTATCATGTCTCCTCTATTTCTTCTTTTCTTTAGACTAGCCAAACCCAAGTCCTGTAGCCGTTCTTCGTATGTTTTAGTCTCCAAGCCTTTAATCATCTTAGTTGCTCTTCTCTGAATTTTCTCCAAACTCTCAACATAATGTGATACGGTGACCAGAATTGGCTGCAGTATTCCAGGTGTGGTCTTACTAGGGTTTTATAAAGCGGTACTAATACTTCACGTGATCTCGATTCTATGCCTCTGTTTATACAACCCAGGATTGTATTAGCTTTTTTGGCTGCTGTTGCACACTGCTGGCTCATAGTCAAGTGATCGTCCACTAGGACTCCAAGGTCCCTCTCACAGTTACTGTTTTTAAGCCAGGTCTTGCCCAATCTGTATTTGTACCTTTGATTTTTCCTGCCTAAATATAAAACTTTGCTTTTCTCCACACTGAAACTCATTTTGTTGGATAGGGCCCATTGTTCAAGTTTGTCAAGATCTTTTTGGATTCTGAGTTTGTTTTCTAGGGTGTTGGCTACTCCTGCCAGTTTGGTGTCATCTGCAAATTTGATGAGTTCCCCTTCAATTCCCTCATCTAAGTCATTGATGAAGATATTGAAGAGTACTGGGCCTAAGATGGAACCTTGTGGTATCCCACTGCTTACTTCTCTCCATGTCGATGTAGTGCCATTGAGGACTACTCATTGAGTATGGTTTGCCAGTCAGCTACAGATCCATCTAGTGGTGATGTTGTCTATTCCACCTTTTTCTAGCTTACCAAGGAGTAGGTTGTGGTCTACTTTATCAAATGCCTTACTGAAATCTAAGTATACTACGTCCACAGCATTTTGCTGGTCTACATCTTGTACTTTGGGGCATTATAAGAAAATAGAAAGACTGCAAGAACTCCAACACAAAGTTTTGTTTTTTCCATTATACCACTGGAAATCAGTGTGCCAAACCTTTGTTGTCTAACTTACGGATGTATTCCCTATTTTCTCTGGGGACCGTGGAACAGTTAAAACATCAGATAGCCTTCTTGAAAGAGATGGCAATAAAGATAAAACTGCAGAATAGTTATGTAAATATTTATCCTGACACTATTATTGTACTATAAAAAACATAAAAGCTCCTTCCAATATCTGATTAATATTACCAGTGCCTCAGGGGAAAAGGCATTAACGTTTATACATCAGCATTTTGTTTCCTTATTTTGCTTTGTTGTATTTTACGCTGTTACATTGTGTCCTCTTGTTACAACACATATATGACCCAAATTGAGCCTAAAATTTCTGTTGCTAAGTGAGACAGTTGAGTTGCCCCATTTTACCTTTCTTGACAAAGCTGTTAAATGAATCACTGCAGTTGTTAATATGGTTCTATAGTGAAACTATGACCTGTTATCATCACAGATGCTAAAAGTAATGTCTGGGTTCACAAGAATACATGCAATACCTATGAAGGTTGTCAGGCTGGAGAAGAATGCCTGATAAAATGATTATGTGACATAACAGAATGGAATGCTCTTTGTTCTCTATTGGCATATAAGTAGCTATCAAGGATGCACCTAACCCTACGTTCCACTTTTCAAGAAGAGCTATAGTTTTTACAACAGGGACATTCTAGTTTAGTTTGCACAACATACTTTTAAAATATGGCCCATCAACCAGACTGCATTTTTTGTGAATCCCAACAATTGGATTAAGTAAACAACAGTAAACAGATCTAAGAGAGTATTGCAGAATTACAACTGATTTCTAAAGCAACTGCACTGATATTAGGCAGAAGATAATTACTCTACTTTTTTATTACTATTTTGCAAGTTGAATTAGGAACAGAATACATTATTTATACCACTATTAATATATGTCGGTGAATATGACCCCTCAGTGAGCTTTGAAAGATGTACCGGCAGTACTAAAAATTCCATGTAGGGGAACATTGTTAGGGACCGATCTCGAGGTATTACTATTCTGCAGGCAATCGGGATGCTTGTTCTTCTCGCACTTTTAAAACCTCCAGTTCAGCCTCAAATGCAACGCCCTGCCTGTATCGATCACAGCAAAATTAACCAGACACCCTAATCCAGGTCCGTAGTTTATTTAGGGTTGCCAGGTCTGCTTCCAAAAAACAGCGGACAAGCGGGGGGGGGGGTTAAGTAGTAAAAAAAAGTAGACTGTACAGCTTTAGATTACATACCATTTCATCATAAAGCTTTTGAATAAAAAAAAATGACCACTATTTTGTGAAAAAAAATAGTGAACATAATGTGAAAAAAGTGGACTGTCCACTCAAATAGTGGACACCTGGCAACCCTAAGTTTATTTTCCCCCCCCTCCAGACGAGTCTGTCCCTTAGGGCTAGTTCTGGCGCACTCCTTTGAATACCTGCCTGAAAGGTCAGGAGGTTTCATCTCTCAGAGAAGACTCAGGAAAAGCACCTCGAAAACGCGCGCGGCCAAGTGGGAGGACAAGCAGTTCCTGCGATTCTCTACGACGCCTGCGTGTACTTCCTGTTCGTGACAGGCAAACCCCTTCCCCTCCCCTCCAACGGGGACACGGGGTCGCTACCGCCCCAGAGTTTTTCGCCTCCCCTCCTCGGCAGTTTAACCACAGCCGTGCCGCCGACAGCGCCGGTAGGAGAGAAAACGGGGGAAAGCGACGTTCTCTGCGAAGCCCTTTCGCGTCCCAGAAGGCCGAGGACGCGGACCCAGAAGCGGAGGGAAGGTTCCTTCTCCTGCCCCGTCGTCCCGTCCCTCCTCGCTCTCAACATGCACACCTGAGGGAGGGAGGGAGGGAGGGGGGGTGTCAGGAGGGCTCGTCATCGCCCGATCGAGAGGGGAAAGGGCCCTGCCTGCCGTCGGCGTACGCAAAAGCAAAGCGCAGCGGCTACACGTACCTGCAATTCCGGGAAAGGGGGCGGGGCCAAAACTCTTACCGCACCGCCGCTTCTCCTCTTACTGTTTTGCTTTGACTTACCCCGCCCCTTCCGTTTCGCCAAACGGCGAACCCCGGTTCCGGTTCCGGTGACGCGACGTAGTCAAAAAGTTCGCGCTTTTCGCGCTCTTGGCTCGCGCTTCCTTTCCCCCCCCCCTCCCTCCCCAGTTCGAAAGGCGGATGCGGCGCAAACGCTAAAACGCCGCGGTGTCTTCACGCGCAGGTACCGAGCAGTCGGAGCTTCTGGGTTTGAAAGCGATTCGTGTTTTTCTCTCGTTGCGGAATTGAGCCCCCGTCTTTACGTTCGTTACCTCGGAAAAAAAAAAAAATGACTGACAGCTGGAGCTGATGCATCGGGGACTGGGTCCCTCGGAAGTACTTTCCTCTTGGCTGAGTTCACGCGGCGGGCGGAATCGGGGGCTGCGGAATCTGCACTGCAGAAATGCGCTCAGCCAGTAGGCGGCAGTGATACGGCAAGGAAACGCCTGTTTTTACTCCGTCTGGCGGTCGTCCGCACTTTTGCATCCCAAATCTGATAGACCTAGCTCAGGGGTAGGCAACTTTGGCTCTTTTATGACTCATGGACTTCAACTCCCAGAATTCCTGAGTCAGCTATGCTGACTCAGGAATTCTGGGAGTTGAAGTCCATGAGTCATAAAAGAGCCAAAGTTGCCTACCCCTGACCTAGCTAAACTAAACCTAGCTAAACTAAACATAAAAGAGCCAAGGTTGCCTACCCCTGACCTAGCCAAGGTTGCCTACCCCTGACCTAGCTAAACTAAACTTAGTTTATGGCTTAGCATAAACTAAGCCAAGGTTGCCTACCCCTGACCTAGCTAAACCCCTGACCTAGCCATGACATTGAATAGTCCCACTTGGCTGGATGTGATCAGAAACTTAAGCTGTAAAACAATTTACAAATCACACTGAGCTAAAAATAAAACGAGCAAAGGCGGCTGTATTTGGGCTTAGTGTGCCGTGTGGATTAAACTATTGGGTTTAATCAGATTGGCTCCTAGATAATTAAGAGTACACTTTGTTATTTGAGTAGCCTTTTCTAACGTTGATGTACTTCTAAGTATTTTGGCTGAGATGGGACTTTCTGGGGCCCTTGCTTTTAAATCTCACCCAAAGTTTTGAGTTTTAAAAACACAAAACTGATTTTTTTTAGATCACTTTTAAAGTGCCAAGGTGCCTGCTGTATTGGCAATCATTTGGCATTGTCAGTTCTGTAGAGACATTTATCGAATCCAGAAATTTCAGCATGGATTGTGATAACACTCTCCACCTTTTACATATATCTATACAACTTTGTAATGCAGGTAGTGTTACTGTTGCAATAAACATGTTATTTACTCAACTTGGCCCTCATATGGACACCCAGGGTTTTAGATAGTCTTTAATTTTTATACCTTTTCTGTTTTTTACAATATGTATTAGCACAATTCAGTCCTATTCTCCTAAATCAGTATTCAAATCAGCAGGGCTCACAAGGTAAGCAGAAGTAGGACCACTGGTTCTTTGATGAGATTCCACTAGAGAATTGCAGGGCAATACCATCATTAGGAACTTATAACATTCTGAAAGAAGACAGTACTAAACCATGTCTAGTTTGCAATCAAGAAAGTAACATGGACATGTTCATACATATTGGATTTGGGATGTGTTCCTCTATTAGCATAATTTGACTCATCTGTGTTATAGTGAGAGTGCTCAGTAACTTTATACGTAGCTCATATCATCCCATAATATTCTTAGCATGATCTTGTTAATGACTAATTACTCATTCAGTAGGTATGGTTTTTTACATTATAATGAGTTTTCAGATTATTAAAGTTCAACTCTGGGTAATTCTTGTCTCTGGCCAATTTGGACGGTCTTTATCACAATTTCATATTCTTGAGTGTTACTTCAAAAAACTAGAAGCATTACTCAAAGGGTCTCCTTGTTACTGAAAACAGTTACTGAAAGAGCCCCCCCCCTTCTCCTGCTCCCATCAAATTGAGTGTGCTCTTCTGCAGATTATGGCTTTAAATGGTTTTTATTTGGGAAGTTTTATCCTCCAAACTGCCTAATGGATCTATACATTGCTTCATGCATATCTTGTTTCATACTATCTCAGGCTGGAAAGTCTTCAAAGAGCTGTTGGAGCACAGGTTCACTTCTGTAGGGTCATTCATTATAAATAAACTTTGAGAAAACAATGTGTGTGCAATTTTTGAGGGACTTCAAAAAATTCTGTTTAACCCTCAAATAACACAAAATAAAACAACACCCTTGTTTTAAGTACTTGGGTTTTGTGCTTTGGACTAAAAGAATTGATACTTTTATATCTGATATTATCCCAGTCGTTCTGAATGGTCAGAGACTTCAGGAGGATTTCGGTCTTTTTATCCAGAAACACGTAGTATGTGCCAACTCCTTTGAAACATTTTGAAGCTAAAATACTGCTACAGTTCCTATATATAGCTGAGTTAAATCCATATGTTCGCTGAGGAATCAGGAAGTTATTCTAGATAAGAAAATGTGTGAGTAATGTTATTCTATGTTTGGAGGTGAGCGTTATAAAAACCAAAATATGGCTAGATGTGTGCAGATATTGGCTAAAAACTCACTTTTATCCCCAGGGTCTGCTACATCTTACCCGAGACCGCCTTCTGCCACAGATTCCCTCCCATAGACCGGTATGCTCCCACAGAGCGGGCCTCCTCAGGGTGCCGTCGGCCAAGCAATGTAGGCTGGCGACCCCCGGGGGAGGGCCTTCTCTGTGGGTGCCCCCACCCTCTGGAACGAACTACCCCCCGAGATCCGGATGATTCCGGATCTCCTTACTTTCCGCCGCGCCCTCAAGACATGGCTTTTCCAGCAAGCGGGCCTGACCTAGGGAGGATTTTAGGTAGAGATGATTTTAAGAAAATTTTAATTGACACACAGCTTCCAATATTTGGCTTTTAATTTGGTTTTATGGGGTTTTTTTGTTTTTTGATGTATTTTGTTTGTATCTGTTTTAATATGCTGTGCACCGCCCTGAGTCCTACGGGAGAAGGGCGGTATATAAATTAAATTATTATTATTATTATTATTACACAAATATTATTCCTCTTAGAAAATCCCAATAAAAGACAAATTACAAGTGGATTTTCAGGTGAAATGTTGATGCCTTCAGATGCGATAAAACAATGCTAGCTCTCAAAAAAGGATTCTTAATATGGAATTACAAACAATATATAGCAAGCTCAATTGGGTTATAATACATTTTATATCAAACTGGCATTACATTTGGAGCAACTTATAAACAATACATTTTGAAAGACCTTTGCAAATATTGCAGTTTAATATTTTCCCATCAGCAGCATTAGAGGGCAAATAGTGCAAAATAGTCTATGCTGAAAAGCTTTATCCTTGTAAAGATGGGTATATTGAATCTGTTATACTGTAACTTTTATTAAGACATTTGCAATGGATTACTAATATATTTAGATCTCAAGATAACTTTTGCTGCTGCAGAGTTATTTGTATATAGTTGTAAAACTTTTATGTTGCCGACAGCAAAATAGATTAAACATTATTAAAGATCTTTTTATCATGCATGCTATAATGTACATTGTATTATACCTTGTATTTCTTATATGCAGTCTGGGGCTGTGACCTCATATATTTTGATTTATTGACATAAATACACAATGTTAAAATAAAAGCAACCCAAAATGGGTCAAATTATTTAAGATTTTTGTTTAATAGATGATACATAATAACATTGTATCCATATATAAAACTATTTGTCATAATAGCTTAAATTGAATATAAATTGTGAGTATGAATTATCTCTGAAAGCACATAGCTGTAGCACTCCTTGCCAAGGAGAAATCTAGCTGAGTTTCCTGAATATATAGCTGGAAATCTTCAAAATCTGTAAACAGAAACAGAAGCATCTCACCCAGGCAACTTAATTTAAGTTTTTCATTATGATTTCTTGATTTCCATCAGTAAATATACTAAAAGTTGAAATTCTTTGCTTTTATAAGATGTGAGAGTTGTTTCACAATAGACTTCACCTTAGAGATTCCAAATATTTTTGTTAAATATTTACTCTAATGGAAATGATTGATAGATTAAGGCAAAAGAGAAAGAAGAACATTGGGCAAAATAGCAACCTTTCCAATCATCTGTCTTAAAGTTAAATGCAAGATATCTCTTATCCTACATCTCTCTAAACATGATATAATAAAATATTGACATCTTTAATCCTTAACTGACTTTGAAGAACTTGGTTCACTATGGCAATAATATCCAACCAACATTGAAATACAAGTGGATAAGCCCTTAACATATGTACAAAATTTAATATGTCTCCAGCATAAAAAAGGCTGAGAGCCAACACCTTGTAAACATCTTGTGAGGATCCTACAGACCCTAGAGAGATTTTTTTCTGAATAAGCTAAGTTTATAAGTTATAATAAATGCATTTACTACAGGTGAACCTTAATGACCACTTGTTCAGCGACCTTACACACCTTATAAACATATTAACAGCGCTGAACAAGTTGTAGGTATAAATGGACCGTGTACTTAACTTTGTAACATCATCATCATCAGATGATCACAATCTGAAGGACTAGCTTGTAATATCACAGCATCCTACGATCATATGATTACCTTTTCTAATCTTTGCCAGCTGCTTACAAAAAAAAGTCAATATGGAAACCAGCAGGAGGTAGGCAAATGGCAGCCAGGTGATGTCCTAACTTAACAAAGGCAGCCAGAACTGCTTCAATTTCCTTCGCTGGCACACTCGTGGGGCATCGCACTCTATGACAGTGTTTCTTGGTCATGGAAATCCCTGTCACAATTGCCATTGTTAACCAAAGACTACCTGTATTCTTTAAAACTGGGAGCCTTTCATTATTATAGGGTACTCCAAATTTACAGGAGACTATTCAAATATATATGTGAAATATTTAATTTTTGTTAATAATAATTTGTTAGTTTAGGTTCCACAAAGGCCATCTCCAATAACTTTAAAATCTCTGTAGTTTCTAAGGTCAGAAGGGCTTCAAGGCTGTGCAGTGTAGAGTTTTAACTGTCATTTCTATGTAAATTATATCCATTTTGTAGAATTTTGATAGTTTTAAAATTATTGTTATTTAGTAGCTGATTGAGGGTGATGATTCTCTTAAATGCCAATAGCAACCATTATCAAATAAGAATTACTCCAAGGTTTCAGTTTCTCCTGAGAAAAAAATTAAATTCAAATCTTCTTCCCAATAAAGCCAAGGTGTGTCTAGCCGTATATGGCTATCTTTCTACAAAGACAGCCCATGAGCGCGAATTTCCTCCAAATATGAGATGTACATCCTTGTAGTATCTGATGTGCATATTTCTTCAATATGACCAAAAGGTAAATTGTGATATTTTATCTTCTCAGTTTTCTTTGTGTTCTTGTTAAAAAAAATACAGAAAAAAAATACACATGGACAGACACATATAGTCCTCGACGTATGACCACAATTAGGGCCATAATTGAGTCATAGTCAATTTTATGACCTTTTTATCATAGTAGTTAAGTGAATCACTGCAATTAAGTAAATCACATGGTTGTTAAATGAATTTGGCTCCCCCCATTGACGTTCTGTGTTAGAAGCTGGCTGGGAAGGTCACAAATAGTGATCACATGACCCTGAGATGCTGCAACCATTGTAACTACATACTAGTTGTCAAGCAACCAAATTTTGATCAACTGATCATGGAGCTATTACAATGGTCATAAGAGTAAAGTCCGGTTGGAAATAACTTTTTCAGTACTGTTGTAACTTTGAACTGTTTAAATGAATGGGTTGTATGTTGAGGACTATATGTAAAAAGAAAGCAGTTACATGTGTGAATGTAACTATGCTGGTAGTCCTTGTTTAGGAACTACAACCAGGACCAGCACCTTGATTGCTAAATGAAGCAGTTGCTAAGTGAATCTGTGACTGTACTTATGATTGTACTTCATCTTTCCTTTGCTTTACAGATCTGTGAAAGTTGTAAATATGAGGACTGATCACAAAGTTACTTTTTGATCACTGTCATAACTGAATGGTCGTTAAACAAGGGCTACTGTAATGGCAATGCCAGCAAATCAAGCAGAGCAATTCATCTATCATTCTTACTTTTGCTTATAACACATATGCAACTCTCTAGAAAATACTCAGAAAAGACCTATAATAGTAATATTTAGCTAAGAGCATAGAAGAGACAAGAGAAAGACTTCATGTTTAAGATATGCTTTCTAAATGGTCCAAAAACAGTACATATAACAGATTTAAAGTATGTATATAGGCATTCTACTGTAGATTTTAGTATATTATGCAGTATATATAATTTATTATTATATTAAGAATTGTTAAAACTAATTTTTCTCATATTGTATGTGACAAAATATTAGGAGAAAATAAAAAAAACATTTATAAAATATAAGATGCAGCTGTTCTCTAGAAAATACCAATACAATAAAATGTATACAAATTATGTAGCGGGTTTTTTTTTTTGAATGCCATCTTTCAGAAAAATCTATTTCTTTGACATTAAGAATGCATAACTCAAAGATATTTCTTATCAAGTCCTCTGTTATTCCTTATCTTCTGAGGTAAGAGAAAGTGGTGTGAGGTAATTTTTTTGTAATTTCTCTAGCATCGCTCTTTCTTCCTCTTTCAGAGTTTCTTTCTCTTTCATCTCCCATCTGAAATTAAATTTATGAGGTATTTATGTTAGCCACACTGGAATAAAAATAAATTATTGTTATGCATTGTATTATGGGAACGTATTACAATAATTAGGTTATAACTTTATAATTTTCTTATATTTTTGTACAACCATTTTTTACAAATCTAGCACTGATAGATACTTTTAAAAAAAGTCTCAGAATATTCCATTCTGTAAATTTCTCAATTTTATTATGTTCAGGTTCTCTTCTGAATCTGTTTACTAGTTTATAGAGCTACTGCTGAAAATTATAAAAGGAATGTAAACAAAATAGACCAGAATTTGTTCCTCTGTGTTTCGGTGCCTGTCAGCAAACAAATAATAAGATTCTGAGCTCTCTACGTCTCTGACTGTGCACTAGAAGTCTCTTATCCCTATAGTAATTATAGACAGAAGGGATGTCTTAGACACTTATGTCTCAATATATGGAGAGGGAGATATATAAGTGGTAAAAAAAACTTCCATCCATGCATTTCTTTTCTGAGTTGTCATTATTAAGCATAAGGTTACTCATTCCAGAATCAGCCAGCTTAGAAACTCTGCACAGGAGTCAGCTAAGTGTCCATGTTTAGCATTATTATTCTGCACATTGCTCAACTTCACCTGCTTCTGACCTTTGCTATGTTAGTTACACCAGCATAGTTGTGAGAGATATAATCTTCTGGGTACTCATTTTACCAATTTATTAATAATGCATATATTTTCTCACTTATTTAATGCATTGCTGCAAGGCAGAACAACAAAGAAATACTTGTATATAACCTGCCAGACTTCTCCTGGGCAAGCTGGATTGAACAGACAAAAGAATACAAAGATACAAGACCAAATAATTTCTGATTATGAAGAAAAGGCTAAATAACCCATTACAAAATAGTTTCAGTGACTGCTTTGTTTCAAGTTTTGTTTATGTTACAATGTTCAGTTTTGTGCTCCTCTTTCTCCAGCCTGCTCTATGTATAGGGCTTGAAGTAACTCTCTCTCTTGGGTGGGAAGGACAATTTCCACCTGCCTGTTGTTTTGGTAATGGACAGACTTGGAATTCAGACCGTGTGCATTTGTGTACTTATTTTTAATAAATGTATTAAATATATTTGATTTATTTAACAAATTAAATTTTAAAAAAATTCCGCCTATCTTCCCTACAAGGTGACTCTGGGCATTTGATCATATGAAAACTAGATTTCACCCAAATGTCCTGAATGTTAATTTAGAATAAGAGGTATGTGTTTGATATACCCATGAAAAGTGGGGGAAAGAATGCAAGAGAAAAGCAGAAAATAAGAATAATGAAGTCAGAAAATGGAGACAGATATGTCATATATCTTCAATAATTTCACATGAAATACATTAATAGGAGAGTTCTTTTTCTATTCCATGGTGTATCACAAAGAATGAATCCCACATGTCTAGTAACCTTAATATGAATTTATGACTCAGGTGTTTTGAGATCACAAATATTTATCTTAATAAGATAAGTTTCCTATTTTACATATAACATAAACTATAAATAAAACATTGAAAAAATAAAATAAAACATTTAAATTTTGTGAAACTGAGTAACACAAATATGGCACTGAGATACTCCTTATATGACAAGCTGTTTATCCACTTAAAAATAATCTTAAGAGAGTTCAGTTCAATAAGAGAAGTCCATCTTTAGTAACAGTTTTCTATGCCTATTGAAAATGTCTATCACTATTTGAGTGATAAAAATTTGATTTCTAAAATGAAAACCTAGGGGTTTATCAAGTATAATTTGCATACTGCTTAGATGTAATTGCATTATTATGTTTAAAGAAACCCAGACATATAAGAAACTCAGATGCCAAGAAGTTATTTTCATTTGAATAAAAAGCAGAACTTAGTACTGAAAGCTCCAGAGATGTCCACAGTAGAAATGTCTTTATTAGCATATCCAAAATATATTACACTATTTTGGCAGCATCATTTGGCAAGATCTGATCATATACCAGTTCAAGTTAGATGAATGTGTTCATTTTAAAATCCTGGCTCTGTGAGCTGAATTGCCAGCTTTCAATTTATATTATTCCAAATTAACAACAATGTGAATTTCAGAGAAGTCTATTAAATCTATAACTGGCACATACCTTATTTAGGATTACATTAGCATGTTCAAAGATTAAATTAAATTTGCTGTCCAAATATGTAATAATTTGGTCCAAATCTTAGCGACAGTATGGAATACTTGGTTTATGAGTAAAAGAACAATCATAACAACTTTGAAAATTTATCCCAGACAATTTTATTTTCATACAAATTGTAGAATTAATGTTGTTATAATTTATAATCATGTACATATGCCTAAATCTTGTACTCATATGAATAAGATTAACATCATGAGCTTGGGTGGAATTACATTCTGTAATTATTTTCTTTTATGGTTAAAGAACTAAATCATGTTCTATATGCTGTACATATGTGAGTACTGTAAATATCAATACTATGTGAAAAATAGGGAAATGGAAAATAAGTTATAAGAGATATTCAAGTCAATATTCTTATCTGTATGGACGGTACAGTTAAAGATTTAGCTCAATATGCATAGGTTGTAGTTCTGAAAATTCAATAAGTCATATTTAATGTCCATGATAGAAATCCATGTAAAATCGGCTTTCAGAATTCTATCTTTTCTTGGATTGGGGCAGTACCTGATTCCAAGTCTAGAACAGTTGCATAGTTATCTGCATGGTAGCTGGGTGTGTATGTTCATATATATTTGCACAAAAGCATCTGCACACCGCAGAAAGGCATCAATAGAATACCTGAATGTGGACACAAACTCATACTTCAAAACTCACCATGCCAAGCAATGCAATCTGAAGACTACACAAACAATAGGCCACTATGGACTATATGAAATAAACCCCAAAATCCAAACAATTTAATCAAATGTCTTTTTTTTAAATGTACTTGAAATGAAAAGAGTCAGCTTAAAGAAGTCAGAGGAACAAAACTGCTACCTTAGACAATTGCTCTACCTTTTGCTGAAATGATATAGTTGGGTAGGGTTTCTCTGTAAGAGAATTGTTTGGATGTATCATTTTAGCCTTAAATTGCAAGTGTACATTGCAGGAGGGGAACCTTAATAGAGATACTATTTATTGTTAATTTAGACTGCATGTTTTATTAATATTGATATACAGTTATTTGTACAGATATTTAACTATTAGGAATCTTTGGATTGACAAGTCTGAAAACACCAGGTGAGTTTCTGTCAATCTTTATGAAAGTAAGTTTTAAATACAAGTTTAAAGACTTTAAAAAATGGGAGGAGAAGTATAAACAGCAAAAGGGTGATTGATTTTGGCAAGTTACAAATAGACTAAGAATGCAGATGGATTTTAAATAAGATTTTGGAATTAACTGAAAGAAGTCTTGCTGTAAAAATGTGTTTTTAAAATTCTTTAAAAAATGATAGGAGGAGAATTTGAAGGTTGGATATTAAAGGGAATCAGAAGAAACTAAAGATTTCAATTAAAGAAGAAGAACAAATCATCATGACCAGATGGATTACACCCCAAGGTTCTGAAGGAACTGGCAGATGTGATCTCAGAACCACTGAACTATATCTTTCAAAGATCCTGGAGCACTGGGGAACTACCAGAGGACTGGAAAAGAGCTGATGTAGTTCCCATCTTCAACAAAGGGAAAAAATGGATCCAGGAAACTACAGACCTTTCAGCCTGACCTCAATACCTGGGAAGATCTTGGAAAAAATAATCAAGCAACGAATCAGCGAATACCTACAGCCAAACAAAGTCATTACCAAAAGCCAACATAGGTTTGTCAAAAACAGATCATACCAGACAAATCTTATTGCATTCTTTGACCAGGTGACAAAATTAGTGGACCAGAGGAATGCTGTGGATATAATTTACTTGGATTTCAGTAAGGCATTTAACAAAGTAGACCACAACCTACTACTTGATAAGATAGAAAACTGTGGGTTAGACAGCATCATCACCAGATGGATTCGTAACTGGCTGACAGGTCGTACTCAGCGTGTGGTCTTCAATGGAACTGCATCTACATGGAAGGAAATGTGTAGTGGGGTGCCTCAGAGCTCAGTTCTGGGTCCTGTGCTCTTGAACATCTTCATCAATGATTTGGATGAGGGGATAGATGGGGAACTCATCAAATTTGCAGACGACACTAAGCTGGCAGGAATAGCCAACACTCTAGAAGATAAGCTTAAGATATAGAAGGATCTTGACAGACTTGAACATTGGGCGCTATGTAATAAAATGAAATTCAGTGGTTAAAAAAAGTAAGGTTCTACATTTAGGCAAGAAAAACCAAATGCACAGGTATAGTATAGGTGGTACCTTGCTCAATAATAGCAATTGTGAGAGGGATCTTGGAGTCCTAGTGGACAATCACTTAAATATGAATCAGCAGTGTGCTGCAGCTGCCAAAAAAGCCAACACAGTGCTAGGCTGCATTAACGGATAGAATCAAGATCACGTGAAGTGTTAATACCACTTTACAATGCTTTGGTAAGGCCACACTTGGAATACTGCATCAAGTTTTGGTCACCACGATGTAAAAAAGATGTTGAGACTCTAGAAAGAGTACAGAGAAGAGCAACAAAGATGATCAGGGGACTGGAGACTAAAACATATGAGGAACGGTTGCTGGAATTGGGACTGTCTAGTCCAGTGGTGGCGAACCTATGGCACGGGTGCCAGAGGCGGCACTTGGAGCCCTCTCTGTGGGCACACGCGCCGTCGCCCCAGTCCTAGGCCTTCAGCTGGGTTTTATAAAACCTTTTCGCTTTAGGCCTCTGCTGCCATGTGCAAAAAAAAAAAGGTTCAATCAATCAGTCAATTTCAACTTCTCGCGGGAAAAAAAAGATCTTCAAAGTTGGAATTGATTGATTGAACTTTTTAGTCCCACCCAGTCTGCCGTTACCACCACAGCCACGCCCAGCCAATTGGCTACGCCCACCCAATGGGCCACACCCACCCGGCACCCGACGATGCATAAGTGGGTTTTGGGTTGCAGTTTGGGCACTCGGTCTCTAAAAGGTTCGCCATCACTGGTCTAGTCTAATGAAGAGAAGGACGAGGGGTGACATGATAGCAGTGTTCCAATATCTCAGGGGCTGCCACAAAGAAGAGGGAGTCAAGCTATTCTCCAAAGCACCTGAAGGCAGGACAAGAAGCAACAGATGGAAATTAACCAAAGAGAGAAGCAACCTAGAACTAAGGAGACATTTTCTGACTGTTAGAACAATTAATCAGTAGAACAACCTGCCTCCAGAAGTGGTGAATGCTCCAACACTGGAAGAAGAGATTGGACAGCCATTTGTCTGAAATGATATAGGGTTTCCTGCCTGAGCAGGGGGTTGAACTAAATGACCTCCAAGGTCCCTTCCAACTTTATTATTATTATTATTATTATTATTATTATTATTATTATTATTATTATTATTATTGTTGTTGTTGTTGTTGTTGTTGTTGTTGTTGTTGTTGTTGTTAACACTTAAATTTTACATACTAATACAGAACACTGGATTCATTTAATTTGAAGAGTGTTTGCCTTTATAGATAGGTTAAGGTTAAAAGGTATTACAAAGGAGTCATAAGTATAATCTTATAAGATTGAGAAAGATCTGAAAGGGAGTTTTAAATGCCAGGCTACAAGAATGATATGCACATACAAATGAAACTCTTGACATCTTAATAATGTCAAGCAACCATTGGATGTTGACAAATAATTAAAAAGCATATAAAAATAACAAACCAGGAGATTGGCCTGGATAATTTTCCTATAATGGATTTACAACGCTTTGAGGAATTTTGTGAAACGGGACAAGAAAACATGAAAAGAAATCAACTTCCAGCACTTTATCTGAAGGGACTAAAAATCAAGATTGTCAAATGCAAAAGAAAGGAATATAAAGTTTGTTTATTTGATCATGGTAAAAATAGATTTTATTAAAATTTCTGGTGACCCTTAATGGACTTGCTGATCAGGACTGAAACAATGAGACTTTAACGATATGAGAAGAAGAGATTTTTTTGTAGTTTAAGAGATGGTGGTAGTTTATTGAAATTGTTTATAATTGTAATGAAGGGAGAAGTCATTTCTTTATATATTTCCTTTCTTTTTCTTTACTATATTCTTATTTTCTATGTTTATCTCTATTTTCTATTTTCTGCACTTTTCTATTTTTTCTTTTTTAAAATTTGTATTAGTTTTGGTAATTTAATAAAATTTCTTTATTTTGAAAAAGAAAAGGATTTTGGCAATTATCTACAGCAATCAGTAACCCAGGGCAGGAATCTATTAGGTTAACAGTTGCAATCCAATTTCTATTTAAACTTATCACTGAATAACAGTCCACTTTCTCCCAAGGCAGTCTATTCACTGTTGAGCCACTCATAGCATTAGGAAAATTTTCCTGACATCCAACCAAAATATATTTCCATGTAATTTAAACATCTTCTGTTCTGTAACAACTCTGAAAAATTCTGTCTTGTCTTCTACATGACAGCCTTTCAGATGCTTGAAGACAGCTGCCATGTCTTCAAACTTCTCATTTCCAGACTAAATGTACCCACTGCCTCCAACCATTTACCATAAGTTGTTCTTCCCAAGCCATTTATTTTGTACCTCTCTTCTAAATACAATCCAGTGTGGCAATATCTAGAACTGGATAAAATACAGAGGACCAAGATGATTAGTTAATCTATTGATAGATATTGATATATTGTCTGTGATCTTTACATCTGTCGTCACAATTTAAGGCTATATGTTTTTTGCCATTTCTATATGACCTGCAATTGTTCACTTCATTTTCCCTATCAAACACAGCTACCTTGATCTTTATTTATCAAATGGTTAGATCCATACAATTCAGGTTTCATACAATCTACCTGCAAAATTTTCAGCCTCTCAGATAACACACACTATAATCTGCATGCAAAAGTACACAGATATTCTAAAATGAGCAAAATGATCAAAGGCCTGGAGACTAAAACATAAGAACGGCTGCAGGACTTGGGTTTGGCTAGTCTAAAGAAAAGAAGAAATAGGGGTGACATCATAGCAGTATTCCAGTATTTGAGGAGCTGCCACAAAGAAGAGGGGGACAAATTATACTCCAAAGCACCAGAGGGCAGGACAAGAAACAATGGTTGGAAACTGACCAAAGAGAGAAGCAGCCTGGAATTAAGGAGAAACTTCCTGACAGTGAGGACAATTAACCAGTGGAACAGCTTGCCTTCAGAAATTGTGAGAGCTCCATCACTGGGGGTTTTTAAGAAGAGACTAGATAGTCATTTGTCTGAAATGGTATAGGTTCTCCTACTTGAGCAGGGGGTTGGACTAGAAGACCTCCAAGGTCCCTTCCAGCTTCTATTCTATTCTATTCTATTCTATTCTATTCTATCCTTAACCATCCACATCTGAGATTACTACCAACTGTCTTGTAAATTTATTTATAAATATATTAAATAACTGAGAGGACATCACGTAGCCTTGTCTGATTCTTTGCCCAGTGTTGAACTATCTGCAAATACTTAATGTCTTCACTGCATATGCTTTACTTCCATCACATTCCGCCTATATATGGAATATATATTGAATTAAGCAGAATTGGAAGAAATATTACCTGTGATATGCTGAAGAGACTACTCTGCTACTGTTAGATGAAAATAAAAAGTTAAATTTAAAGAATACTATGGAAAAAATAGGACTAACATTAAATATAAAGAAGAACCAATTAATAACAAGTACAGCAACCAACCTTAGAATTCATACTGAAGATACTGAATTACTAGATACCTTCTGCCTTTTAGGACCATTCATCAACATTAAATGAACCAGTGATCAAGAAATACACCAGAGGGCCTTGAAGAAGATATTTAGATGCTGTGTTGTGTCTATATCTACAAAAATCAGAATCATGCAGGCAACCAAGAAAACAAATCATCATTGAACAAATCAATAAATGCAGAGTTCTAAATAAAGACTAAATAAAGATAAAAAACTAATAAATTTAGTTTTTTTCTTGCAAAATCTCAATATTTTCTCCTTTGGAGTTTGTATTTTAATTTTTAACTAGTGTTAAGAAACTAATTCCCATATCATTTTTTAGTCACCCTTGCTATGTTTTCTTTATAACAGTATATTCCCAATTCTGAATTCCAATGATATATTTCCAATTCCACAGATGCAGTTTTTACAACCACATTAAACAAGCTGAAAGCCATCCCATAAGCAAATCACACCTACATATATTTAACATGCTTCCATTTGGATAATTTACTTCTGGAACCTTACTATTTGTCAATGTTCTTGAAGCATTTGTTACTTGAAGCATTTAGTACTTTTATTACTTATTACTTGAAGCACTTTATTACTTAGTTTCACCATTTTTTCTTGGGCACTAATATTGATAGCATTTATTTCAATTCTATTATTTAATATACCACTACTATTCTACGCAAATCTCCAGACTGCAATCTCACACACAACATGATCATGACCAGATGTAACCATACATATATATTTATTTCTCCTGAACATGATTGTTTTAGTTAATGAAGGATTTCATATAACACTTTTCAGTAAAATAGGAAAAATGAGGACTAGGTTATCTGCCTTTGCTATACCCATGTGTCCTACAGAATTCACTACTAAGAGTAAGGACATTACTAATAAGATTGGGCACATTTTGCCAGTAAGCCACAAGTACAGCTGAAGCCCAGCTATACTCCAAGCTTCCTTGCCCATGCTGTTTTATGTAAGATAGAACTTTATTTTAACCTTGAAAGCCGAAGTATCTTATAATGGGCTAAATCAGAGGTCTTCAAACTTGGCCCTTTTATGACTTGTGGACTTCAATTCCCTGAATTCCTCAGCCAGCATGCCTGGCTGAGGAATTCTGGGAGTTGAAGTCCACAAGTCATAAAAGGACCAAGTTTGAACACCCCTGGGCTAAATAGACAAATAATGAAAGTGGATGTAAAACAATTTTGCATGTTGTCTGAGTTTAATGTTCTTATATTCTGGTTTTTTCAGCCACTTTTCCAACTAAGAGTGATTACATCCATAGTTAATAAGCAAATTTTACTAGGTACATTTATTTGTATGTTCTGATTTAGAAACATTAACACCCATCCCCAAAAACTGAAATAATTTTAAACAATGTATTAGCAGGAATTTTACTAATAGACACTTGAAAGAAACTTCATAAGATGTTTTATAGACAGAAATAGCCAGACCTTCTTGAACCCTTCTTGTGATTAATTAGAAAACATGCCTTACATATTTTCTCTCAGGTGTAATAACCTCATTAGATTTTGTCATTAAGAACTGATAAATAAATGCTCGGTTAAGCATAAAAAACAGTAGCAAAGAGTGATGATCTTGGTTTTATACAAGATACCCATGGTTTCATTTTTAACTTATATGATCAAACATAAAATAATTTGTAAAATACCGAATTTAGTTTTAATTCGCTAATTAAAACATCTGAAGAACAGCACTAAAACTATTATAAGCTAAAGTATCTTATAATGTTATTTCTCTGTGCTGTTTCTTTTAAAAACAAAGCAACTATACAAAAGCATAAAACCAAACCAGAATCAGTATTTCTGATATACCCTTTGATTATAGAAAGCATAGAGTTTTCTCGATTTTCCTTATTTTTCTTTGCTGGATATGAAGTTAAATTGTTTCATAAATTTCACAATAATTCCTAATGGAAGCCCTAAGATCAAAGGCTTTTTTCCTGGGGATTTCTGATGGAACTGATGATGAACATCTCTATATTCTGATCAGCCCACATAAAGGGGATTCCTAAGGATTGTACATGGCACAGCACAGTATCTATCTATCAATGGTCTGGTCAATATCTAACTTCTACAGTATTTGTGTTCTATCGTTATAGTGGCCTTGGGGTAATTCTTAAGGACTAAAGTTTGCTGATCATAGCTCCATCCCTCTCCAAATCAATCCTGAATGTGCAACGGACATTATTCCATTTACAGAACTATGCCCTTTAGTCAATTAATCCAAAGGTTTTTTGCAACTTTCCCAACACATCCTTCATTTCTGAGTGGCTGTAAACATAGTATCACACAAGATAATTTTTTTTTGTGTCCTACAAAAGAATGACCAAATTCCTGGAAGGTCTCATAAAGAAAATTTCTTCTTTGCTTATTTGATAGCACTGGCACAGCTTTAAGGGATAGTGATTGCAGGTTCAGTGGCTTGGATCTGTTTCGGTTTCAAGGCATTGCAAAAACTTCATTGCCTCTATTAAATCCACACAGCTTATAATGTTCCCTCCAGGTTATCCGGTTGCTTCAATGTTGGTTGGCACACTATATCTTCAGAAATACACTTGAAGGAGTTTAGCTGCAGATCATGTTTCTCAGACTGGAAAGCCTCAGTAGGTAGCAAGGTAATCCAGGGAAAGTGGTCACAACAGGAAAATTCCATTTTATTAATCTACCATAGCTGACAGCCATTAGCTGAATTAATAACACTTGAATTCAAATATGCATGTTCTGATCTGACCAGAGGTGACAACAAAAACTCACATGTTACTAGAAGATCATGCTTCAAAACTATCCTGTAGAAACTACTCGCTTATTGAGAAGACAGACTCTCATTTCAAATTCATTTCATTGGGCTATATTAAAGAATATCTTATCTCAAGGTATTTAGAGTCTAACAGGTTTCAGGCAGTAAATAAATTATATATACTATATAAATGAATGTCCAGGCAGCTTGGCTGAGACACCAGTGGATAGCTAACAGAGAAAGCTCTCTTCATTCAGATGATTTTCTTTCATTTGTCATCAAGAAGGGGCTCATGACACTTGGATAAATTGGACTAAATAAGAATTTACTGATACTTCTCATGTTTCCATAATAATAATGAGAAGGCAGTAGATGTTTCCATGGTATCATGGCTTTCAGGTTGCTGTATGCATTTTCCACCTCATTTCTGATTATTGCCAAGATAATTCAAGATAAAAAATGTCACTGTATTTTTTTTTTTATTTGGACCTGAAAGAGTTGGAGCAAGGAATCTTTGTGGAACTTATCTATCAGACAGACAATCTCTTTCTAAGATAGACCTAGAACAGCTACAACTCAATAAATGGAAATTAAAAGATTAAGGCTGCCATAGAGTAGTTTGCCTCAGGCTGTAATAAGACTGTCTTACCATTAACACATCCAGCCATCAGTAACATTTACAAAATTATTTAAATTCAACTATTTGAAAAGCCAATGTCTTTCAAGTTCGAATTTAATGGAGATTTTGTCAACACTTCCCGACATTACTTTTGAAAGCACTGACAACATCTGCATTAAATTCTAACTTGAAAGATGCCCACTAGAAATATTTACCACTGCATGCTAAAAGATTATTTTGGTCATGCCATTGAGCCACTGCAGCAATCCAGAACACCAGAAAAAGAAAACAAGACTGCTTATACAACATTTTCTAACAAAATTAATATCCACACAACTTTCTCAAAAAGTATCTGATTACTCACCCCTCTACAGCAAACCCACACAAGCTATGAAAAGGATTACAGTCAAAACATTTTAGAAACAACCAACAAACTATTATAACCACATAGCATCACTGTAGCACACACTAACTAAAGCCCTACAAAACATAAATAAATCAAAAGACCCAGGAGCCATGGGGAAAAACCAAGAGTCATCTATAACAATGTGAAACTGTAGCAACCACTTTGTATGATACATAGGCAGAAAACTATAGAACACATCCATGAACACAAACTAGCAGTCAGAGGACACAATGAAAACTCCTTAATTTCACAACACATAGACAGAACCATAATTTCAACTGGGAAACTGTCATTATCCTAGACCAAGCTAAATCTGAAAGCTCTAGAGAATTCCTGGAAACTTGGCATTCAAACAAATCATCCATAGAAACATAGAAATAAATCATATTGCAAGATCCAATCTGGGTTGGTCACTGGGACCAGAGGTTTAGTCTTCTGAGCTTTCAGACTTGTGCTGGAGCCCATCCTCAAGGAACTTCTCTCTACTGGAATATGTGTTTGGGGCTATTTTATGAGTCATATTTGTGTGGTGCTGATTGGTATGTTGATGGTTGGCGACTGGCTGTTGTTACCTTGTGCTGCCAAGCCCTAAATACCTGAAAAGCTGGTGGTAAATCAGCACTCCTGTTGATTGACAAAGGGCCCATTTCCCAGCTTCAATCATTTCCCTGGCTATCTTTGTACCTTCGTGGCCAACAATCTTCGTAGCTTCAAAATTAAATGTATGTCTTTGTTCATTGCAATGTGAGGCTACCAATGAATTCAGGTCTCCTTGTCTGACCATTCACTTGTGTTCTTGCAATAAATCATATTTACCATTCAAATAAGACAATTAAAAAAAGCTAAGAAGGAAACAAAAAGACTAGAAATGCATCATTTCCAGCACCCAATAGCTAGATAATCAGGAATTAACATGAGGCAAACAATCAAGGAAAAAATACTTGGAACTACCAAGGACAAAACCATATTCTACCAAAATTGGCAAGGAAAGTTACTGTATGTAAACAGGGAGAAAACTCCACACTGAGCAGTTTATCTAGTTGGGTAATGATACATCAGCAGAGAGCACCAAGATCTACGCAAACCCAATTCTGAAAGAAAATTCAGAGCACTTAAGAATTGGAGCACAGTAGAGTTTGGGAAGAAAGGATCCCTGGAAAGCAGCCGAGACTTTTGGGGAAAGAAAAGTTGCTGAAAATATGCCAGCACAGAAAAAAGAATCTTAATGCACAATAATCTTTGTTACCTTAATGATTCTGAAAGACAACTAGGCAAAGGCCTTAACGTTGTAAGGATGATTATCTATCTACATACATAACCTGTATGTGCAAGTAAATGTAAACAAGCTATTTTAAGGAATTGTACCTTGCTATGCTGGGTGTTCCATGTGACACACGAGTGAAAATTGGTACCAAGGGAGGGGAATTACTTTACAGCACAGATTGACCATAAACTGATGGCAGGCAAGATTTGCTTCTTATCGGAGGATTTATTGAAATTCTGTTAAGATTACAGTGGTGATGCCCCTCTAACCTGTTCTGGGGTGTAATGATCCAATAAAGAAATGGCTATGAGAAATTACACTCAACCAAGCATCACAGGTGCTAGAACACCACGTTGCAGCAGAATATGAATAGATGAAAATTGTTGAATAACATTAAACAATTCTGAGCAAATTGCTTGTGCTTACTTTCCATACTACAGTAATCTGTATTAACCTGACCATGCAGTCTCTTTACAACAGGAAGACACGGAGTCTTTTCTAGCAACTCTCCCCAATTAGGGCACTAATTTCTCTGTGAAACCCACTGAGAAAGCAGTGTTCCTGAGAGTGGATGTCTCTGGATAGTTCGTGGCAGAACTGAGGAGTTCAAAAAGAAGCAGTTGTATTATAATGGAGAATCATTAGTAATAGTTGTTGACCATATCCTATTGAGGTTGCTCATTGGAGTTATAGAACTCAATATACACTAAGAGCTAAGAATCATTTTAGTAGTGTTTTGGAATGTATATTGTTATAGGGAACAGTAAAATATACATTTTTATCAGTAATGGCCAAGAAGCTTGGCTCAGAAATCTTACCAGATAATCTAGTGAGGCATCGGAAACAGAAATTACAAGCAAACATTAAAAGAGTTGATGCTACAATACAAAATCCATTAAGTATGCCTTCCTCCACCAATTTATCTTATAGATCTGTTGGCTCTTCCTTGTGTAATGAGTTCTAACTAGAACAAAGTAATTAATGGGAACCATAAGGAGATCGACAGTGCCTCATAAAAATCAATTTTAATAAGGAAGGATCTAAATTCATAACTAAGCAAGTTTATATTATTATTATCAGATGATCAGACTGGATTTGGCATTTTTATCCACCTATTGAGTCCTTTCTAAGGATATGGGATAGGCAGATATGGATGTTTTATGGTGTTAAGGGAATTGTCATAGGGTGTAAGCTGTTTCAAGTAAAGCTGCCTTTTGCAGTTGACTGATGGTGTATTTGACAATGCCAATGCTGTCTAAGTAGTACTCCAGTTGTTTTGGGGTTACACCCAAAGTGCCTATTACTATTGCTATTACCTTCGCTTTCTTTTGCCACAGTCATTCTATTTTTATTTCCAAGTCTTTGTATTCTCTCCGATTAGGTGACTCTGGGTGGCTTATCTAACTATGCTCATGATCATACCATGTTAAACTGGCAGCCAGCCATGCTCATATTATTCGTGTCACTCCCAGCTCTGTACATAAGAAGTGGAATCAGGAAGACTATCAGCAATTGGAAAAAACAGGTATGGATGCAAATTAAGTCCAATACTGATATACAATTATCAGTGGGTTTTCCCTTTACTGATTTAATTACTTCTACTTCAAACTTTCTGCCTCAGTGGAATAAAATATAAGAGATAAGGAAACAAATTCAGAGAATGGTCCTTTAGAAAGAAAAATCTTTGTATTTGGCCTAAGCCTGCCTCTAAAGGAATGTTTAAAACTTCTTTTTAGCTCTTTTATCTATGTATACTATGGGCATTTATTTCTATGTGCCTAATTTCTATGGGATTTTTTGTATGGCAGTTCATTGCAAGTTAAAATGGGGAACATTTTAGTCCTAAGAGACCATTCTCCTTTTAACTAGCCTTACCTCCCAAGAAATATAGTATACAATTTATTCAGGAGATTCAAATAAGAATCATGGTTTCTGCCTGAATGTTGCATCCATTCTGTTTTATTGCAAGACTGCTCCTGGCTTGGTGAACGTAATCTGTTTTTTGCTCTCAGTGTCATTGCATACCAGTTCATCCATGACACTGAAATCAGAGCCAATGTTCTCCTTCCTATCCTGTAAAGAAGGAGATGTAGGGAATGTCCATTAGCAACTAGGAAGGACACAGTAGGAAGGAGTTTATATACATTTCCACCTCTTCAGTCGATGTCCTGCACTTACTGTTTTACTCTAGAGGTTCTGTAATGATATGAGCACTAATATGTTAAGTTTCCATTACACAAACATTTGCAGTCATGGCTAAGCTGGCAGAAGAAAAGGAAAGCAGAAGAACAAAAAGATAAACCTTCAGAATACAAAAGAGCTCATAGACTCCTTGTTCAGAACAATTAAATATTTTCAATTTTCACAGGAGAGTATTTAGAAGAGACAAGCAAAATTGTCTCGGAATATTCATTCATCTTTAAAGAGACTGAAGCAGCCTCCGAGTAATCTTGCCCCACTGCTACATCTCACTGTCTGCTTTCTCTTCTTTCTTTGTCTGCAAATCATGTTGCTGTTGTCTTCTTCACTCTGTTCCCTTTCCTCTCAACTCCTGCTCTTACCTGCTTTTTTTTTTCTTTTCCCACTTTCTTCAGTCATTCTCCCTTGCCAGTGCACAGCCACTACAATCTTTCTTCTATGTTCCCCTACCCCTTTCCTGTCCCCATATTTCAGTCCAAGTATTCAACCCTCTTCTTTGCTTCAGACTTAGGATTCAGATTTCCAAAGATCCCTTTCCCAGGATCCAATTCTGTTTTCCATTCTGGCTCTTCTCCTACATGTAGGATTCAGCTACCAAGGCCAATAAGTAATTTCTTAGGACAAATTTAAAAAGCAATTTGAAACTCTGTTAAAAATGAATAACTAATAAATATGGTATTAAGATTTAGTGCCCATGCAACACAAATCTGTTTTCTAATTGTGATAAATATGTTTTTCCAAAAGAAAACAACATCAAGTTTGGAGAACTATAAATATAACATAAAGTTAAGTATAATATAAGTACTTATCCAACTTGTGAAAAACATTTAGATCAAACTAGATGGCCCTATGAAGAAATCCCTGATGCAGTGAAAAAGTTCACAGTTTTAAGATGGAACAAAAAGCCTACCATACAGCCATGGAAATGCCTAGATGGATATACAAGAAATAATAGTTTTATTACAATATTCTATGTACAAAATGTTTCATATATGATTAAAAAGATACTATGCATAATATATAGTACAAACGTAAATCAATTTTCAGCATTTTCTGTTTGTATATGGATACAACATTATATTAACATTTGCCTGAATGAAAACAAAACAGGATTGCTACATATTAAAAAATTATACATATCCCTAAACTGCCAAGTCAATGAAACATACCCACCAAGAGCTTTAAGTAAAGGTAATTGCTCTATGTGTTTACAATTGCTTAATTACTTTACTTTGCCAAAAAGGTCATTAAAATAATTTTAAGACTGAATTAAGTTTAAGGATTAACTGTATGTTACATATTTTCTAAGTAAGTTCTGTTTAGCACATTTAATAGATGTAAAAGCTCACAAGTGATGATATAAAGGATAATTTACGCTTGCAATGCATTTTTATCCAATTAATAGATTGCCTGTGTGTTGCATATTTTGCATGACAAAAGAGGTGAATATTAAACTGCCATTCATAATGAAAATGCACTTTGCAAATTAGAAGCGCCGAAACAGAAATTTTTCACCCTGTTTAGGAAATAAACAGTCCTTAACCAATTAAACTGCATTGTAATAATTCTATGATTTATTGCAAGTTGTTTAACTTTCAAAACTTGGCTAACCCATATTAAGGTCACAATCCATCATGTCTTGCTTGGAAAGCCAGCAAATAATGGCTGTTGTATTAGCTGCTTTTGATGATAGTATGAAAGAAGTATTAGCACTTGTCAACAAAACTGCTTACAACATAACATTAGCATGCATGGGCTGCTGTACCTATTTATTATTCTGGCAGCTTCACACATATTGTTACAAGCTTATAAAACATTTTGTTGGGTAGAAACCAATGTACACTGTTGATTTTCTGATAGACTGGCAGCATAAATGTCTAGCCTGACTTAGTTCAGTTTAAGTGTAAATAGAGACAAAAATTCTTCAACCTGTTCTCTTATTGATATTGAAAAGTGCTGAATTATTCAGCATCTAGCTCTTCTGTTTGTGTCTATCACAGTTATCAATTACCCATCAGTCTACTTGTCAAAACAGAATGGATTAATGTAGCTGAAAACAAGACAAATAAATGGATACTATAACAGGGGTTCAGAGTTGACAAACTGTCAAAGGGAAATCCAGGCAATGACATTTACCGTCAAAAGGGGGATAGCTGGCTTGAGAGAGCAAACCTTATTCTTTCATGAGCCAAGAATGCACTTATCTTATCGTAACTAAATGAAATCTGATTACTGTACTAATACATTGACAATACTGATACCACAATATAGTCAATATAAGAAGGCATTCTGTTGTACAAATATCTTCAAAATCTCATAGAGAATATCTTGTAAATTTAAAAAATGCAGCCAATATAAATACAATTTCAATTATTGGGAGCATGTTATGGATCTCTAGGGATATAATTTAAAAAGTGCTTGCCAAGATAGTAAAATAACATCCAGCAAACCCAGTCTTGCCTCCATTCTGATCTTCAGAGAACAAAGCACTTGGTTTGAAGACATTATTTCCAAACATCATAGGATTAAAACAATCTAATTTGATTTCTTCAGGAGGAAGGTTAGCAATGACTATTAATTTAAATTTAGTTTTGGATTAGTGTAAGGATTTTTTATTTTTTCTAATAAATGCCCTCCAGACCAATTTAAAAGAATTATAATCACCGAATTCTTGAAACTATTGCTTCAGATTGCCAATATTTTCATTTAGATATTATTATTATTCTGTAAAGTCAATGCACCAGCACTTATTGGTATCTCATACAGCGTCTTTGGAAAAATTAACAATTTTAATTTAATGAACTTTTAAAAAATGTATATCTTACATTTTGTATGTTAAAATGGTTATTCTTAGATAAATGTGTATATAATTGCACATTTTATCATTTTTAAAGGGGTTAATTAATTATTACAGTGCTCTATAGTATAATACCATTAACATGATTGTTTGACAAATGCCAAATCATTTCATTTTGTGGAATTAACAACTAGAATCAGCTAATTTAAACACGGAAGTACTAAATAAGACGAGGAAGATTATAAAGAAATGAATGTACAATCAAGTTTGCTAGATGTGATAAATGTTAAAAACTGTTTATAAAACTGCTGTATCTGCTAGAATGGGATTATGTCAAGCTTGTGTAAAGAGCCAATGTTGTTGTTGCTTTTTACTTATGTTCTGCTTTATTAGTTCCATGAAAAAAAATAATATCTTATTCTATACCATCTATATCAATAAAAATATATATTTATAACATGGGCTATAACTTTGACCCTATAACAATTAGAACCTTTAGTTAGAAGGAATATGCAATCTGTTCTTGTCAAGAAAGATATAAGGTAGCGATTTAAGAAAATACCATAGAACACCATCCCTGCAGAGGAGAAACAATACTCCAGCTGTGGCAGAGGTGACCATTACATTTCACATTTATAGACAAAATCTTGCCAGACTGAAGACTCTACTATCTGTATCTAAAATGTATTTTGTGAACTTTTAGGGAGGAGCTACCTTCATCCTCTTCCTCTCACACATAGTATCTGGGCTGAGTTTCCTCTTACTCCTCTAAAATGCATTCTTTCCTCCTAGGAATCCACTTCCTTACTGCATTCTATCACACTGATGCCTCAGCTCCGACTCTGAATAAGCATCAAATGGATGATGCTTTTCAGTTGCAGCCTTAGGCTTCTGGTGCTGATGTGCAAGATGGTTGGACCATTCTCCCTCCTATAACCCGTCAATGCAGATACTCATCCCACCCACCCACCCACCCACCTAGGCAGGCAGGGAGTCAGATGGCCTTACAGGAAGAATCTCAGCACACTGTCAGTTATAGAAATAGCAATAGCACTTAGACTTATATACCACTTCATAGTGCTTTACAACACTCTCTAAGTGGTTTACAGAGTCAGCATATTGTTCCCAAGAATCTGGGTCCTCATTTTACCGACCTCGGAAGGATGGAAGGCTGAGTCAACCTTAAGTCAGTAGGAATCAAACTCCTGACAGTAAGCAGTGAGTTAGCCTGTAATACTGCATTCTAACCATTGCGCCACCATGGCTCCTCCTTATTTTCATTTTATTTTCTAAATATTTTATTTTATATTAAGACTTGAACTGTTTTTATTTGAATAGCAATGTGTTGGCATTGCTATAATTCAAAGCATAATTACCAAACTGTGGGTCTGAAAATTATAGGGATAATTGCATGCATCTCTGTGATTGAAGCAAACAAATACAGTTTTCTTACTCTTTCCTCAGATTTAGATATTTTAAGTCAGCTAAACAAATTATCTGATTTGCTAGTTAGGAATTCCTTAAAGGCAAAGACATTTCTGGATGGCTCAATGATGAATTTAATTACAGTTGAATTACTTAATAGCCCATTATAACTCTAATTGATAAAACTATTTATAGTTACTTCTATGCAGTTTTTGGATTATGAACAGGCAGTGCTATTTTATTCTGCCTGTGTGAGCCCCACATTTTATACAACTCAACTTTATATCTAAAGTGAATCAGCAGGTATGTTTTACTGAAATATACAATAAATCTATGCCCAATTCTGAACCATATTATTATTCTAAAAGGTGGGCTTATCATCCCAATAGTTTACAAAATTGAGAGGTGGTTGCCATAAAGTATTTTTTGGCTCAAATTTTATTAGCCTTACATTCTCCCCTGAATTTATATACTGTAGATCCCTTATTTTTCCTCTCCACTGTTGGGCAACCATGTTCTATACTTTATAACAGTTCCTGCATTCCTAATATGTTAAAGAAACAACTATGAAGAATAGATATAAAACTTCAGTTTAAACTATATTTTTCTGTCTGCAAAGCAGAGGCTCTTCAACTGGTTTACAGTTCTTTCCTTCATTTTAGAAACATCAATAAGCACTTAGATTAAAGAATAATATGCAAGGAACAGCTTTTTCTGCATGGACATATTGATATACTTGTCCAGAGGGTGGTGTTCCCTTTATTTTCACAAGTGGGAGATTTTTAAAAAATATCATTGGACATATATCTTGTCACCCACAGTAAATATTTGGCCAATATCCATTTCTCCCTTATGTTCCCCTGCAAAAGACTATACAGAATGCTCATAATTGTTTCCAAGGCTATTACTCCATAGTGAGTTTCTCATTTGCACACAGAAAATCTCATACTTAAGCCTAGAAAGAATTCATTTGACAGCTGGGACGGTGCCTGTCCATGTATAGATAATGCTGAGCAATTGAGGTCAGTGGTCTATGTTATAGGCAGCTTCCTACGTCCTAAATTAGGACATAAAATCTTTTCCTGACAAATCATGTAACTTTAACTACTGAAAGTTGTATGACTGGGACAGTTTAAAAAATTAAATAAATAAATACTGGGTAATTAAACAAATGAGAAAGGTAGTGTTGCAGAAAATATACAATATATTTTTGGGGTTGCTGTATAATGTTTCTGTCATAAAATACAACATCAGTTGAATTCATTTTATTTTGCACAATGATCAATATAAAATAAGGGATGGTACAATAAAAATATCTACATTATGGTAGCATTCCCAAATATTATATAACATCCAACTGACATTAAATCTAAAATACATACAAAGAAAAAAGTGAATAAAATATTTGTGTTCCTACTACCTTGCATCATAGTTTAAATAACAGCAATATTTTATTCAGTAATATCCAGTAAATCTAAAATATTTTATATTCTAAGCATATATTCTTAGAATATAATCCTAAGAATATTTAATACTCTTTAAAGCAATTTAGTAGTTATTCCTTTTTGGACACTGCAGATAAAATAATAGTATTTAAAGATATTGAATTTTATTGTTAATCTACAAAGCAGCCCCAAAATGGACAAATATATTGTGGCGATACATAATATATGCACAAATTACAATTAAATCCATTCATCTAGAGCAGACATGTCAAACTCGCACGTCACATGACGTCGCGCAACGTATCGGGACAGTTTTGCCATTGCCGGCAATGGGGTGGGCGTGGCTTCCGTGTGACGCATCCGGCCCGCAGGCCAGCAGTTTGACACCCCTGATCTAGAGAATAGTGAAAAAGGATCATAGTTGTGGGAAAGGCCACGCAGAGAAAAAAGAAGAAGAAAAGTTAGACAAAGTAGGGAAAATTAGTCAGAGAATATACCGTAGATGCAAAGCCTTCACTCCATACTTTTCACATTTAACTATCTTTTAATTTTCTTTCTGTGCTATTGTGCTGACAATAAATCTATTATATGATTAAATTAACAACAAATATTTAGGTGCAAAATACAACTGAAAAAAGTTGAGCTGCTTTCCATCTTTAATTCTCAAAACTTGTATTTCAGATAATCTGTTACTTAATCTACTTGAAAAATTAGATTATAATATCATGTAACAGTAATAGTCAGTAGGTTTTCATTACATAATTCACATTAGTGTCATCACAATTAAATTTGTTACTATTGTAAGCAGATATCTTCACCAGTGTTTAAAAAGTAGTGTTTTGTTCAAGTGGGTGGTAAGGAACAAAACGTAACAAATCTAAATATCTTTTTTTGGTACCGACCTAATATTTGAATAATAAACTTTATTATTCCACATTGCTTTAGTGAAATGTATTTAAACCAGTGCACCTAAAAGTGGAGCATTGCCATCCTGTTTTCCATTAAATTGCTGTAAATTATTACAATAATGCATTTTCCTGACAAGATCGTTTTCTGTACACAACCTGAGTTTATTTTCATAACTTCTATTTGATCATTATACAGTCAAATAATACTTCCTATGAATGAACTGTAGACTCAAGAAGAGATTTTCACTATAAACTAAACAGCATTTACAATTTAAAATATGATTTGTCATAATGCAATATTTTATTTGGCATAGCAGGTTAGGCATTCCTGTGACCTATACTGGAGGAAAGAACAGATTACTAATTTAATTCAGTTCAGGACTAGTTGTTAGTATTTTCCAATTAATATAGTCAGCCATCTCATTTTGTGGCTCTGGGCAGCTTATAAACAATTAAAAACAATATAAAATACCAAAGTAATTCAATAATTTAAGAACAATAAAACAATACAAAGGCCACATATAAACTGGACACTACTAGCTATATTTTATGATTAGCTATATTTTATTATCAGATGCTGACCTTAATATGATTCAACAAATTAGATATCTTTATTTAATTGAAGGATGACAACGATTTATCTAAAACTAGAATTTACTTGCAAAGGTCTAAAAGAATAAAGGAAAAAGTGATTTTCCTAGTGGAGATGGTTCATTTGATAGAACAAATGCCATAGTTCAAGAAGCAACAGCAATTGTACCCACTGAAAACAAAAATAAGACATTTTCTGCAAGAGTGTTTTAGAACTAAGGAGAAACTTCCTGACAGTTAGAACAATTAACCAGTGGAACAATGCTCCATTGTTGAATGTTCCAACACTGGAAGTTTTTAAGAAGAGACTGGACAGCCATTTGTCCAAAATGGTATAGGGTTACCTGCCTGAGAGAGGGTTGGACTTGATGACCTATTATTATTATTATTATTATTATTATTATTATTATTATTATTATTATTATTATTATTATTATTATTATTATTATTAAAAAATCATAATGATCTTTTTTCCAGGCTATCTTGGCAGTGTTTCAGCTTTCTCAAGATACCTCCACACAAAGCAAATATCATTCATCAAAAGTTTCATTTGGTCCTTGTTATCACAACTTATGCTGCTTAATTTTTATTCAATGAATTCACTTTCTTATTTATTAGATGCAAGATAGCCGCTGTTCCCTAAAGGCCTTGTATGCAAAACCTTGCTTGTAATCCTGTCATTTCAAACCTCTATAGGCTTTTATACAGCTTCAGGAATTAGGAAGAAAGAAGCAAACAATTTAGATTCATTCATGCAGATATTAAATTTGTATATGATTAAGGAAATGAGAGGAATTTACACAGAAAACCTAACATAGCTACTGCAGACCAATGGACTATGTTAATCCATGTATATGTACAAATTATCAAATTTATTTCTGCTCCTAACAACAGCTCAATATTATATATTTAACTTGACAAGTTTGTGTTTCTCATATGTGCTTTCAAAGTGGATTTTTTAAACTGTTCAAATAACAATACATCCAATTACCAGAACAATGCCCAATATTTCTGTTAAAATGCCTTATATTTCAAAATATGCACATTTAAAAAATATTATTATATAAGTTCTGAATATTGATGCTGAAAATTTATTAAAGGCAAAAAAAGGATTTGAATTAAAGTCGCTACTAATTATCAAATGTTTTCTAGTTTTAACTCTCTCTCTAATGCTTGTTATGAGTAACAATAAAGTTATCATAATACTCGATGCCTTAAAATTTAAAGAATCCCAGATATTTCAAATTAACCTCAAAACGTGATACTATGAATATCACTAATATATGAATTACTAACTAAATTAAATATATTTCAGGTACTCTTAGGATAATGATGAATGCATAACATTATCTACACAATAATGCATATTCATTTTATAAAGAAAATATAAAAGCATACAAATTCACAAACTAGTAGTAAAATTATAGTCAATACATTAATGTTCATTTTTCAATTATTTATTGCTTATGTTACTAGGGTCCAAAACCCTAAAACTTTAGTTTTTACTTCTATAAATACTTTTATTAATTGTCGTAATTTTAACTTTACAAAGTTATGTAAATTGGAAATGTGGCACGGCAGCATTCATTAAAGAGAGCAGCAATTATTTCCATGTTATTAATAGATAAATCACTTCAGAATTCTCAACAACTGAAGTAGTCCCAAACAAGGGCAATTGAGTAAAAAGTTACTGTTTTAAATACCTGGTCTCAATACAAACTTCATAACACCAGTAATTTATAAGTACAGCCTGGATAAGGAACACAAGTATGGTGAAGATTTTAAATCTTTATAATGCATTTATGCTTTAAAATAAACTGAAGTAGCAACAGATGACATTCTTAAGCTTAAGTGTGCTGAAAATTTAATTAAATGTGATGAAAATTTAACTTAGTGCACTTCTTGAATAATTAGACCTTGTCTGATATCTATATTCAGATTTCAAGATTTGCTGCTCATAGAAAAATCCAGCTTATCAAGTTTAATACACATTATTTGTATGCGTATGTCACTATGATTTTCATATTATTTGCCACTGATCAACCTATATAGGACAATATATATGAGAAATTGTAATAATTCCTTAAGTCCTTTACTAATAATGATGTACACATTTACTGGTAATAAGTACACTAACCATTATTTATTATTGCTCAACTATTACATATTTGCACTTGGAAATCCTGTGATTTGTATAGCACAATAGTATGTTAGATGAAGATATTTAAGATGTTACAATAAACTGCTTCTGTTTTCATTTTGCATTTAATTTCAGTGCCAGACTCAAAGCATAAATTTTTTATCACCTGCAATGCTATGAATAAAAGATTAAAAAAAAGATCTCAGAAGAAATTCTAACACATGCGGTGCATGCAGCACATTGTGCAGTCACAGTGTGCATAACTAGATGTTTAATTTCCATCATTTTCCCCTATGTCAGGAACATTATTATTACGGTTAATACATCATGGAGTTAGTTTCCAGTATTCCAGCTCCAGTATTCCATTAAATTTCAGTCTGCTTGTTTCTCGACAGGAAATCCACCGAGAAGCTGCAGAATTTGAAACAGGTAGGTATTCTGTTAGAATTCCATATTTTTTTTAATATAAAAATATAAATATCTTGTGGGTTTAAGGCAGATATTGAGATTTACAACACCACTTTTGTTTGTTTCATGAACTAGAAATAAATCCATTTGCAAATGCAAAGAAATAAACAATTTTAATGGTAACTTTACTTATTAAGGCTTACTTCATATTTTAAATCAAAGGACATGATGATTCCCAGAAAGTGATAGGTGATGGTATGAGTTCACTGTTAAAGCTTTTTTCCTTTAACAGTTAAAAGTGCATTCTGTAGTAGTATGTATTTTCATTTTTAACTTCCTTAGCATGCATCCATATGTAGATGGACATATATTCATCACAATATTCCCTTTTCGGATAAGCAGTGTTACATAGACTGAAGAGAAGAAGTGAGAAATAGTAAACTGGATTAAAAAGTGTCATGAATGAATGGGAAAAACCCAATGATTATTTATTTGTCAAATTTATTTGACATCCATCTCACAGTTTAAGGTAATTCTGAGAGGCTTAAAGAAAGATAAACACACAGAGATCTGACAATTATTAATACAAAACCAAATCAAAATTACAAAAGTTAAAACAAACTAAAAAATAAGGGTGTGGAGGGGAGCGGGCATGGCTGCCTTCTGCGTTAGTGCACCAACCACCTCCAGATTCTTCTTCAGCATAGCCAGGTTTTAAGGCTTTTTCTGAAGACTAAAAGAGGGGGAGGATGTCCTATGGCAGTGATGGCGAACCTTTTAGAGACCGAGTGCCCAAACTACAACCCAAAACCCACTTATTTATCGCAAAGTGCCAGGGCTGCATCAGCATTGTGGTGCCCTCAGGGAGGGTGTGGGGGCCTGGCCCACTGGGTAGTGTGGCTGTAGTGGTCATGGCAGACTTGGTGGGCGTGGCTGGGGCCAGGGCGGCGGGGGCCAGTCCCTTGCCATCTCCGGGACATCCCCGGGGGGCCAACACCGCTTGCTCACTTCCTGCCCTGTCACTTCCAAATGCCACGTGCTCGCTATTCTGGCGAACTCTGCTGGAACAACGGCGTGGTGCCCACAGAGAGGGCTCTGAGTGTCGCCTCTGGCACGCATGCCATAGGTTCGCCACCACTGTCCTATGGCAAGATGTTCCAAAGGGCAGGAGCCATGGCAAAAAAGACTCTTCTTCTGGATCCCATCAGCCAAAATTCCTTGGCTGATAGTATCTGCAGTAGGCCCCTTTTGCCAGTATTAGTGGAATGGCCAATCTCATTGGGAAAATATAGTTACACAGTTCTTATCCTGGACCCATGCCATAAAGGGCTTTAAAGATAATAATCTACCAGAAGCAGATTAGTAGCTACTGCAGCTTGTGTAACAGTGGTATTATATGTGCCACCCTAGGGGCATCCAAAGCTGCCACAATGCTGTGCTCTGGACCAATTACTTTTCAAGGGTAGTCTCACATAGAGCACATTGCAGTAATCTAAGATGGAGATGACCAAGGCATAAGTGATTAAGTACAGGACCTCATGATCCCAAAAAGGGAGCAGTTGGCGCACCACAAGAAATTGTGCAAAAACTCTCCTAGTCACGATTGCCACCTGCTCTTCAAGCAGGACTTGTGAATCTAAGAGAACTTCCAAGTTGAGCACTGGGTCTATCTGGGGTAGTGCGAGTCCCTCCAGAATTAAAGATGATAAATCTCCAGATGCCAAGGCTCCACATACCCACAGCCACTCCATGGTTCAGTTAAAGCTTGTTGTCCCTCATCCAGGCCCCCACTGCCTCCAGACATAGTGAAAAGGACAGCCACAGCATCACTTGGATTACAAAGATTACCTGAATGTGAAAGCATCTTTGCCTGGTAGTATATGGAAAGCAACTTATAAAATTCACTGCAGACATCACTCTACTTACAAACTTTCAAGTTGTGAACTTTTACTGATATTAACAAACCTGTCCACAGCTCTAACCTAAAAGGTCTTGGAAGCTGGGACAAAGAGGGAAAGGATTAGTTTATATCATGCTGCTTACATATGCTTATTAGTGCCATTGCATGAACATCCTTTTGAGAAGGATATGTCTGGAATAAAATGCCTTGGGGCTGATGAAATGCCTTGGCAAAGTGGAGGCAGGAGTGGACCCACCCAGAAAAGAATCTAAATGTGCCAGGAGAGAAGACAGTCACTGAGGCAGGGAGGAATCTAATCTACCTAAAAGCTGATCCAAGAGGGCAGTCTTATGGAGGCCTCTCCCTAAGGTGACCATAGAGTCTGTGATTGTAAGGTGGACAAGAAATAAATTGAGCTAAACATGTGTGTGGGAACATCCAGAGGGATAATACATATCCACGTCTTCCCTGAATGCCCACAGAGAGGCTTGCAGTAAGGAAATGGGATGGCACAAGAATGGCCATTGGGACCCAACCCAAAGCATCCCTATTTATGTCCATGGAGAATGGAGGGGCATGGGGCTGCTCATCATTGTTTGTAGGGTTCAGACCAACCAGTGTACACCTTATCCCTCTGTCCACAGGTTGTGCAATCAGTGGTATTAGGTTGCCTCACCAATGGCTCTTCCCCAGCAATACTCCCAACAGGCTATGGGATGTCTGCCCTTCACTGGGAGTGAGAGGAAGCAAAGGAGCTTGCTGCTGCTCCAAGGCATGAGGTAGGGTTAGTCTGCAATCAATCCGCTGAACAAGAAGACTGTAACTTAAGGTAAGAATTGTACTGCATATGTTTCTTATGCTTGTTGTGAACAAAATGGACTTATGAACAACCTCTTGGAACATAATCCATTTCTAAGTAGAGCATTGTCTGTAGTTTCCTTCAATTAAGCAGAGCTAAAAATTTTGAAAATGCATGTTTGTCAGCAATTAAACCAATCTTTTATTGTTTTAGAAGATAATTAATACTCATGTATAACTGTCACTGACTAATGAATATTTAGGTACTTTGGGAAATTCCATCTAATTAAGGAATATAATATGTCATTTTTTTTGGCTATTGTGCTATTTCAAAACAGTGAGTAGATTTCCATCTATAGAATGTGACTTTACCTTTGGTTTTTTTTTCTTTTAACTTATAAGTTCTCCACTTCTTCCAGAGAATATTTGGAGTCCTGAAAAGGACTGCTGTAGATAGGTGTTCCATTACAATATTTGTTTCCAATGGGTAATTAAACAATCAGTACTGGATACATATTTTTCAATAATAAAAGTGAAACAAAAGTTTCAGTTGGGAAACTGTGAGCATCCTAGACCAAGATAAACTCCCTAAAAAACTAGAGAATTCCTGGAAGCTTGGTACTCAGACACAGTACATCAGCCATTGATAGACACATAAAGATAAACCACATTTATACACTACTGAAAGAGATAATAAAAAAGCTAAGAAGAAAACAAAGAAACCAGAACACATCCTCTTCAGTAGTCAATACCTAGATAAGTAGGGATCAACACCGGACAAACAATCAAGCAGAAAACAATACCTTAATCAAAGAATTACCAAGAAGAAAACTACACCCCCACCTACCATGGCATAGCAAGATCCTGTATATAAACAAGGAGAAAACCCCACTCTCACTAGCACCAATGATGTTACCTAGTTGGGTAATGAACATCAGCATGCAAACAATCAAACTCAGATGGCACCAAGGATTCCACAGGAGTGAAAAAAAGGTTGAAAAAAAAGAGTCATTGGAATGTGTGAGAAAATGCCCATACTATTTTATGATATCAAGAGGAACAGGAATACATAGGAGTTAATCTAGATTTCAGAACAGAATGTTTTGCTGAACTCAGAGGAATGGTACATTAGATTCAATAGCTTGAAATACTTAAAGGGTAAAATGTCTGGGAAGGACAGAAAATCCTGTGAAAGTAAGGCTTGAAAGAAATATTGAAATGAGAAAAGGATTTTCCAGGTGTGCAAAAAATAAAAGGAAAGGCAAAGAGGCTTATCAAGCCCCACACCATACAAAGAAGCAAATACTATACAGCAGTGGTGGCGAACCTATGGCACGGGTGCCAGAGGCGGCACTCAGAGCCCTCTCTGTGGGCACGCGCGCCGTCACCCCAGTCCCAGGCCTTCAGCTGGGTTTTATGAAATCTTTTCGCTTTAGGCCTCCGCCGCCATGTGTAAAAAAAAAAGGTTCAATCAATCAATCAATTTCAACTTCTCGCGGGGGAAAAAAGGTCTTACAAAGTTGGAATTGATTGAACTGTTTAGTCCCACCCAGTCTGCTGTTACCACCGCAGCCACGCCCACCCAATGGGCCACACCCACCCGGCACTCGACGATGCATAAGTGGGTTTTGGGTTGCAGTTTGGGCACTTGGTCTCTAAAAGGTTCGCCATCACTGCTATACAGATTTCAGTAAATTATCATTAATGCTAGTCTGGGATAAATATAAAGAATCCTGAAAATTATAAACTGAGGTATTTGCAAGACCGCCTCCTACCAAACACCTCCCTTCGACCAGTCCGCTCCCACAGAGAGGGCCTCCTTAGAGTGCCGTCGGCCAGACAATGCCGGCTGGCGACCCCCAGGGGGAGAGCCTTCTCTGTGGCAGCTCCTGCCCTCTGGAATGACCTACCCCCCGACCTACATACAGTTGCGGACCTGCGCCTTTTTCACCGAGCCCTGAAGGCCCATCTATTCCGTGCGGCCGGCCTGGCGTAGTTTGATTATGTTTCAGTGGGGTTTTTTTATGGGTGTGTTTTTAGAACAGGCCTGTTATTTAATTCGATTTTAAAACAAACTATTTATTTATTATCGTGGTTTTTAGTATCGCCTGTTCACCGCCCTGAGTCCCGCAAGGGAGATAGGGCGGTATATAAATTTAATAAAAATAAATAAATAAATAAATAAATAAATGAATATAAATCCTTCCATTCCCCACCATCCAGTCAGAACTGAAGAAGCTTCTTGGTTGAGAAGCGAAACATCTTCAAAGAAAAACAAGAAAGTCCAGTTGCCTCTTGAAAAAGCACCTTTGGGACAACCATGACCTGGATGACTGAGAATCTCCATAGACAACAGCTAAGGTACTGCATAAAACCCTCAACCTCCCAGGCATCTGGTAAAAGAGCTGAAATTGATGAAGATACATACCACCCATAAGGGTGAGAAAGGGTTATCTATCTATCTATCTATCTATCTATCTATCTATCTATCTATCTATCTATCTATCTATCTATCTATCTATCTATCTATCTATCTATCTATCTATCTTGTAAATATTAGATATATAATATCTCAGCTTAGGATGTTGGATTATAGGTGCTTAGCATAGGCATGCTTGTAGAAGTCTGGTACTGCAGTTCAGTAACTTCTTTCCCACCCTTGCATTAAACAATATTTTACTAAGATTACAGTTGCTTTCTTTGTAAGACCTTTCCCCTCATTATAGGTCCACTCAATATGTCTCAGCCCCACCACTGCCATAATTTGTATGTTTGGTCACACAGTGCAGCAAAGAATACTTCACACATAAATATAAATAACATTGAGCTAACTAGAACCTCAGCGGATGGTCCAGAGATTCTATATTACCATTTCAACACATTATGCCACATATCTATTAGATCAGAGGTCCCCAACCTTTTGAGCACCAGAGGCTGGTTCTGTGGACAGGGTTTTTTCTGCGGACTGGAGGGAGTATGGTTTCATGTACTGCCTCGCTCAGGGGTGGGACGACGCTAGCACCGGGGGGACATGCGGGGATGGTGCTAGCGCTGGCGGGACGCTTGGGGGGCAGCGCTAGTAGCAACAGGACGCTCGGGGCAGGGCAGCGCTAGCGCTGGCAGAACGCTCAGGAGCGGGGCGGGAGTAACGCTGGCAGAATAATCAGGAGCAGGGTGGCAGTAGCGCCACTGGGACACTCAGGAGCAGGGTGGCACTAGCGCCAATGGGATGCTCGGGGCAGGGCGGCAATAGTGCCAGCGGGACGCTCGGGGGTGGGGCGGCAGTAGCGCCAGAGGGACGCACGTGCACTGGCCATCCCTTCACGCGGCCCGGTGGCCAAGCAGCTGCGGCCCGGTAGTGGACCACGGCCCACAGGTTGGGGACCCCTGTGTTAGATTATTCATTCAATTATTAATCCTTTTCAAGTTTTTGTTCAAGCAGACCAACACATGTATAAACATCTACATAATAGCAAAAACATGATATAATAAGGATGATATTCCACATCCATGCTTCTTGTGAGTTGCAAGCTGACCTTATAATCCTTCTATACATACAGAACCTTTATACAGGTAGTCTTCGACTTACAAGTGTAATGGAGCCTGCCCATTCCACTCATAACTTGAAAACTCATGGGTGTGAATCTCGTACCTCAAATGAGATCACTCCCTTGCTGGTTAAGATGCATGTGGCACGTTGTGAACTTGAGTATCTCAGGGTGGGGAAGGCCATGGAGGGCCTAGTGATGAAACAGGCCCTCAAGGCCTCCCCAACCCACTAAGATACCTCATGCTTCCCCCTCCCTTCCTGCCACACCAGACTCACCTTGAAAAGATCTGTCTCCTCTCTGCTGCGTTCCTGCTGCCACCCGGATCTGAGGCTGGGGGACGCTTCTGTGTGCCTCCGGAGGCCGGATCAGACCACCGGGCACCTTCTCCAGCCACTGCTGCTTGGATCTGAGGCTGGGGGACGCTTCTGCGGCCCTCCAGAGGCCCAATCGAGCACCAGAGGCCTTCTCCTGCCACTGCTGCCTGGATCTGAGGCCAGGGGACGCTTCTGCGTGCTCTGGAGGCTGGATTGGGGCATCAGAGGCCTTTTCCAGGCCGCTGCCACCCGGATCTGAGGCTGGGGGATGCTTCAGCAACCCTCCAGTGGCCCGTTTCCGTGTGGCAGCAGCCTGGAGAAGGCCTCTGGTGCCGGGATCAGGCTGCCGGAGAGCTGAAGAAACGTCCCCCTGGAAAAGGCCTCTGACATCCCGATCCAGCCTCCGGAGGCACGTGGAAGCATCCCCTGGTTTCGGTTCCATTCTCTGTTTCAGAGAACAGAGGCCTAAAGTACCATGTGATCACGCAAGATCAGTAGCGTGAGATCTCACTCCACTGATCTCACGTGATCTTGGGTTACTTTAGGCCTCCATTATCTGCGAATGAACTCGATCTTTGCAGGGTGAGTATTGAAGGCCTAATGCCTAGGGAGACCTGGGTTGGGGGTGGGGAGGGAATAATCAGAGTGAATGTTGCAGAGCCTCTGCGATTGCTCGTAAGGGTGAATGACTGTTGTGGTGCTGCAATATTTATACTTTCTGGATTTGCTCGTAAGCAAACTTCAAACGAGTGTTAAGTGAACTCTCATAACTCTGAGATAACCTATATTCAGTTTTCCATTTGTAATGCTTATTCATATCTTAGTTTATAAATGAGTATGACAGAAACTGAGATATTTCTATATTTTATAAAAACTAGCTGTTCTTTAAACAGATGTTAAATATGAAAATACATTTATAGATTATTTTATTAATTCATTATAATGTTAATATGACACTAGTTCAAGTATGAAATTATATGGGAGCAAAATATCTGAAGATTAGTTACCATTATTATTTAGAAATTCTTAATAGTTTTCTCTCTAGGTGCCTATATTCTCTAATCTTTTGGGGGTGGTGCCTTTGACTGATTCCTCGCAACCACCTGGACTAATCCCTGAAGTTCTCTTGGCAAGGTTTCAGAAATGGTTTGCTATTGCTTGCTTCCGAAGAATAAGAGAGAGTGACTGGCCCAAAGTCACTCATCTGGTTTCCTGGTTCATCACTTGGTGCCTTAATCATTATATCAAACTGGCTTCTTTATTCTCTAATTGATCAGCCTTTTAATATCTCAATATTAATAAAGTCAGCTATAGTAATAATAATAATACACATGTAAATACAATTTACAAGAAACACTTAATTTGTATAAATATGACAGGAAAATATAGTAGAATGTTATATTGCATTATTACATATGACTAAACCATTTTAGATATTTAAATAAAATTATAAAACATAACATGGTGTGTAAAATGAGGTCGATATAATTTTTCAATGTTGTTTATATGCTTGTCTACTGAGTACTCAAAGATCCTACCTCTTTCAATACTCTATAACACGGTTACAAGTGCATTGAAATTCATCTTGTTAGAATGGTAGTAATATATCCCACCAGGACTACTGTTCCTAGTAGCAATTTAAAATAATTATTGTGAGACTTGATGCTAGACATCAGGTTTGCAATAGAATTACAATGAGGGAAGTGTATTAGAGACAAAACATTGCTGGAAGAAAACTTCATAATGGCACAATTTGGAACTAAGCTTCAATTTGCAGTAATAGATTCTCTTTATGACGGCACAAAGGAGTATATGCACTTAGCAAATTTAAATCTATTATTAGTCATGCTTTGTGGATTGCAGTGGTGTAAGGAGAAAAGAAATTAGCTTTTTAAATATATATTTTTACATAGAAGAACACTATACAAAAATCTCCTTGTTACTGTTCAGAAATATACTTGACAGCCTTAAGAAGCAGTTGCATGGGTTCATACATTATTTTAAAATTTTTCTGTTTCTCAACTACATTTCTGAACTTTCAACAACGTACAAAATATCCCACTGGAGATGTAATTATGTAATTCCTAATTTCCTAGAGTACCTTATATAAGAAAATTGGAACTGAGAAATATTTACAATTCACATTAGTAGAGTGAGCTCCTCTAAACAAGAATCTATATTATTTTCGTGGTTTGATGTCTCTATTTAAAAATATTAAATCCCTTCAGTGCCTTCCAGAGCAAAACTCTGGCAAAAAGAAAAGTATCTTTTACAGACAATATTTTGACTGAACCCATATTGATTGATCCTAATTTTCAAGAATATTTCCTTCCCTTCTACCACTGCAAACCATCAGATTTTCTTAACTTTTCTTTTTTTTTAAAAAAAATAATCTTTTTGTAAAAAAATAAAAAGCAACTTGCAATAACATAATAATGTAATAAAACCAAATCCAAGGAAAATTTCATCACAAAATATACTATTTTTACAATGCATTATAAAACAATGGGAAAAGTAGATTAATTTTGGTACCTTGGTAATATGTTCCATAAAGATAGGAAAATGGAGAAATTTTAAGATATTGGTAGAAAATGGTCGATAGTACGTGGTCTTATGCAAAAAATGTTTTTTGTACAGAGAAGTCAATGTGTCTATGAGCATGCTACTGTTTTTGTTTATATGAATGAGTAACATGTCATATATTATGTCATAGGCAAAGATGTTGAATGCAGTGGGGATATGTTACTTAAGAACCTGTGTAGTAAGTAAGAAGAAATAACAAAAGATCAGCAATTAATGTATGATGAAAGTTGATTGAATGCAAAAGTGACTGACTCTGTACAGTGATTTGGTTTCTTACAATCCCCGAGGCTTCTTCCATCCCATAGAAGAAATCCCCTTGCTCTACTTCTCAGCGCCTAACTCCTGAAAGGCCAGTAGTTGCTGAAAATGGGGTTTATTAGGATATTGATCATGAAAATGGTGCACCAATTGCAGTGCATGCATGTCTATTGCTACCTGCCAGGACCTCTCTGTCTTTGGGTAGAAGTCAACCTGAAATGAGGACATACCAATAAAGCATTCTATGATTGACTGTGTTTTGTATTGATATAATTTATGGTGCAACTCAAAGTTGCATGGTTTAGAGTATCATACCCCATTGGGGGAGAATCATTGGAATATCATGTCTGCAGCTTATATGAGAGGGTGTCTGAAAGTTTGTTTTGGAATGTATGAGCTGCAAAAATCCAAAATTGTGCCCACATGATTTTGCCAAAGGCTGAAAGAATGAGCGTTTTGCAGAATTTGTCTTGAAGATATACAGATGAGAAAAAGAACCTTCAATAATATAAGAATGGTTAAAAGCATGAACTATCATCTCTGGGGCTGAGGAGACCTACAAGCAGAGATGGCTTTCATGACTTTTCTTATAGACAAAAAATGTTGATATGGATCATCTAATGATCATCATCCAATTATCAATAACATTACAGAATTTAATGGGGTGTGAACAGTTGGCAAATAAGAACCTCAACTCTCAGAAAATAGTAAAAGTAAATCAAATGAAAATATGCTAAGGAACCAGTGTATTAATAAAGAGAAAAGGACTGCTAATGGTACAATCTGATATAAATCATTGTACAAAACACAATATTTATCCTTTGGAGAAACTAGAGTGAATAATTTCTGTGATTTTTATTATTGCCTGTTCACCGCCCTGAGTCCCGTAAGGGAGATAGGGCGGTATATAAATTTAAATAATAATAATAATAATTGTTCATTAATTTCTCTGTCTGAAGCAGGGGTTCCTAACCTCTGGGGAACGCTGGTCTAAAGACTAACTGATGAGTCTAAGCCTGGGTTGAAAATGGTAGTCTTTTCAGTATTGATGGGGGGGGGCGACTTAAAGAGCTAATGGTCTAACATATTTGGAAAATGAAGGACTGGTCTATGGAATTTTGTTTAGGTTTGATTAGGTTTCTTTTTCTTAGATGATATGTATTCCACATACATGTGGATTTTTTTTGTATATTTCAAAGAAACCTGCCTTTTAGTTTTTAGTGCCATACAGGTAATCCTTGATTTACAGCTTATCACTTAAGAGTCTGTTCCAATTTAAGATAGATCTCAAAGAGCAAGCTCCAGATTTGAAGTTTCAATGGCCTGGACCCAACTGCAGTCATGTGACCACATTTTGGACTTTCAGCAACTGGCTCACATTTACAGTTATTTGCAGCATCCCACCGTCACGTGACCACATTTTATGTTGTTTTCTTTTGCCAGAAACCGATGCTTATTTCTGCTTTCCAGCAAAAAAACACCCCATAGTAAACAATGGGTCTGCTTACTGACTTCAGTATTTGCTTAAATACATTGTTTGCTCCATGACAGCCATGTTTGCTTAATGACTAGAGCAAAAAGGTCATACAACTTGACACAGTCACCTGACGCATTTAACGATTATTACAACTCACAACTATAATTATGGGCTCAATTATGGTCATAAATCGAGGACTACCTGTATATAACTATGTTGATAATCTAACAAGGTATCCCAAATTGCATGTGAAACCAAAGTTTGTGATGGTTGTGTAAAAGCAGTAGATACTGAAGGTAGTTTATTAGGAATCTCAATTGACAGTAATATATTCATATGTGCAGTTCATAGAACTAATGTCCACACTATGGCTCTAAGAATGGATGATTAGCTTCAGTCCATTTGTTTTGTAAAGTTGTGACAATAGAGAGTAAAATCCATAAACTATTTCCACAAAGTAAGATACAATACATGAATACTGTATATAACTAAAGTGGAAGATTGCTCAAGGACTTGTTCACACATTTTCTAATATAGGGTCCTTCAAGTCAATAAGGTGTTAAATACAATAAAGACAATGAACGGTACCACTGACCTTTTCTTAAAAAGAAGAAAGAACATGAATAAAGAATAAATGGCAACCCTCCCTCCCCTTATTTACTGTCAGATTGTCTTTCACAACATAGATTTTACTCTTCTATTAAATATTTGTTGTACTCCATGTATGTTTTTCCATGATCCTGTTATTATATTCAAGTTAATATGGCAATTAGTAAAGATATACCAAGGCTTTCCTCTAGCACTACAATAAAATAATTTTGGGTTTTAAAAATTACTTTATAAATAAACACCAAAATGAATGATTGACAAATGAACAGAAAGCTAATTCTCTTTAAATTATTGTCTTATTTGCTTACATTTTATTATATGAATCTATTTTTTTCAAAAATATCTATATTTAGCAGTTCAATATCATCAAGATCATCTTGATTGTTACCATTAGTTATTGCCCATATCCTTCACTGATTAAATTGCCTACTATAAACATATAATATCTTTAAAACAACAAGACAATACAATAACTCCAAAAAGGCTTTCAGATACCACTAATATAGAAAAAAGGCCAACTTGTCCTATACTTGTCAGATTGGCATAATGCCTTGTATGGTACATGCATGCAATGCTGAAGCCAAAAGAATATGAATAATCAAGAACTCTTAGTGTAAAATTATTAAAAATACCTTTTACCATTTTGGACATTGGGATATGAGTATGTCATCCTTACATACTCTGCCACATATTAATGACTTACAGTTTTTAAGTACACTTTTCATAGAAAATCTATAATAATTATGCAGTCATTTTTTTCTAGTATCTCAGAAAATGAGTATCTTACACCCTCCAAATGATTCCAAGAGATGAATCAGTCTCACCTTTCGCAGAGACTAGCATGATAACACTTCAGCTTGGCATTTACCATGCTTTCTGTCTTTCTGCTTAAAACTAAGTACAGTTTCTCCTACATAGCATTCTGATTAAACAAATTAACTATGGCACTGACTACAAATGTACACACTAGAGTGCTGGAAATGAACAGATACAATGGCCAAGTCTGTATTTAGTTTTAATTAAATTTCATTCTGTAGCTCAATTAATCCACATCTCCAAATGTCAGCAGGACTTAAGCAAATGGAATGACATCTGCTGCACTGTATATTGACTATAAAACCTTCACTACATGATACAGCTCTGGAAGTATACCAGGAAAATGAAATATTTTCACTAACATATAGACATGTAATATGAAAACTAAGGAATTTTAACATAACAAAGAACTTTTAAAAAATAAGAATTACTTCTATTATTAATATACTTATAACAAGGCAACATAAAAAGAATAATTCAGAACCAGATAAAAATAAGTATTAAAATGATTAATTATTCATGTTCAGCTTCTGAAACATGACATTGTTACTGTCAAACATTATGTCATTCTTTGGAAATATCTGGAAGTAAAGAAACTCTTTTACTGGTGGTGATATGATAAACTTAAAACCTTTCTAATAAATAACTTTTTAAATAAACATAAAGACAAATGCTTTATAATCTTCAAAATAGTGTCTTCTAAAATGCAAAAGTCATATCTGGGAATTATATTGATGCTATGCTAATATACATAAATTATTGTAAATCATATTTATAGCAACAGTTGTCAAATTTTAAATTAATAGCTCTTTTATCCATTGAGACTCTTGAGTTGATATAGATTTGAAGAATATGTAATAATGTACAAAAGCAATATGGTAATTCTAAAGCAGCTTTTTTCAACATGATACTCTATGTAGACCTATAGTCTTCAACTTTTAGAGTTATATAGCAGTGTTCTCTGGTACGGTGTAGGAACTGAAGCGTAACAAATCTGAAATAAGAGAAGTTTGTTCTGGCACCAGCTACGGTAACTACTCAATATGAAAAAGTACCATATATTAAAAATACCATATATAATCCTACATTGTTTAGGATTATATACACATACTATTCGTTCCATTATTTAGTAAGTCTGTGAACCGGTTTTTTGTAATGTCTTTACAAAATTTACTGAGAATACTTACATTTCTTATTCTAATAGCTTCAGATACATTCTAAGTACCAGGTCAGAATGACAAGCATAGTCAGATTTTCTGTTTGAGGTTTTATCCTCTTCATGTTTGAAATTGGGATATGAAGGAAGATGAATTAAGCCAATTTTTTAAAAGAATTTATCATAATGTTTCTAGTACAACTTGTCCATTAGAAAAATATTTCAGTAGTAGAATGCAGATGGCTATAGCAAAGGGGAAAAAAGGATTGGGTTCTTGTTATTCATGCATTCTGTTTCATTCCTCAGATTTATTTTTAGTGCCCGAGACAAACACATAAACTACAAATGTGACTGTGCCTTTCTTACTTGGCTTGACTCTCAAATCAAACCTAAACTGAAAGTTCATACAGAACAGGATTTATAATATTGCAATACTAACAAATTTTCTTGATCATATATTAGGGTTCATCTTTACTATTGTTCTCTTTCCTGGCTACATATGCTTCAGTAAATGCTATGGACATTGCTTTGAGCTCTTGGAAGAAAGTTCAAATATAGATCTAATAAACAAACAAATAAATGTGGTAATGTGAATTGCAAGATCAGCAAAATGATCAGGCTACCTACAATATTAACTTTGCCACTACTCTATTTCACATGGGAACAAGACATGCAGTTAAGTAGATTTTAGAACTATATGGAGCAAACTGAAGACATAAAGCTTCACTTGTGTCTTGATATAATCATATACAATGTTTCCAAGGATACTTTCTCAATCTGGTTCACAATTTTTAAGAATGAGTAGTATTTTCTTTACATTATTCCATCTGTCCTGCATTCCAAGATAATTTCAGGATAGTTATTACTATTTATTTCTTTTGTATGCCATTGTATAAAGCCCTTTCCTAGAGTAAATTACAGGGCATTTTAATTGCAATAATTTAAAAACAAAACAATGAGAGCACAGTTGCCTGGAAAGGTTCAACAGTAAATCATAAAAAGATATCTTTGAAAATACAATAATTACCGGAAGTCAGCCTTGATTTGTCAACAGCAAATCTTGCCAGACTAACTTTATCTCATTTTTTGATCTTGTAATTCTCTTCATTGAGATAATGCTATCAACATAACAAACCCTGACTTCAGCAACACATTTGAAATTGTGGACTAGCAAGCTACTTAAATGTGGGTTGAAAGATATAACATTTTAGTAGATACCCTGGTAGCTTCAAAATGATATTCAAAGAGTACTTATAAGTAGTTTGTCATCAAGTTGGGGAGGTATCAGATGGGATACGACATGTAACAATCCAGAGCTTCCTATTTTTCAGTATTACTAATTTGGATGATGAGATGAGGAAAAGACTTGCCACATTTGCAAATAACACTAAACCAGGTTGAATAGCTAGTTCATTAGAAGACAGAAATAAAATCCAAATGACTTTCATAGGTTGGAGAAATGAGCTGGAAGAAACAGAATGGAATTTCACAGAAACACACAGAATTATAGAGTTGGGGAAAAATCAAATGCATAAGAATAAGATGGAGAATTCTTAGTTGGTAATGGAATCTTGGAATAATAATTAACTACAACTGCATATGTGTCAGTAGTGTGATGTAGCTGCAAAAAGACAAATGTGATTTTAAATTGCATAATAGAAATGTCATTTTCAAATCACAGAAGCAATAATTCCAGTTTATTTTGCTGTAGTCAGACCTGACTTGAGGTGTCCAGTTCTGGTCACACTTGAAAAAAATTCTGAGAAATTGGACTAGATGGAATAGCTGGGAATTAGAAGCAGATTGGGTAGTGGTTAAGGTGCTGGGCTGTTCTCCCTTAAACATAAAAATCAGCTAAATGACTTTGGGCCAGCCACCTTGGAAAGTTTTTTTGTGTGTGTGGTGAAACTAGGAGGTGGAAGCATTAGATAGGTATGCTGCCTTGAGTTCACAAAAAAATAAAGATAGGATAAGTCAAACAAATACAAATGGATCAGGAGACTACCTTTCTAAGTATTCCAAATCTTATAAAGAAAAGTTCTATACATTAGTCCTAAAAAAGATAATTGAGTAAAAATATCTTCAACCACTGAAAGGCTATTATATAAAAGAAAGTCAAGCCCTGTTCTTTTTCATTTCAGAATGAGATTATCAAATCATTTATTTAAGTTACATGAAGTAGATTGCAAATGAATGTTAGAAAAAACATCCTAACAAAAAGAGTAGATCTATAGTGGAATCAATTACCGGTAAATGGTAGACTTCTTTTCATTGGATATGCTCCAGTGGAAACTAGATAGCCATTTGGGATGCTTTAATTTGGATTTCAGCACTAAATAGGAGGCTTGTTAAATGATTTCTTCCAACTTTATGATACTTCTTAGTTTACAAAGGGTAAATACCAGATTATATAAAACATTTTCTACCCAATAGGAACAATCCGTAATACAATCACTAATCTTTGTTGATAAAAAGATTATCTCAAAATAAGTTGAGGGCCAATATAAAAATTGTTGAAATAGCTGTTTCCAATTTTTTGCTTTGTTTGTATATGATATCCAGTTAGTTTATTCTGACCAATTTTTGTACACATACTAAATTGGACTGTCTTGAAAAATAAGCTAAGGTATTTTCAGCTGTGTTGTGAGCATGTCTATGTCTTTGTGTATCTGCCCGTGCTTGAAATAAATATGAGTAATTTTTCAAGCTGCTCCGATCCCAGAGAAAACTAAGCCTAATATTCTCCATCTGCCTAAACTTAATTAATGTCAACAAAGCTAGAGAACATTTCCATGTACAGTTTCATTTAACAATACTCATAAAAATTTAAAAGTTACTACAAATTTCATTAAAGACCGGATTAGCAAGATGTGTGTGTGTGTGTGTGTGTGTGTGTGTGTATCTGTAGAGTTCAAAAACTTTTTAAGTCTTACTATCACCAAAAATCCTATGACACACTATGGCATAGAATTTTCATAATTAAAATACTATAGGTACATAGGCATGATATAGACAAGTCAACGTTTGTTTTATCTGCAAACACTTCTAAAGGCTCCTGCATTTAACAGGTACCTGCTACAAATCACTCAAAATGAGATTCATTTAAATAGTGTTCTCTAAATCTAGCACCATAGTTTATTTAATCTAAAAAGACCAAAAAGAAAATCTCTTGTTTATTAAAGTTTATTTGAATTCCTTATTTTGTATAGAGAAGCCATAATTCTGAATTCACCTAATACATAATACCTTCATCTTAAAATAAACTAGCAAGAGCAGTTTGCAGCTGAGGAGAAATCACCAGATGTCTTTTAGATAAATCAATTTTTATTTTTACTGTATTATACACATTATGGTAAGAGGTAAGACATATGTCTGAACCTGCAGAATAGTTTAACATTGTGGTTTAAAATAAAGAAACTGATGATGCAGCAAAGGAAATGCTTGGTAGAGCCTTTGAAAAAAATGTTGGACATATGAACAATTACATAGGGAACCTATTTAAAAATCTCTTATTCTGCTATTAGAAATGCCCAGAGTAATTTTCAGTTCTGTCATTTGTAGACTTGTGTGGAATCAGATATTCTAAATTCATCCTCTGTGCTTAATTCTAGTTATTTGCTAACAAATTATATATTTACAATGATTCATTGAGACAAATACAATTGACATAATGTGAAATAGAATTATTGATACCGTTAAGGCTAGTCTTATACAGTATATATGATTGCTTCAAAACATTTTCAATATAACTAAACAGCAGAATTCTTATATATAGTATTTTAAATAAAGTTTTGTTTTGGGAAAAATCAATATTGGTATTGGATGTGTTTAGTAAATATTCATTTTTATGAACACAAATTCATCTTTCATAAGCCATTTTTTCTTTCTCAGTATTACTCAACTCACATTATTGTCTATTGTCTAACTTTTCTCTTCTTAATTTCATGGGATTACATGTTATCACAGTTAAAAGATGAAAGGGCTATATCAACAGAGTCTATGAATGTTAGTACTCACAATACTTCTATTTTTGATTTCTAAAAATTGTCCCACAACTTCCCCTGCTGTTGCTACCACTGTAAAATTTCAGGTAATGAGGTAAGGGGGCATTCTATGTTCTTCATTCTATGTTGTATGCCAAAATGAGGAAAATTAATTTTAATGCTAAAAGATGAGATTGGTGCTACAGACGGGAACTAAATATGACCAGCTGCTATATGAAACTGGAATCTGGAAAGGAAATCCTGTAATTAACTGAATAATAGTGAAGTAGTTTGTTGTACTTCATTGACACTCTGTGTTATTCAGAAAAAAATATGCAAGAATTTAAAATATTTTCTACATTATCCAACAATACATTAACTATATAAAAAGTAATATATTTTCTACATAGTTATATGTTACATTTAAAAATACCATACTGTGACACAATTCTATTTTAAAAAATGTAATAATATGAACATCCTAAAGATTAGAAGTAAACTCAACACATCAGGAACAAAATCTAACTCAGATTTATCCCTTTCTTCTTTAATGTCCTCCCAAGTCCTGCTGTGCTGCCTCATTGTGATGGTGGGAATCTCTTGGTTGGAATGAATGAACAATCTTGAGAATGTGCCAAGAGTATATCTCAGCAGGGTTGCCCAAGGCATTGTGAGAAAATGAAACTGGGGTTGCTACCTACATTTGGGAAAAGCAGCTGCAGTCAGGCAGACATACTTCCCATTCCCACTTCCCTAAAGACAGGCTCAGCTCATCCCTTCTCCAAAGGGCAGTAAAAGTTTACAGACCCAGAAACCTGAGGAGAGGGGCTTCTTCATTCTTCCCCCATTCACAGTTTACTTTAAGCATCCATGCGAACATTCCAGGTGCACAGTTAATTAAGCCATACCCTGGCATTTTTAGAAACATGTACAAGTTCATAGGCAGCCTCACCCACCCAAGACCTTAGCCTACAAAAGTATAGGTGTGTAGATGAAAAGGATAAGATAGCAAGTAGGTGAGGAAGCAGGAAGTGATGTCTGGCAATTTACAACTATTACAGGGAACCAACTGCCAGGACTATAAGCTACAATAGTCAGCCCACTGTGGTATGATTCCTGCCTGGAGCTTGGTTTAGAGCTTGACCTAGAGTTTGGTAGCAATCAGAAGAAGAGTAACCATTCTGAGGCAGCACCTAATCCCAACATAAACTTTTGGAGAGAGGCAAAAGTTTCATGCAACTTTAAAAACCTTAAGATTCTTGCTATACGGAATAGCCATCAAAGACTTCTTTACATGGCTACATCAACTTGAAACTCCTAGGAGGGTGGAGTTAACCCAAGGCATCAGCCTGTTGTTAGGAAGGTGCAAAATGGGACAACTTGCTGCAGCTAACTTGCTGTGGCCAACTCGCACAGGCCAACTCACCATGGCCAATTCACCGTGGGACAACTCACAGCGGGACAATTTAACAATTCAATTTAATGATTTAAAATAATTAAAAATATTTTAATTTTTGTCATTCACATTTCATTTTGTACCTCCTTTTGCATTCTTTCTTTAATGATTCTATTCCACCATTTTTTCAATATTAGTGTAACTCTTGTCCTGCAGCGGGTTGGCCATGGCAAGCTGGCTGCGGTGAGTTGGCCATGGTGAGTTGGCTGCAGCAAATTGTCATAGACCCGGAAGGTGTGGCTGCAATAAAGCATTGTATACAGTTATCATATAAGCGGTGGAATATCCAGTCCTGGAAAACAACTCTCACAGATGTGAAGGTCATCTCAGCTACTCAGCTAAAACAAGCAGACACCTATATTGGGCAGCAGCATTACAGGAAGATGCTGGAGGCAGAAGATTAGTTTAGGGTCAATGGCAAAGGCTTTGATTCATATTGTATGGGAGAAGGCAATGGTGAATTGCTGCTGTAATTTTATCATGAAAACCACATGGATAGAAGTTATAAAATCATTGACAAATCATGCTAGATAATGGGCCTTCTGCTTGGATGGCACTCAATATATTATTGAGAGATCATTGAAGATCTTTTGAAGTACAGATGGTCTTTATGACATGGCTAAATTAAAGTCTTCTGGATAGCTACATGTCATATAGGAAAACAAAATCAGAAGCTGCAAATTCAGTATTACAGAAGGAACATGGAAACTAAGAACCTCAACACAGGAAAGAAATGAAACAAGTACAACTGACATCTTAAGACTTCAATGAAATTATTGGGATTACAACTTTCAGTCAAAAGATCACAATGTTTATTACTCAGGACATGAAAAACAAAGAAGAAATGGCATTGTATTTATAGTTAGGAAGGGTATAGCAAGATCAGTACTTGACCACAATACAATAAATGATCAAAGACTTTGTGGACAACGCTTTAAAATGACAACTATTCAAATTTATGTTTCAATCATTGATGCAGAAGATGAGGTTGAGCAGAGTTTGGTCTTTGAAGAAGGAAGACAGGAAGAGCACTGACAATTTTCAACTTTGGAAATATTGCAGAAGATTCCTGAGAATACTGTGGACAGCCAAGAAAACAAAACATGGATCATTGAAAAAAAAATAACAAGAGTTCTTACTTGAGGCACAAATGACTAGGCTCACATTATTCAACTTCAGATACATTATGTGAAGACCTAGCTTTATAGAAAGGACTCTAATTCTAGGAAAGGTGGAAGGAAAGAGAAGAGAAAGACAGCAGCAAAGTGCATGAAATGGTAATAAGAACATTGGAAGATCTGAAATACCAAGTTAAGGACCTTGTCAGCAAGAAAATTTATGGGGTAACTAATCAAATCTTATAAAATATATTAATTTTGTTGCACATTTTGCTTACTAAATGTGCAAAAAATTAATGAAGGCCAAAATGGAGGAGGTTGTTAAATATATACTATATTTTATTTAATTTGGTTATTCCCACCCCAATTATTTGAAAAAATATTCTTTCTTTGAATAGGCTTTACAAGCAGGCAAGGTAAGAACATCTTGGAAGGGAGAAATAGTTTGGGGCAATAGTTAGCTTTCCCAAGTTAATCATTTGATTGAAAAGAAGTTATTTGTAACTAAATGCTTATTAGCCAGAGCCATCCACACTACTGGCAATATTTCCATGCCATAGATTTTTATAATGCTATTATAGTAGCTCCATTTTAAATTCAACCCAGTTCACAGTAGCTCTTTATGCTGAATGTTCATTTTCCAATCCTATAGCACATTGAGCTGATGTCTCTTTCAGTTTTCATACAGATTTTTTTCCTGTGCATTGATACTAAATTCAGATGTCACTCAGCACACATATGTATATGCTGGGTAACAAATCCAATTACTTTACAAGGTTTAAAAAAGACATATGCAGGCACTTCTGAAGGATCTTAGAAAGATGTCCAGCTGCATTACTCTGCTGAATGGCATAATAAACTGAATAAGAATCCATCTACAACCCTATTCAATGAAGACAAATCCAGCAACCAACAGGTTTTAATGGGGCAATTTTCATTTAGTGTTACTTAATTAAAATCTTCACATTCTGATGCTTTTTTGCATTAGCCTATGCATTTAATAATTTGCTCTGAAACAATTCTTCCTCTATTTTTGTGCATATTATTTGGAGCAAAAGAAACAATTTAGTTAAAGTATTTTTGGAAGAGCTAGCCCACTTATATTCATTAAACAGCCTCCCTCCTTCTCCAATTCCCCACAGTTCTGGTAACAGCTCTATCTTCCATTCCATCGGCTTTCCTTCCTTATCCTCCAGTATGCTCTGAAATCTTGGTTGATAAAATGTCTTTTCCATTTCCAATATGTCGTCTAATTCTTCATTTGTCTGAGTCTGGCCGTTAGTTTTTTTCCTTTGGGTCCTCCATCTTTGGGTCAGCTTCCTTTACTTTTCCTTCTATTATTTGAATTATTTGATTATCCAAATGCACTGACTTGGAAAGTTAGTTGGCAAAGGAAAAAGCTAGAGTAAGACTGAAGAAAACAGAAGGTTTGACCTATTAGAGGGGATATTATATTATCAGTTAGATGTTTGAACATGGTTAAGAATAGATTGCTAGAAATAGAAATATTATTATAACTAGATAGATAAGATTGGTAATCAGAATATCATATTTTGGCATGAAAAGGGAAATAAGAAAATGCTAAGAAGTTTGAATAAGGGAAGCTTTTGGTTACCCAAATATAACTTGTTTTGAAAGTATAAATGATTGGGATATTTTGAATATGGATGGGAAATTAAAACTGAAAAAAAGAGCAAAAATAGGATACTGACTGAATAAATGGATATTGAGTGCAAATGCAATTAAGATATGTTTTGGTTAGAAAAGATATTTTAAACTGATATCATTGATATTATTAGAAAACTGTAATAAATGCTGATATTCAACTGTATATCTATTAATAACAATAAGAATTGTATTTGCTTAATGTAGAAAAATGTTTATTACCGGAAGAAGAGAGGAGGTATTGGATGGTGTAATATTGGATTTAGTTTGAAGAAGGTTCTATGTACCACGGAATTATTAATGGACCCAGTCAACACGTTGTCTATTAAGCACTTATTTGTAAAAATAGAAAATTAATAAAATATTTATAAAAAAATGATAATAATGTGCTCTGAAACTATATAATTTGCCAGGGTTTTCCATCTTTAAGCACAACACAAAAATAAAAGCCTAGAAGCATATCTGAGCAGAAGAACCCAAGACAGGATTTTATAAAAACTAAAATACATCCTTTAGAGCAGAGGTGTCAAACTCAATTTCACTGAGGGCCGCATCAGCATTGCGGTTGGCCTGGGGGCCCCGGGAGTGTGTGGCCAGAGTGGGTGCAGCCTACTGAGTGAGCGTGGATGGAGTGGGTGTGGCCTACTGAGTGGGCATGGCCAGTTCTACATCATTCACGTCAAGGGTGCCTATGGGGGCCTGGGCAGGAGTGGGACAGATCTGAGGGTCTCTGGCAGAAGGGGGTGGGACCAGGGCAAGTGCCAAGGCATGGTCCACCGGAGCAAGTGCCAAGATGGCCACCACAAAATTGTACACTGGCTCCCAGCTGGCCTGGGCCAGGGCCAAGGCAGTGGGGGCCGTTCCCTCACTGTTTCCAGGATGGCTTCGTGGGCCACATGAAACCACTTCGGGGGCCGCATCTGGCCCCCGGGCCTTGTGTTTGACATGTCTGCTTTAGAGAAAGAAACTGATTTTCAGCTCAGAAAGCACTCAACTCAACTCGTATTAGTTCTGGAGTATAGGTATGCCTGATTTATTCCCACTCAGGAAAACTAGAGGTTTGACTTTCCATTGTTTGGTGAAAGCAAATAACTAACAATATTTGTACCTTTACAGCTTCTTATCATAATGGATTATTTGAATGAAATTAATCCATTAATGAGGACATAAAGCCTGCCAAATTTCATAAAAATTAATATAGCGAGTTTGAATTACATACATTTATAAATTATGCAGTGAAAATGCTTATACAGTTCAGTTTTTCACATTTCAGGATACTACTACACGAAATTCATTATGAAGTGATAAGGTAAAATTTCATACAAATTTAAGCAGGGACCTTTAAATGACATGTTTTTTTACCACAGTAATGCTCGCTAAGTGTACTTCCACATTATTCCTAGTAATGCTTTCCTAGCACAATTAGGCTGAAGTCCCTTCAGATATCTGTCTGAAGTCAGTCCTACTACTCTAACAGAAAAAGATAGATAAACGTTCCCATTAACAAACAAGCTATGGTTCCAATGCCTGCCAAGACCACTACCTACTCTCTGCATTGGAAATGGGCCTATCAAACAGCCTTGATTTTCCTAGAGATAACAAAACAGGTTAGGAGATTATTGGAATACAAATTACATTTGTTTTCTGTCATTATATCACTTTCATCCCCATCTACAAGGATTCCTGGCAGTCTATAACACACAAATGAGAAAGGCCTCACTGCAGACAACAAACGTAAATAAGAATCCATTATTGTGCCACACCATATATTATTTTGGAGCTGAAAAATACCTGCTGTGACTCATTTGCAAATAACTTTATGGATAAAATTCCTCTTTGAAGTGCTGAGTAGAATGCCACAATTGATGCAAGTATTATTTGTGTTTAGATTTTGAGGCCCAAACTGTATACAAGAAGTTTAAAGTTAAGTTTCTGATCTTATGTCTGCTTGATTCCTGCCTTCATGGCTAATTTGATCTAGCCTAAGAAAAGAGATTAGATGAGTACATACATGCAGCAGTCACTCCTCAATAAACACACACTGCACCTTAACCAATAAATTAATATATCATTTTAGATAATTGTTCAGGGGTAGAAAAGCTATAGATGCCATTGTAAAAAATTGATTTCCAATCGGGGTTTAGCACTTCATCAGGGACTGATGAAGTATTTATCACTGTTTTGTCAATGCAACCTCCCCAATTTTCCATGATTACTCAATAGCTTTTAGTATCATTCTTCCAGACTACTGGATGGATGTTAACTGTTTTGAATGAGGCTGCACTTCGTCTGAAAGAACAAATGAACATCTGGGAGTGATTTTAGGAGCATCTAAGAAGTGCTTCTTCCAGCAACAGCTGAATGGGAATAGGCCAGTCACAGTATCCCTGTATTGGTTATTCCCTAAAGTCAGAACTGAGAAGACAGCAACAGACACTGAATGCATCTCTGCAAAGAAACTGAAGCTGACCATCTAATTAGTTGCTACAACAAGATCACTGATTACAAACAATGGCATGACAAAGTAACAACAACAGAGCACTGGAATTTTTGCAAGGAATACCATTTACCTGCAAGCTAGAACTAACAGGACCACAAAATAAACAAAGTAATAAAAAACAAAAAAGCTAAGTGCCTGCTACATAACACTCCAAACTTAACAACTGTTGATAAGAAAGACAAAAAAAGTCTGGATAGTGGACATTGCAATACCTGGAGACAGAAGAGAAAAAACTGGAGAAAATCACAGAATACAAAGACCTGAAAATATAAGTAGAAGAACTGGGGCAAAAAAGGCAAAGATGGTACCAATAGTAATGCATGCTTGGGTGCAATCCCAAAACATCTGGAGCACCTCTCGAACACCATCGGCGTTGACAAAATCACCATCAGTCAATTGCAAAAGATAGCTTTACTTGGAACAGCTTACATCCTGTAAGGATAACTTTAATACCATAAACAACAACATCTGCCTATCCCAGGTTCTTGGGAAGTACTTGATAAGTGAATAAAAATGCCAAATCCAATCAAAACATCTACTGTATGATGAACCATAATAAAAATTATTGTTAAAAAATTAAAATAATGTGGAATTTCCAAATACAAACTGATAAAGTTCGTAACCCACCAGATTTAACTGTGGTTGAAAAGAAGGAAGTGTGAATAATTGATATGGGACTATCAGGGGACAGTAAAGTAGAAGACAAAGAATTGGAGAAGATCAGAAAGAAGGAAGATCTGAAAATCAAATCTGAAAAATAACAGTATATAAACCTACCATGGTGATCCCATTGAACCTGGGTGTCACACTCAAAAATCTTGGGCAGAACTGAAAAAATCTGTGCATTGACAAAATTTCCATCTGTCAATCACATAAAGCCACACTACTTGGATCTGCACATATATTACAACCATACATTCCGACGTTCTAGGTTCTTGGAAAAAACATAAGGCATATGAAGGTCAACACCAGCTAAAAAACTAGCAGCTGTGATTCCGCATTGCTGTGTATATAATAATAATAATAATTGCAAACTTTAAAATTGTAATCTTGTTATTTTCATCAAATAATTTTTAAGTCAATATGACAATCTATTGATGATCAAAGTAATGTAGTTCATGCTTTGAAATTCAGTCAAAGGTATGTCTAAATATGTATATTAACATTATTTTAACACAACAAAATAAATTTGTAATTGATACAATTTTAAAGAGTTACATGTATCACACTTGAAATTAATGTCTTTGGAAATTATATTTTGCACGTTACTTCACTGAAAGTCTGTGGCTTAACAGGTTATAACTCATTTATACATTATTAGATGCTTCTCTTTCTTCCATAATACTTTCATCTAATCTATGCTTCATGCTTGAGTCATGAAGATTAGAATTGACTCTCAATTACACAAAGTCTTTCTCTAAAGATGACAGTCCAAATACAGTGGAGATAAAATACATCAGGGTCTGAAATAGGTCCGTTCAGCCTCAGTGCTGCTTCATCACAAAATGATATAATTCACTGATGCCTCTGCCTAGCCTAACATATGTTCTATTCACAGCCTGCGTCATTCTTCATTTGTAATTATTTCTTTTTTCTAACCTATCTTGTAATACATTGCTTGACTGAAGACAAATACTGAAAAGCAAAAGAAGTATTATCATATGATGACCTGTTCCAGGGTATTAAACTCCTGTCAAAGTTTGATTTTAACATGGGGTATCAATGACAGTACATCAATTCAAGTATCATGTCCTGAATTAGACTATATTAATTATCACTTGAGTGCAGTATGCATGAAAGTGCAGTTTCATTGACTAAAAAGATTTGACTGAATAAAAATCCATTTCTCATTTGGTTGCTTATGGATAAAGACATTTGCTCTGTTTGCCTTGGACTGCTCTTTATTAAATATGATATGATTATTTGTATAAATCATCTCAGTAAACAATATATTGGAAACTACAAGTAAATTGAAATAAATGAAATAGATGGTAAAATAAGTTCTGAACAATATGTAATCCAAATAATATAAATAACATGGTTCTCATTAGGCTTTTGATAACATTTAAATATCTATATATTTAAATTTAATGTATTAAATTTAAATTCAAAGCATATTTAATTAAATATAATTATAATTTCAATATTTAATTAATATTTAAACATTGGAATTATAATTTCATAAAATATAATTAAACTACAAATGAGATAAAATGCAGTGACTTGGCTCTTGACTAATGTAAGACTGTACTTCCCAACATACCACCTATCCAGGTAAATCTTATGTGTGAGAAATAGATAGAACCTGGATAGTAATAATAGTATGGGAATATGCTCAATTTTTAAAAGTGTTTTCTGGAAGCAGGTAGGGACACTTTTTAGGATTGAATAACATTGCAAATTTAAAAGACTAAATACAGAGCCCATGCATATAAACTTTAAAAAAGCACTTTGTTTTCAGTTATTCTACTCATTACTGAGGTGTGTAGATTGATGGAGTCTCGGAGTGCAATTAATTAACAATGAATGCCAATAGATTAAGAGGACGGATTTGCAGTGTACAACAAGAAGTGGCACTGAAAACTAAATTCATATTAAGTAATAGAAAAAGGGACATCCCAAATCCATCACTGATCAATAGCATTAATTCTTTTGCAGCTTCTGAATTATACATTTTGCTATATTCATTTCCAGTAAAGCTATTGGTATATTATTTTCTTCCTTCACTGAATGAGAAAACAGGCAGAAAATGCAAGAGGATTACAATTTGTTTCTGATGTCAATTGGAATTACATGAAGAAGGCCTAGCAACTGTTCATTAAAAGCCCCAGATGAAAGCCTCTTGCATGAGATATTGCCATGCATAGCACAAAATATTTCTCTATCAAATAATTTCTGCTCAGTAACATAGGATAAATTGCAGATCATGTAATATTCACAAATAATTCAGTATCTTTCAATCAGCAGTCAATATTAATATTTTAATAATATAAGAACTTGCTATTTTCATCATTACTGAATGTAAATTATAGACATTTTTCTCTATGCTCTCTACTGATTAGCTGATTGTAACATTCAACTCCATATAACTGGCATTTGCCTGATATTTCACCAATGTACATATAAAATATAATTCTCTGTATTTTGCAAAAATGTAGACTAAGTAACAAGGGTGACCTCCAGTGTGCAATAGGTTTATGTCACTGCACATTATATATATCAAATTAATTTCATCCCCTAGGAACTATAGATAAAAATCTTTATATTTATATAAATTAAAAATAATATAGGAATGTTTGAAATAAGATGAACGTTACTGTCTTCTACGCTTAGAATGAGATCATTTGGGTTTTAACTTCCGATTTGCAGCAGTAGATATTATTTTAAAGAGGTACACAAGAATACAATAATTTTCTTTCTAAAACTACTATAACTTTTAAAATGCTTGATGGATAGTAATTGATGGGAAAGCCTTGTCAGTCATCTAAACTTCAAGAAACAGGACTTTTGATTACTGATGCTGGTCAACAAAAGAAATATTTGTTACTTGTCTTTTGTTTTTACATTAGCATATAAGACCTACTTCCTATTTCTTATTCTTATGATGGGGCACATAATGGGAAAAAACATCAAATTATAAAGCAATCAGTTATTTATAACTATTGCCCTGATTTTCCTCTGATCAATTCAGTGTGATGTAACTCTTCTTGTCATTTTTCATTACAACAAGCCCATAAGTTTATTATTTCGAGATATATTAATCTTACACATGGTCACCTAGTGAGATTCAAGATGACATTTAAACTTGGGTTTTCCAAATCATTCCTCCCACAAACAATACCTACCTCTTAATATAAAATATTGTTAGATGGATAAAAACCACTGGCCTATCTACCTGTTACCAGTGGTGGGATTCAGCCGGTTCGCAATAGTTCGGCAGAACCGGTAGGTACTTTTTTGTTGTGTTCTGGCCTAGGCCCAAAATGGACTTCCTGAAGCAGCATGCACACAGAGAACCAGTTGATCATATTTTGAATCCCTCCACTGCCTGTCACTCCACTGCCTGTCACTCCAGTTAGTCTTAGGAGTGCAAGTCTGATTTGGAAGCTCTAGTTAAGAATCAAAACTGCAGCCCTGTATGTTTTTCAGTGAGGTTTGATTCCATATTCATCCATCCATTTATTTATTTATATTTATGTATATTCCACCTGTGTCCTACGGATCCAGACTGTATACAATAAGTTAAATTCATAAAGCATCATAAAACCAATAAAACATCATAAGCAGAATGAATATTTAGTTTTTTTATATTTTAAATCTAGGCAGTAAAAATTGGTTTCACCATAGACTATGTGGTAGAATGAGATTGTTGTTTTGGCTTTGTAAGTGTTTTTGTACTTCAGTTAGATTTAGATTCAATTCTTAGAGACCTATTGCTTATGGATGTTATGCACAGGCCACTTATACAATGACACTGACTGACTGTTGTGATTGGAATGACATCCTTTCCCTTCTATCCTGACTATATCTCTGTCAAAAGGATTTATTTATCCCTTATGTCTAGCTCTGTCTGGGGTGCCAGAGAATTCAAATTTAACTTTGGATATTCAGTAGCTTGTATCAGCTGTCTATTAAGATTTAAGCATAATATCTCTGACAAGGTACAGCATGTTTTTGGACTATTTTTGGCCTTTTTTTAATCATCACCACATATTGATTGTTGCTTACTATGCTATTTATTTCATATTGGTAATATGAATGGGAATAGCAACAGAATTTACAATCATGCAGTGTAAGTAACTATCACTATAGTTATCTTTTCTACTAGTCTTAACATACCAAGATCCCTATTAATCACTTAGGCAAGTTCCAGCTTAGAGGTAAAAGCTGGCTCATAGGTTTATTCTGCCTATCAATAATTAAAAGCAGCATATGAAAAGTTCAAATATTTTTATTCAGAAGTGCAATGATTCTCTAAGTAATTTTGTCTAGGGTAACCTCATATGTATGCATGTATGTATGTATGTATGTATACACACACATGCACACACACTGTTTCCAAGTGTCAACTTGGAAAATTTTATGGTATGTTACATATGCCCAGAATTGCAAGCTTGTGTGTGTTTGTTTAGTCTCCATTTGTTTAGTACAGGATTTGTGGCAAAATCCACAGGTTCACTAAATGATTTTCTCCCTACTTCTTTGTTGAATCAGGGGACTATTTTAATTCATTCAAACAAAATCCTCAAAGGGATTAGTATACGTGAGTACATAAGAGCCAATATCCTAGCTATCAGTTTTCATACAATCTAGCTGAACCCTAACATTGCTTCTATCCCACATTTATTGTTCTTTCATTACAATTGTCAGGTTTTCCTGACAGCACATTATAGAGCACTTGGCTACAGAGTTTGATTCAATCAGTCAAAGATCATGCAGATATAAGTAGCAGACTACTGATAATACATCTGGAATCAAACTATTTTGGTTTAAACATAAGGTTCATAAAACCTATCAACTCAGAGGGAACTCCTTTTTCCTTCCACCTATTACAAACTACAGAAGGTTGGCATCTTCTATTACTTACTTTTTTATAGATAGCGGAAATGAATCTATTAAAATCAACTGCACATATATATCTTTATTTTTTGTACTACACTACACTCATAAAGCAGCAGTTAATAAGACTTTCACTATATTTCCTTTACACTATGAGTAGCTGAAATTTAACACAATACCTGCCATCACACTAATACTATTTGTTTCCTCCATCTGCCATTGAGAACAGCATTTTGTTGTGCTCTGAAAATACCTCACTTCAAAAAGTACTTCAGGCCTGATATCACCATTTAAAAGGAAAAGTAAGAGCAAATGTATAGTTCAGAGGAACTTTTCACCAAAACTGAAAATGCCATGTTAAAAACAAAAGATCTAATTTTTCCCTAGATGTAAATAATAAAGTTGCATGTAAATTTAGTAACATAAATTTGAGGTGATAAACAGAATGGAAGCTGGCTTCTTGTTTAGTATTCCTTAGTTATCACCATAATTGCTGCATGTCTGTCATCACTACGAAAAGAAAAAAAGTGTCTTTCTCAGCTGCTCCCCTGCTTGTTTTGTTCGCTGTATTCTTGTAAAGTGGGAGAAAATAAGTGTCATTTAATGAATAGTGCTATTCTTTGTCTGACAGCTTCATATCTGTTAGGTGTAGGAGGCCTAGTACTTTCCTTTCTGATAATGTTTTTGACAGTGCGCTAAATTCCTCCCCCCAAAGGCCAATGTAGATATTCTGCTAAAAGGAGCTCTATCTATCATGAATGGGTGCCCTCTTTTAACCCCCTTCAGCTTCTGTTCTTACATTAATTGAGCTGATCAGATTGAGTATATGAATTTGTCTTTGATGTATTCGTATGTTTAGTTGATGCTGCTTGCGCTCTCATTGGCCATGGACTGAGCTCTCACACAAATAGAACTGTTGTCATGGTAACAAGGAAGAGCGAGGATCTCTTGAAAAATATTTTTGTTTCAAAATTCAATCTAAAAAATTCTCACTGGATACGGTTCTTGGTTCTAAACATGTCATATCTAATGATGAATGCAATTAGAAATCCCACCAGTGTTTTAAATAATAAATTAGGCTAATTTCCTAAGCCTGGCATGACAACATACAAATACTAAAACGAAATCGTCTCTTTGTTGTCCGTAACAAAGGACTTATTACTTTTGTCTTTAGGATCTGAAAAATAACAGACCAAACTTCTATGCACAGAAAACCAGAACGCTTGAAATGAGCTTTTTTGCAAGGTATTTCAAACCATTCTCATATTCAATTAATTTCATATTTCAGCAAATGAAGAAATCATTTTACAAATGTTGAAAGGCATAGCAGTTGGCAAACCTCAGAGAGTAAAAAAGCCCAAAGCCATTTTTTAATTGCTGAGCATGGAAAAAGATAGGTGTTGAACATATGTTTTGTAGGCCTCTACAATCTTTCAAGCACAGGATTTTAATTCCTAAATTCTCATTTTGAATGCAAAAAGAACCTGAAAAACAAAATAGCTTAGCTGATAAGAGTTAAGAGTAATAGATATGATTTATATCTTAGTATTCCACACTACCATTATTGCCCCTGGAAATGAGATTCTTGATTTTTAAAATATTATATAGTAATACATCGCAGGAAAGAATAGTAGAGTTGCTTCTATCTAAAGCATATAAAGCATATAATTATACTACAATGAGACCCATTACAAATAGTGTCTTTTATGCTACATTCAATTAGATTTGTCCAGTCTTCTGTTGAATTCAATGTTGCAAACAATGTTAAAATTCAAAACTTCTATAACTGAATGTCAGTCGCAAAAAAGCAGATATCATAGAACAAATTTTATTACATAATATATTCCATATTTATCAGTTTTTGAAAAGTATGGTATTATAGATATATGTCAAGTAATACAGCAAATCACCCTCTTTTATAATATAATGTAAAAGTACAGCCAGATGAGCAAAGTATTACAGCATAGCTCCTTCCCGTGTTGTTGGGACTACATGGTTTCGCAAATCAATTTCAGTAAGGTAATGTTAGTTTGAGAAATAAATATAGTTTGAGTTCTTCCCAGTATTTGAAGCATCACTGCAAACGTCTCTCATGTTTCTGAAGTAGTTTTGGTATTGGGCATGCACTTGGTAGTAATGCAAATTCTAGAAAATCCCATTTTCTGGGAGGACAATTCTAAGACCTAGAGGACAAGAAGCCATTTATATACTACAGATCAGGGCTTTTTTTGTCATAGAATGCACAGAACGGTGTTCCGGCACCTTTTTTTGAATGGAAGAACTGGTTCCTTCTAAGCTGCCAGCATGAGTCCAGGTATGCCTGCAGAGCAATTTTGCGGACCCCCAGCGGCCTGATCCAGGCTCCGGAAGCCTTTTCCAAACCTGCAGAGTCCGGATTGGGCCACTGGGATGCTGCAAAATCACTCCATGGCCATAGATCTGGGCTCCGGAAGCTTGGAAAAGGCCTGGAAAAGGTCTCCGGAGCCCGGATCAGGCTGCTGGGGAGTTGCAAAATCACTCTGCGGCCATGGATCCGGCCTCTGGAGGCTTGGAAAAGGCCTCCGGAGCCCGGATCGGGCCGCTGGGAGGCTGCAAAATTGCTCTGTGGCCATGGATCCGGCCTCCGGAGGCTTGGAAAAGGCCTCCGGAGGCTTGGAAAAGTACTCCGGAGCCCAGATCCATGGCCGTGGAGTGATTTTGTGGCACCCCAGAGGCCCAATCCGGGCTCCAGAGGCCTAGAAAAGGTCTCTGGAGCCTGGATCAGGCCGCTGGGGAGCTGCAAAATCGCTCCGCAGCCATGGATCCGGGCTCCAGAGGCTTGGAAAAGGCCTCAGGAGCCCAGATCTGACTGCTGGGGGGCTGCAAAATTGCTCCCTAAAGCGGCTTCTTCTCCCCCTCCCCCGCTCCATAAAGGGCTTTTGACTGGAGCCAGAGCTGTGCATGAGTTCTGGCACCTTTTATTTTTTTTTACAAAAAAAACACTGCTACAGATGATGCTAAACTGTAACTCTAAGTGCCTCCTCTGTAAGCCATATTTCTTAAAAAAATTAGGAGTTGACATTAGCATAACCATGATTATAAGCATATATTACATTTATCATGCTCATGATTTTAAAATAAGCTGGAACATCTACATTTGCAAAAAAAAAAAACAACCTATGACTTAGCAAAATATCACTGGCCAGATTGAACCATCATACCAAACCATAGCTAGTATAACTATAGTTTATTGAATAAACCACAATTATTGGTCTCATATTTCACTTCTAGTAATAATCAGAGAAAATGATGTAAACACAGTATTCCCACATACAGAAGTATTTCAACACTGCCAGAAGAATGCCTAAGGGGAATGCACTATTTTTGATGGAAAAAAAACAATACTGGATTTGGGTTTAACAGTGGATGGTACAACCAACTGAATCATAGATGTAACAAATTTGCAATATTTATTTATGATCTGTAATGTTTACTGAGTAAAATATCTTCCTTTTTCTAATTAAAAAGTGAAATTAAGATGCATACAATTTAGATTTTGTAAGTCACCCAAAGTTTGCAGAGGTGAGCAGCCTTAACATGTTTAAATAAATAAATACATTTTGATTTTCAGACTTAGCCATCCAGTATTGCTATAAGAAATCATCTTTTAATGCACTAAAAAGCACTATTGTGGTTTTATCCAGGGCAATATAGAATAAAAGAGTATACAGAATCATTTCTACCTGTTTATCATTTATAAGAAAACACATGCTGCTATTTAAAATAAAACTATTCCCTTTAAGCTAGTATTATAATACTCTTCAAGAAACTGTTGATTCTTTAAAGAAAAAAAAATACCTCAGCCCCCCTGGACATCCATATCTCCAACAATCTTTTGTACAGATTTCCACAACATGGAACCTAAGAGAAACTCATTTTTTCTGGCTTTTAGGGTTTCACATCATTGTTGATATAGTCTGTACCAGCAATTCATCATGGGGCCTTACATTTTTCCAGTTCTCTGAGGACAATGATTGGCCCAATACTCCTGATATCAGTGAAGATGTTATTAATCAACTTTTCCATAAAATGCTAATTGCTTTGGATAGTAGTGGACAACTGTTTCAGTCTAATAGCTTTCGATAGTGGTGGGCAACTGTTTCAGTCTGAAGTTGCCATTTTTAAAATAATGTTTGGCCCATTTGTAAGTAGATGTAGGTTAAGAAAGGAAATAGATCCTTGTTTTGCTAGAAACAGAAGAAAATCCTGCTAATAAAAAACAGATGTGTAAATATTATTTCAATTTTAATATTTGCTTTCTTATTGATGTGTGCTAGAGTGGAAGCTTGTTGACCAACCTTCACAAAGTTTAAAAATAGAGTCCAGAGCTAGTAATTTTTCTGGTACCAACATATAAATATAATGATCTCACTAAATATTTTGCTTCTCATCCTAAAAACAGAGTTTATTACACTATTTTAAAGGTGGGGGACACAGATTAGAACTAATGTTACATTTCAGAGGCTATATAAATAATATATGTAGCAGGTTACTGAAAGATCACAGCAACCATTTCAAAGTGAATGTTATGAACAATAATAATTCTAGGCAACTATTTGTATATATTTGCAAGCACAGATTGCTTGAGTGTGGCAGACTTACCCAAGGAACTTGTGACCTTCCCTATAAGGTTTGCCATTGATTTTCTTCCTTCCCAGGAAGGAAGTTGCAAATCAGACTTGCCTTTGTGCTCCCACTATCAGCTGTGGTCATTTAATCTCCATAGATTTTGTCTCTGCAAGCTTCCCAAGCTTCCCCACGGATTTGTGTCAGGGAACGTTGTAAATGAGGATCATGTGATTACAGCAGTATGGCCACCACGCTTAGCAGCAGCAGTACAGCAGCATGCAAATGTCAAGAACTTACAAATTGTATTTGCATGGGAGTAATAGGTCCCAATATTCTGTAAGTTACTCCATTTGAGACACAAGAGTTTTAGTAGTATATAGATACAATGAGTAATTATATATACTTATATAATAAGAATGACTATAAATTTATTATGTGCACATAAAATTATATCTCCTTTGGAAAGAGATTAGCAGCTACATACATTTGGTTAATAAATAAGTAAATAAATAATACTCCTTAATAATAACTAATAACTAAACCTTATTCACCTACAAATACTCCCTATCAACTTCCAAAAAAGGCCTATCAACTTCCACATGAAATCTATAATGGCTGACATTAAGTCGGCAACAGGGTGCAACTGCAGTTATGGAATTAATCATATTCCTGACTGTATTTTGGAACTCTACTGTCTTCATTCATTGTGTTTACATAAAATTGTTCAAAAAAGTAGTTTCAACTACATGGATAAACAATTGTACAATGTTTTTAATATATTATGTATGGAATGTTACATAAACAATAAAATAAATCAAATATTTGTTGTTGTGAACTATTCCAAACAAATATATCCTTCTTAGGTAGCTATTACTTCTGGTATATTTTGTGTACAACTGTAGAATAAAATTACTGAAGCTATGATTCTCTTAATATTTAAATAATATATTAAAATTTAATATTCAGCACCTGGAAAATTTGTTTGTCAGCAGATGAGATAAGCTGGGCCTGGAGCTTTTATACATATGGGACTCAAAAAACCACCTATCACAAATAATTACTAAGTATACATGCTGCACAGTCCAGAGTTGCTTCTGTTCATTCTTATACATTATGTCTACACTAAAAATTCACTGTGTTTCATATACTAACATATTTTACCAAATTAATATTCATAATAGTAATTTAATAAAGCTATAGGGGCTTTAGTATATTTGTCCATAAATATATGATCATTTTTAAACAAACATGCACATTAGCTATGGCTCATTTCAATATATATTAATATATAAAATAGCAACTAAGTTTTATTTTAATGCAACATTTCTACGAAAACTGTATAACTGAATAGCAGTTATTTATATTTGGGCATGCTGGAAATTATTCATGTTTGTATATTTAATCATATTATTATTGGTGGCAACATAACTTTATTGAAAACAGAAAGAGCAGCAGATAATTGAACTTACTGAATAATATTTTAAAATATATTTTATAATACGTAATTTTTGCATATTGTATAAAGCTCTTCAGCTTTGAAGAGGGAAAAGAGAAGGGATAAGTATGAAACATTTGTACTTCATTACACCCAAATAATTCAAAAAGAAGTCATTCTAGCACTACCCTGTTAATAAGGCATCCAATTTACTAAACAATGTAAAGTGTATAAAAAAGTTACAAATGACTGTCCAAGGAATGACACTGGAAAATATTAAGTAACAGCTCTATCTCCAGATAAGCTTCACAATTAAATAGTTTTAATGAAGAGAGCTTTCAAAGACAAAAATTGGGAGGCATTGGTTAGATTGCCTCCAACTTTGTGTTTTGACATCTTCGTCTTTCGTGGCATTATATTGTCTCTGTGCATCTTACAAAGAAACCCTTTTACTAGGCCCACACATGAACAAGAGACAGCAGTGCTTATAAAAGAGATTGTCAAGGGTGTGAGCCAAAATGGGTCTCATTTGGATTTCAAGTGAACAAAACTCCTAATGCATTTCATTATAATGCATGTGAACCTCTGAAAAGAAGGATGGACTGGGATTTTCATCCCTATTAATTTATTGAAATGGATTCATTTTTTCCCTAGCATATCATGAGAGATCATGAATTTCAGACTGTGTAACTATACACACAGAGAGAGAGACAGAGACAGACAGAGACTCCAAATATAGAACAAATACAGACTCCAAATCCAAATGTGATCCAGCGTTTTTGTAACATAAGTGAATGCTCTTTTAAAAGAAATACATGGAAGGATTTAAAAAATAGAACCATATATGGTTTTCATAAAGTATTCATTTTTCTAATGTTCTAACATTGTATTGCCTAGTCCTATGCATCTCAGCTTTTCTCTCGTATGTATTCCCAGCCAGATGTAAAGAGGGCTAATCAAGTCTATATGGAAGGGCTATAAATAAACAATACTTTTTAAATAAATGTACTCATAAATATACAAATAATTTGAGGATCCAAATCTTCTTCTCCATGATTCAACTGCAAACAGAAGTTGGATGCAGCAAAAATACTAAGTGGAAGAAATGGGAATAATTTTTGCCAGTCCTTTCTTCTTCCTCCAGCCCCTCCCTAATTGCACACTTCTATCTGATGTAGAGGCCCAACTGACCCCTGAGGGCAGATTTTGGAGGACAAAGTAGTTACATAGATAATTGGCTGAAATTACTGCAACTTTCCCACATTCATCTGAGAATTCAGTTTCACGTAACTCTGTACCTAATCCAGAAAAATTCATTTATTGACAAAATATTTTATGTATATTATTTATATAGCAATAACCTACTACTATAAACAAATTATAAAAAAATAACAAAAACATATAAGCTAGAAATTCTGTGTATCTATTATAGTTAGCCTTACTTCTATGTTCTCTATACTTTTTGAATTTCTATCATAAATTATGTATGTAAACCAATATTCTAATATATGCTTTTGTATATATTAGATTTGAATATGAAGTGGTAAATGCAAGATGCTTAGTAAATCCTAATATATACCTATACATATTAATTTCGTAGAAGCCCAGTAGGAAGTGCCACAGATATTTATATTCTATGGCCTGTTTTTTATACATCCTTCTTACACAAGATATAATAAACAACTCTTGCCAAAATTATAAGAACCGATACTACACTTTGAACTTAGCCCAGGGAATCAACAAATCAATAGAAGATACCCTTCTATCTGAAAAGATTTACTGCATTCTTTACTTTTTTGCTTGTCAACTGTGTGTGTGTGTGTGTGTGTGTGTGTGTATGTGTTTATTTAATTAAAAGTAGTTAAATTCTGTACAATGGCCTATAGCAGAAAAGCATGCCTGATTCTTGATTGGTAAAAAGAAACTTCTCTAATTTTCTTTTATTTGTTTTATCACTTTTAGGTTTTGGATTATTTTATACTAATTAATTTTGTATATTTAGATGCACGATCTAGTCATCACCAAAATAGTGTTTTGATATGCTTATTGGCATAAAATTATAATAAGAAAAACATCTCAAAATTTAGTGAAACACTTATTTTTAGATTTAACCTTTAAAAATCTTGAGAATTACTATGATAAGCAATTTGTTAATGTACATCTAACATATTTTAATATTATTTTAAAAATAAGTTTATAACTATTTTATTGTCTATTATGTCATTATTACAATCATTTAACTGCTCTGTGTAATTATAAAGGCTGTAAATGTATCATAATCAATTATTATAATGACTTAATTGAAAATGGCTTTAAAGCATTTTCCTAAGTATAGTAAACAAAATTCAAGAATGAAATAATAAAATATTAAGATCTTTGGTGAAAGCTGGAAAAAGATTGCAAATTTGAGATCAGGCAAATATCTATAGGAAACATTTTTTTAAAAAAAGATTTTATCTAAAAAAAGGAAAATGACAATGGCAGATAAATTAAAAATGTTATTATTAAAATTTCTAAACTTGCCAGTATCTACCTATTAGATAGCATCTATCACACAGATACATAGATGCAATGTGGGAAAGTACAATCACGATATGCACTCATCCATGCAAATCCCTTGAGAACACCAGCAATACAATTTTAGTTCTATTGAATTAATATCTAGACTAATTTGATGAATTGGTGGAAAGTAGAGGATAATTGGTTGTGTAATCTTAAATATAACTAGACAGAATAAAGTGAGTTTGAGCATATGTTATTCACCTTAAGAAACTCTTTGTGCATATAAAATTGATATAAATAACAAGAATCAATTAATTTTGATTAACAAAATTGAACAGCAAAATTATCCATTGATCTTTCAAGTTCTGTGAAATCTGGTTATGTAGAATATGGTTTTGTCATTTTTTTTATTTGACATTCCATTAGTTTCTACTAAACTCTCCCCAAATACAACTTAATAAACCTAGCTTTTGCAATTTAAAGTGTATGATATTCTGAACAGAAAAACATAGCATACGATCAATAAACTAAATGATGTACTTATGTTAATTCATCTTGTAAAAGATAATAGTTTTGCTCAGTTTTTTGACAGGCATCTCATTTATTCTGGAGACATGTTGAAAAACATCCTGTTTTCTTTCAATTTCTTCTCCCTTTCTCATTTTGTTAAACTTAAAAAAGGACCAAAATCTTGTTTACACATTTTAGAGGTTGAAGTGCCAACTAGTACTCAGATAAATAATTTCAGCTGAAATACATTCTACATTATGCTTCATTATTCTAGATTTTATTTTTTAAAAAGTTACATATTTTGGTCATACCTCAATCTATAAAAGATTTTCTTCTCTCCTGGATAGAGATAGGAAAAATTAGATCACAATAGTTCCAACTAAAAATATTATATTAATTAAAGTAGTTGTATCAGTCATGTAATGCTAGTAACATCTAGGTTAGACTTGTGGTTATCTTCTCATGCTGACATATTTGTGAATGTGTAACTCAAATCTTTGAAGGACAATCTACTGACCTGTTATGGCCCTTTAAACACTAAATTAGTAGTGCCATATTTTGAATTAAAAACATTTAATGAATGAAGCCTTTGCGACATCTGGCGGTGCAAAGTATATGCAAAAAATTACTTTTGTTTTTACAAATCAATCAGTACTTGAAATTTACTCTCCAAAAGGCTTTGATACCCCCTAGCGGGTGGACAAAAGCAATCAGTTTGTAAAAAAACATGGACTATCATGAATCCTTATGGTGCAAAGGTCAGGATCTTGAGATGTAGTGACATTGCGACAATGAGACACTTGCTGGACAGAAAGCCTGCACATTTAAATATAAAAAAAATCTTCATCAAATGTTCCCACACATTTAAAAGTATAAAAAAATCAGTCAAAACAACCAGTGCAAGTGCTAAATAATGAAAATAAAATTTTGTATATGAATATTTTTATTCAAATTATTGTTTTAATTTCTAATAGCACCATTTTTATTAACAATTTTTGTATAACACATAAACAGACATGAAATCTTAAGATATTCATATATCTTTTATATAATCACATTCTACCTTTGTTTAAATGTAGTATAATTACTTAATTTGAACTGCTTCTTTGGATCAATGCCAACATAATATAAATAAATGTGGATAACTTGAACAACTGATCATTAACATTTTTATAGTCATTTTACAGAAACAGGTATATAAAAACATTTTCCCCAATGGAACTTAAGAGTATCTGATGTCAATAGTGAGAAATAATGATAGTAGTAAATGCACTAGCAGCTAAGTACCTTCTAAAAAATAGAAGGACATTTTAAACGCCACGATGTGAATTTCAAGAACATGTCTGCTCAGTCAAAAAGGAAAACTTGAAGAGTAAAATATTTGAGATAAAGCTTCAATGATATTAATTATAATTATGTTTGTATAAATTCTCATACTATTACCAATTTTCATATATTTGGCTGATAGAATACATTTATTTCTAACACACTGGAAAGAAGCCCTGAGTATATTAAATATTGTGAGTAAGAATGTTGGTTTAATTCAGAATCTTCTTAAATATTATGCACAGAAAATTTGTCTGCTTACAGTAATTTATACAAAAAAATCTAAAAAGAGGATATTATTTCACTATCACACATAGCAACAAAAAATTAAACCTTAAAAGAATGCTTGTATTCAGCAAAAGGGAAATCTAGCTATAATAGAAAATTATTAAAATTCTATTTTTAAATGCTTTAAACTTGATTGCGAACAATGGATTGAGACTAATGGCACCCAGTATACAAGCTGTATTTTTAAATACAGAACAAAAACTCAGAAATATTGAACTATGTTTCCAATATTTCATAGCAAGAAAGCAATAAGTCATTAGACAGGACAGAAATAGGATAGAACACTTTTGTTACCTGCTCATGGAAACTCAGTGATAATGAGTAGAACTACATACTTTTTTCAAGGAGTTAAATATTCAGGCCAGTTTTTTCCAGCCCTTACAAAGTAGTACAAAGAAGTGATATCTGTTGGATTATGTCATGTATAAAATAAGAATGAAAATACTAAATTAAGATTCAACATTTATGACCTGGAAGAGCATCTTCTGTATGTATTATTTAGAAATATTTGACATACTTCTCACTATATTATGAAAACACTGGAAAAAACTTTATACTAACTTTGTTATATAACAAGTTACATATGGCTGAAAAGATTACCTTTTATTTTAATAGGAATCTGACTAGTAGAAAACTAGCTAAATTAGTAAGGAAATTTATTCTAGAAATAAATAAAAAATGATAAAGAAAAAATAAAAAATAAAAGGAAAGACATACAGTATAGACAAAAATTGCAGGAAAAGAATAATGAAAACATAATTTAGCTTTTCAGTAAAACATTCATTTAACTTATCATTAATACGGTATAGTAAATGATATAATTTAATAACTATATCAAATAATACACAAACAGATATCTACATTGATACACAGAGTTTACCAATACATTAAGACACTAGCATAAATTATATAAAGATATGAAAACAAAACTATAGTAATGACAAATAGCAAAACAAAAATAGTGGGGTAGTTTGGTGCCTTAACCACTACCAGCTTGTCACAATGGTTAAGGCACCAGGCTAGAAAATGGCCTTACATACACATTATTTCTACAGATAATTTAAACTATTCCTACCAAAAGATTATAGGCAGTTTACGATATTAAAAAGATTACATAATTTAAAAAAACATGGCCTACTGAACAAAACTACATAAAGAACATGCAAGAAAAAGAACAAAAAGAACATAAAGAACATCCAAGAAAAAAACTGATAAAGGCCCCCAATACATCCTAACCAGAAGCTTGGAACAAAGTCAGGCCTTAAGAGTCTCTACGACATGTAGAATGTAACATTGATTCTTTTCAGATATGATGTAAATTTATGTATAAGCTTTCTCTCTTTTCTAATCTGATGCAAACAGAAAACGGAATTAAAAATTCACTTTTACTTTGAACTAGGGTCCCCCCATGTTGAATTCAGAGACTTCTTCATTTTTTCCCCTAGAATGGTTCAGATAAGCCATGATCAAATGAGTTGGGAAGGGAGTTGGGAAGAGAGAATATATGAGCCCTGAGTCTTCTTCATTTAATCTTAAATTGCTGTATAGTGTCGTATTTGATCTAAATCAGCTAACTGTGGTTCTTGTCAGATAACTCTCTTAACTTAAATGGCTGAGTAGAACAGAGAGTAGGAAAGGCAAAACGTAACTTATCACTTAATCCCATTTAGATTCCCCCATACTCTCTATTTAAAAATGAATTTTTGACATATATTTTGATTCAATACTATTTGGTATTTGTCTTAATTATCTGAACTTTTTTGGTCAGGTCTATTATTTCCTTTACCTATTTAGTGTGCTTTATACAAAGGAAGTAATAAATCCTTTCTTCAACAATAAATAAAATATGCACAGATCAAAATATCTTGGGGCTATTTTTCAAGGTTCTTGCTTCTGAAATTACATTGCAAATTGTGCAACAGAAAGCTCTCAATACTGAGTAACTAATACAATACTATAAGATTTTTCTTCAGCCCAAATTAGACATTTAGGTTGGTCAAACAGTCAGTCAGATGTTTCAATTGGATTTGGCATTTTTACCCATCTATTGAGTCCTTCTCAAAATCCTGGGATAGGCAGATATTGTGTGATAGCGTTAAAGGTATCATCACAGGATGTAAGCTATTCCAAGTAAAGCTGCCTTTTGCAACTGACTGATGTTGATTTTGTCAATGCCAATGGTGTTCAAGTGGTGCTCCAGATGTTTTGGGATTGCACCTAAGGTACATATTAATATTGGTGCTATGTTTGCTTTCTTTTACCACAGTCATTTTACTTTGCAGGTCCTTGTACATTGTGATTCTCTCAAATTTTTTCTCTTCTCTTCTGCTGTCTTTAGGAACTGCAACATCCACTAGCTAGACTGTTGGAATTCAACATTATGGAAGCACAAGCAATAGAACACGGTCAAACTAGAGTCTTCAACATTATGGAAGCACAAGCAATAGAACACGGTCAAACTAGAGTCTTGGACTTTAAGAGAGCTAATTTCAATAAACTTAGAGAGGGCTTGGGAAGGATTCCATGGATGAGAATCCTCAAGGGGAAAACAACTCAAGAAGCTTGGGAAATTTTGAAAAGTGAGATAATAAAAGCCCAGTCTAGCACAATACCAACAAAGAAGAAAAATAACAGCTCTCAAAAGAAACCAGCATGGCTGCATAAAGAACTCTCTGATAAATTGAAAGATAAAAAGGACAGGTATAAAAAGTGGAAAAAGGGGCACATAACTAAGGCAGAATATCAGCAAATAGCCCGAGCTTGCAAAGATGAAATGAGGAAAGCTAAGGCTCAAAATGAATTAAGGCTTGCGACCAAAGTCAAAAATAAAAAAAGCTTCTTTCAACATGTAAAAAACAAGAAAAAAGGAAATGATTGGTCCATTAGTGGGGGAAAGTGGCAAGAAGGTGACAAGCAACAGGGAGAAAGCAGAACTATTTAACTTGTTTTTTGCATCTGTCTTTAGACAAAGGGAAAAAACAGTCCAACCTATTAAAAACAGTACCAAAAAAACAGAATAGAAACACAAGTTAAGATAGGCAAGAGAATGGTAAGTGATCACCTGTCCAGCCTAGACGAGTTCAAATCACCAGGACCAGATGGATTACACCCCAAGGTTCTCAAGGAACTGGCAGATGTGATCTCAGAATCACTGAACTATATTTTTCAAAGATCCTGGAGCACTGGGGAACTACCAGAGGACTGGAAAAGAGCTGATGTAGTTCCCATCTTCAAAAAAGGAAAAAAAATGGATCTAGGAAATTACAGACCTATCAGCCTGACCTCACTACCGGGGAAGATTCTGGAAAAGATAATCAAACAACGAATCAGCGAACACCTAGAGGCAAACAAAGTCATTACTAAAAGCCAACATGGGTTTGTCAAAAACAGATCATGCCAGACAAATCTTATTGCATTCTTTGACCAAGTGATAAAATTAGTGGACCAGAGGAATGCTGTGGATATAATTTACTTGGACTTCAGTAAGGCATTTTATAAAGTAAATCACAACCTACTACTTGATAAGATAGAAAAATGTGGGTTAGACAGCATCACCACCAGATGGATTCGTAGCTGGCTGACCGGGCGTACTCAGTATGTGGTCCTCAATGAAATTGCATCTACATGGAGGGAAGTGTGTAGTGGGGTGCCCCAGGGCTCAGTTCTGGGTCCTGTGCTCTTCAACATCTTCATCAATGATTTGGACGAAGGGATAGATGGGGAACTCATCAAATCTGCAGACAACACCAAGCTGGCAGGAATAGCCAACACTCCAGAAGACAGGCTTAAGATACAGGAGGATCTGGACAGACTTGAACACTGGGCGCTATCTAACAAAATGAAATTCAATGGTGAAAAAAGTAAGGTTCTACATTTAGGCAAGAAAAGCCAAATGCACAAGTACAGCATAGGTGGCACCTTGCTCAATAGTAGTAACTGTGAGAGGGATCTCGGAGTCCTAGTGAACAATCACTTAAATATGAGCCAGCAGTGTGCTGCAGCTGCCAAAAAAGCCAACACAGTGCTAGGCTGCATTAACAGAGGGATAGAATCAAGATCACGTGAAGTATTAATACCACTTTACAATGCCTTGGTAAGGCCACACTTGGAATACTGCATCCAGTTTTGGTCACCATGATGTAAAAAAGATGTTGAGACTCTAGAAAGAGTACAGAGAAGAGCAACAAAGATGATTAGGGGACTGGAGGCTAAAACATATAAGGGACGGTTGCTGGAATTAAGTATGTCTAGTTTAATGAAGAGAAGGACGAGGGGGGACATGATAGCAGTGTTCCAATATCTCAGGGGTTGCCACAAAGAAGAGGGAGTCAAGCTATTCTCCAAAGCGCCTGAAGACAGGACAAGAAGCAACGGATGGAAACTAATAAAGGAGAAAAGCAACCTAGAACTAAGGAGAAACTTCCTGACAGTTAGAACAATTAACCAGTGGAACAACCTGCCTCCAGAAGCTGTGAATGCTCCAACACTGGAAGTTTTTAAGAAGAGACTGGACAGCCATTTGTCTGAAATGGTATATGGTTTCCTGCCTGAGCAGGGGGTTGGACTAGATGACCTCCAAGGTCCCTTCCAACTTTATTATTATTATTATAGACTTTATTAACAATTGTTAAGTCTGGGATATTATATATAGCAAGTACTTGTCTGTTTAAATTCAAAATTCCCAGAACATTTTAACTTCTTCATTTCCTATTACTTTGTCCTACAAGTTTTGTGATCCCACAAGCTTTGCAAACAATTGGAATTTCTTACCAATATTCTAATAGATCATTCTTGCTATTTGCCATGCCATTGTTTCTACTGTCTGTGCAATCTTCTGGCAGTAACTAACCAGGTGGTACACTGTTTCTTCAGTTGCTTTCTTCTCAATTCATCGCCATTATTTTTGTGATATTCTTACTTTTAGTTCTGCTTAGATCCAATCCATTATTCCAGCTATATAGCTAATGACTGGAATTAGCTATCTGAAAGTTGCTGACAAACAGGTAGTTGGCCTGTAATTGCTGCCTCTTCAACCAAGTTTCAATTTCACTTCCTTGAAGTATGTTGTTAAACTGCTTGGCAATGCATTTATGATGACTGTAGCATCTTGGGGTCATGTGTTTGCCAACTGCAACCTTTCCAGCCAGCTTCTGACAAGCAAAGTCAAGGGAGGAAACTGGATTCCCTTAATGACTGTGATTCACTTAGCAACTGCAATGATTCACTTAACAACTGTGGCAAACAAGATCGTAAAACTGGATGTGACTTATTTAACTACTACCTTATTAGCAACATAAATTCTGATCCCAATTATGGTCATAACTCGAGGACTACCTGTACTAGCATCTTTTAATACTTGTGCTACCAGTAGCTGTTTCTTTGGAAAAAGCTTCAATGCAAGCAAGCTTATTCTGTTCTTTTGATGCTGTTCGACATGCTCAATTCTTCTTCTCCTTCTCCTTCTATTAAATAGCTTTGTTCTTTCTGAAAAGGTAGAGAAGTGGATGCCTAGTTTAGAAATGAAAATGATTTAATAGCTATGCTGGCTTTCTCTACTATCTTTGCCTTAGCTGCTTCTGGCAAGGTTTTGATTTCTTTGCCCTGGATAGACTTTTATAGTTCTTCCAATTCTGCTAACATGGATCTGTTAGGTCTGTTCTCTTATTTCTGATTCTGGATGTTGTTGTTTTTTCCAGCACTGGGTGTATTCTTTTCAGATATCCTCCTCACAGTCTCCTGGTTTCTAGTCTGGTGCCTTAAGCACCACACCATACTGGCTCTCTTATTATAGCTCTCTAGTTATTAGGAACAAGATTCCTGACTATTTAGAAGTCAAAGTCCCATAAGACCTTCATCAGAAAACTTTCCAAAACTTTTTCAGTTTGGTGTCCCAGTCATTTTTACCACATTCAAATCCAAACTCTTGGAAAGTTTCCAAAAGTGTGGCTCTCAAACTCGAAAAAGATTGTGAACCTGTTCTAGAATATTCCATTTAGGGTCAAATTTCAAATGAAGCCATACAACTTAGTTAAAAACAGAGTAAAAGAGGACTAAAAGGTCCCTTTAAAATTTAGTATTGAAACTGTATAGTATGTAGAACTGAACTATATGTTCAGGAGGAACATGTTTTGGACAAAAAGGCAATTCAAAATAGATTTTTGTTTGCAGATAATGAAGCAATCAAGTAATTAAAAAAGAATATGAGATTCTGGACTTAGAAATAGGAGTATGAGTTAAAATAAAACATATCAGAATAATTGTCAAGCGCCAGGAAAATCAGGAGATCCAGATAATTCAAATATGTATAAAGATTTATTATAAGTTTGAGCTTTCTTCAAGAATCTGAACTACTAACAGCCAAGGGAAATTAGTGGGAGATAAGAATAGAAGGAATTCACTGGATTTAGATCTCTTGTGGGTGTGAAGGAACTCATGATTGGTGACACATTTAACCCCCTCCCTCGGGCTCAGCCTGGTCATCTCCTACAATAATAATTATATGAATGTTGCATCCAGTTCTAAAGACAAATTCTAGAAAAAGGAATTATTTGGGCAGCAAATCAAATAAGAGCAGTACAATGAATACTCAGACACAAGGATATTTATCAGTTTTCAAGCAAAAGTCTTAGGGATATGTCCTGCATGGGTTGAAAGAGGCAGAATAACAGATGTACCTTATTGACTATTTATTGGAACTCCTAGATAATATGTGTTTGGGGCTAAAAATAAAAAAAAAGTATGAAGATATGATTCTGCTGTAATCATAAACTTTGGTGACCTAAGTAGTTAACCATGCTTCATAACTATTTCATTTTTATCCATTGGTCTATAACCAATGCGAAACTTGATTTGATTATATGTACAACAAGATGACATCTTCTTAGATACGGAATGAACAGTTGGAATGTTTTTCAAGTAACTTCCAGTGAATTTAATCAGAAGAAATATGTAGCTACTTTGTAATTTATTCATGCCATTCCATAAAGAGCAAAAGCCCAAATGTTTTCTTTCTAGTATTCCTTCTCTTCCCTAATTGGGTCATTTAGTTTACGAATTTAGAGCTCTTGAGGATGAAGAATTAAGTATAAGACCCTGTCAGTCCATTCATCTATCCATCCATCAAAAAAATAGAAGGTTCAAATTATTAGAATTTCTAACTGTTGGCATTTTAGATTCAGAAATATCTGGTAGGTGCTTGAAAGCCTATCTTACATTCTTTGACTGACATTGGCATTTTACATTTATTATGAAAGTTCCCTAGTGATTTGAGATGTTTAAAAAGTTATCATAGCAGTATCCAAGAAATCGAAACTTACAAATTAAGAAAAAAATTACATAAGCTTTTGTTTGCTTTAGTTTCTTATGCTAATATAAAGTATCCTGTATAAATTGGGGTATTTATACAGGATAAGTCATAAGAAAAGAACCATCTTCAATTATATCTTATTTTGATCAAAAAAGAAGATAGCAGGAAGTAAAAAAAAATAAAACCACAAGTGGAATAGTATTACATTAGCTATTTAAAATGGGACTGATGATAAAGAAAATTTGATTAAGGAGATTCTGCTGCTCTGCATACAAAAAGAATTCTTTGTATTTCATTAACAATAAGAAGGTATTGAATTCAATATAGCATTTACCGAGATTTGACTTTATGCATAGAAGTGCCTTCATTTTTTTAACCAAATGTACCATTGAATAACCTATACAATTATTTCAGAAGTAATTATATCATTTTACTGCTAATTTCATTAAAACCTCACTGACAAAGAATTAGTTCTTTACAGGTGGTTACAAAGTTCTTTATTAGTACAATTAATACACAGATATTCATGATATTTTACTGTGAATTTTCTTAAAAGGCTGCAATTACTAAATTAAACAATAGCAAAAAGAAGTACTGTATAAAAAAATAAAGGTCAGAAAAAGACAATTTTACTCCTCACCATATTAATAGCAATAGCTCTGATATAGCAAAAAGCACAAAAAAGTAAATCTTTCTGCTATAGTAAACAGAGCAGGTTTTTTTTTAGGAGAGAAAAATATGCTAGTTTGACCCTCAAAAAACTCTCCTCTTCAATAAGGGGTACAATTATAAATATAATTTTTCATATTCTTACTGTATACAACATTTTAACATGGTTGGCATATCACATTCCTAACATTTTCAATACCAGTTCTTATATTAAAATCAGTCTTTGGATGGAAATTAATTTCCTGATACTTAGATTTTAACAAACATTAAATTTTCATTAACATCATAAATGAAGCTTGTAATTAATAATTACAAATTATTATTGTAAGCCAATTGGATCCTTTCAGAATTCTAAAACAGTAACTAGTTAGATAGCAAAGCTAGTGTGCATATAAATCGATGCAGTCACATTTTATTACTGCAGTCCTTAGAGATAAAAATAAACCCAGTTTTTAAAAATTAGTGCAAATGCTTATTTCCCTTACTTAAACAACAGCATTTTTCAAGTCGAAAGAGAAAAAGGCACAAGTGTTAGCAATCCCATTTTGACAGCATGTGTGGTAGATATGACTTTCACAGTCTGCTGGCAGTTTGTAGGAAAGCCACCACACCTGTGACTCTGCTGTTGATTAATGAGTCTTTCAACTTATCGCTACCATCTGAAGGAGGGCCATGGCCTTTCTAAGCTTCACTGGTTCATTCACTTTCAACTGCAATCCTACCGTGCTAGCTTCTGTACAAAAAAACCCACACCTGGTTAAAGCAAATGAAAATCTCAATATGTTTTTTTAGACAAATCAAAAAGGATGTAAAACTAAAGAAAATGAATTGAAGAAAAGGGAATACAGTTGTATCATAACTGTCAACCTAAAGATTCATTTAAAAAGCTTCCCTCAGAGATATATGCTGCAAACTTTTGGAGTGACACTATTCTTTCTTCACAACAATCTGGAGGTCTGCAACAAAGGAATTTCCATTTGAAAACAATTTGCTACATGATTCAAGAGAAACCTTTCCATATTCTGCCATTATACCAAAGAACTTGTAATTTACAATTTTTTATGTCTCTGGCAATTAATAATACATTGAAACAATGAAGTAAGTGCCAACTTTACAAATAAGAATACTATAAATATCACAAGATTTTTAATCTGTCTTTAGAGAATTGGCTTAAACCAAAAGGAATCCAGAGGCAATAAAGATAACTACCCAATGAGACAAAATATCAATGCTTTGGGCTAGCTAGATAAACTTTCTCCTTTTATAGAACTGTCTGTAGTCTTCAAACTCTCTTTTCTTAACAAAATATGATCTGAAGTGTGAAGGCAATTATAATTGGCTCAGTGTCCTGAAAATAATTGCATTCATTCATTAAGACAAAAAATCCTCTTTGGAAGAAAGAAAAATAGGGTATAATTATAAAAATGCTTAAGACGGAAGCAATTTTTTCTCCGTATTATACAAAATAAGATACAGCCAAGATAAATTATTTTTGCCAAACACAAAAAAATAGTAGAAGCCTATGTTGTTATTCAACTTTAATTATGAAATGAGATTATAGAATGCTGAAACCCAAAATTATTTTATTTTCCTCAATGAGAGCAGCTTGTAAAGTAATTAGTCTTAATAAAAACATGGAATATTGCTTGTTTAGTTTTAACACTGGAAGACACAAATGTAACACCATTATTAGTTCAGACTGACTTAATTTTATGAATGAACAATATAACAACCTCTCAATCTTTGACAGCAAATATAAATCTAAATGAAGTAGGATAGAAAAGGTATTTGGTGTTTTTGAATATTGGTGTTGAAGAAGATGCCTGAGAACACCATGCCCAACCAAGAAAACAAATGGATTCTTAAATAAGGCAAAAATGACCAGGTTGAATCTACCATATTTTGAAGCCATTATCTGAAGATTTTGCTCCCTTGAGAAATCCATAACACTGGGAAATGTAGAGGGAAAGAAAAAGCAAAGACAACCTGCAGCATGGTGTACAAATTTAATTATAAAGACAATGAGTGCACTATTGAAAGTTCTGAAGAGACAGGTTGGGAACAGATCATTTTGGAGATGAACTATCTCATTCCTAAGAGTCAAAACAACTTAATGGCACATAATCTATCAATATAACTGTCCCTTATAAAAGAGAATACAGCTATAAAGAGTTACTAATCATGATAATTATGTATTACCTCAAGATTAGAGGCAATACTCCCCTAAATAACAGTGTCCAAGCATGGGGATAAATAAACCTGAATTAGTCTTTCACATATCTCAAAAAATTATAAATAAAATTATGGAGGCCCTTGAATATATATAGGTTTATAGGCTTCAAGGAACATTGCCAGGACTTTTTATATTTGATACGTTTCTAATGTAGCATATGACATGCAAAGAAACTGGTTTCAATTTAGGTTTCCAAAGAAATATTGTTGTCAAAACTGCAAGCCCCATATACATACAACCATTATCTCATGGTAGATTTGGAAGAGAAGGGATCAACAGAACAGAAAGGAAAGCTTGTTGACAGGGCTAATACTCAGTATCAAATAGGCTCTATTTTAGAAAAAAAGTATGAGGGAATTTAACTATTAATAGATGAGACATTCAAACAGGGAATATTATGACAGCTGAGTCTTTTTATAGCATAACTTTATCATTTGTTAAAGATAATATTTATAAAAAGGATAAAAGAAGTAGAGCTAGGCTGTATTTCTTTTCTATACTAAGTGATTAAATGCGGATATCCTTAGTGCCAAAAACACTGATACATTTTGGAAAATTGTTCAAATTATTATGTATACCATAACAATAGGGATTTTAAAGCATGCTGCTATAGAAAATCAGTAATATTATAAATATATATGTATATATATATATATACATATACATATATATAAATTTATACATACATAGATATGCATATATATATATATATATATATATATATATATAGAGAGAGAGAGAGAGAGAGAGAGAGAGAGAGATACATTTTCTCTATACATAGACGTATATGACATATATGTAAACACATATATGTATAGACATTATGACGTTTGACCTATTACTGTTTATATGTACACTGTGAGCTTATGCAACAGAGATAAATTTTTTGTGTGTCCAATCACTCTTGGCCAATAAAGAATTCGATTCTACCCTATAATATGGCAAACATTCATAGCACTCTAATATACATGTATTCAGTTTTGTTCTCTGATCATTTCAAACAAGAATAGTAATACTATTGCAAATTAAATATGTGCAACTAACATTTTACGTGGCTGGAGGCAGTATATAACCATGTATCTAGTGATCTATGAAAGAAAGGGTGCAACTTTCTGCTAACATACCCATCGCAAATATATTCTGCAAGGAAATAGTTTTTGCCAAATGCAGGACACACATTTTTTTTAACAATATCACCAGAACAAAGGATTTGGTAGTATTACTATTTCATAATAGTGAAAACTGCCTAGTCAGTTATGTTATTTTTATAACTGAAATTGTATAAGTAGTCCTCAACTTACAACAGTTCATTTAGTGACCATTCAAACTTACAACTGCACTGAAAAAAGTGACTTATGACTGTTGTGGCATCCCTGGGATAATGTGATCAAAATGTCATATATCATTTGTCAAATGCTTGGCAATTGGCATGTATTTATGATGGTTGCAGTGTCCTGGGTCATGTGATCCCCTTTGGCAACCTTCTGACAAGCAATGAGGAAGCCAGATTTACTTAACAGCAGTGTTACTAACTTGACAACTGCAGTGATTCACTTAACAAATGTGGCAAGGAAGGTTGTAAAATGGGGCAAAACTCACTTAACAGCTGTCTTATTTAGTAACAGAAATTTTGGACTCATTGTGGTTGTAAGTCGAGGACTACCTATATATCAAATCAAACTGATACTTTAGTACTTCTCAAATAAAATCATTTTCAACTCTTCAATATTGCATAGCAATTTAAAATTCATTGTAGTATTCATTACTATTATTTAATATAACACCATACAGTGTAGAAACAGATCTTTATATTTAAACGTTTAGTCCACTAGTTAAAATGACTTTTACATTGTTTCATATTTTATCATTTACACTTTATCAAACAACACAACGCTTATCAAACTCTAAGAAAACTTTCCCCTTCCCTAATTGCATTACCTGTGTGCTAGCAGTGTCCCAAAGGTGATTCTATTTTGTCCCATATAACTTGGCAGCATATTTGACCAATCCCACTTCCACTCATTAATGACACACTGTTGATGTAAAAAGAGAAAGTATGCTTAGTTATTAATCAGAATTAATATGATCAGCAAATTAAAACTCCAGCTGTGATAAACTAAATAAGGAAAAGTGAGGGCTGGAGCAAGGACTTACACAGATAACATCAATCTTATCAACAGAAGAAGTGTAAGTGAGCAATTAATTTATAAATCCATTTGGGGATGTAGCCATTATTTATATAAAGATAAATCATTTTTTGAATTCTCCTGTTGTTAATGGTGTTTTATTAAACTATTTTCTTTAAAACATTATACATTTTTATGCATTGTAGCAAATTACCTTTTTTACTGACATAAAACATATTAACAGGAAGACCTTAGTGTAACTACGATATGACTTTACATATCTACTGTTATATAAAATAATCCATATTCCACTAGATTATTGTACATTTCTGTAAACTTATATAATCAATGCTAACTCATGTAATATCCACATTACACAAACATTTTCCTTGCGATGTCAAATGATTTCATGGAAGACAGAATGCCATCCGAAGCAATATGGAGTACACAACATTAATTATCATTAGGTAATAGCAAAATCAAATGTCATAATGAGAAGGTGGAAAGATAACTTTTAAAACAATGTATGTTTCACCAAAAGGTGGAGAGACACTGGTCTCACTGTAAAGGATTTCGTTAAGTGGTCTTTTCTTTATATTCAGTTACAATTATTTATTTTACTCCTCTGGCAGACCAGCATGGTGTTTTTCAAACTTGGCAACTTTCAGATGCAGCTGGGAAATTCTGGGAGTTAAGTCCACACTTCTTAAAGTTGCTAAGTTTGAAAGACACTGATCTAGTCCATTCCTATCTGAAAATGATATCTCTCTTCTGATAGAGCCATAGTCATTTCCCAATTCTATCTGTGTTTAAGCCCATATCTCAGGCAGTATCTGGAGATAAGAGGTTCATATGTGAGTGGCCCATGTTTCTTTTTTTGCCTCTAGCTTCAATCCCAGAACATTATTCATGAGGGAACTCAGTGCTTAAACTGAAAAGAGGTTTCTGACACTGAAAAGATTAAAAGTGTGATAGATTACTGCCTGCTTTCCAAAGTGCTACCAGTTTAGTTCAGTTTTTTAAAATTAACTCTCTAACTGACAGCAACTGTCAGTCTCTAAGAACACATCTTTTAATTCTCAAATGTGATCTAAGAATAACTAAATGATTTTACCCTGTAGTTTCACAGGCACAAAGTACTCAAATTGAAATGGTCTCCATGTCTAAATGATTTTATGCTGGATAATTTAAATCTTCCTAAGTTACTAAAAGTTAAAACTATCATAACTGAGGAAGGAATTCTCAAGATGTTATAAATAGTTCTAATAAACAATCATTTCTAATTAAGATTTATTGAGAGATCTATAATGTATAATCAAATAACTAACAGAAACATGAAGTATGTAGATAATTGGTTTAATTAAAAGTGCCTCTTTTTATGAGACAATTAAGAAAAATCAGTATTTCATATCATGTAAACAATCTTCCTGATCTTCCACCTCGTTGGTTTATAAAATTCCTATTTAGATTTAAAAAACAAACAAACTTGTTTTTTAAACAGACTTCTGACATAGACAATGTAAATTTTAATACTATCAATTCTCCTTTTGGGATCCTATAATTGAAACTGCTATCTGTTCCCTTGATCAACAGTTCAAATCAGGGAAACCTCCTGATACAACAATTTGTTTTACTTAATTTAGTATGGGCAAAATCTGACTTGGTAAGTACCTCTATTTATGGCTGTTAGCAACTTAAGATAACTCCTTTGGGTTGGAACAGAGTTATAAATGCCCCAATCTACAAATTAGGATCTCCAATAAACCCTGCAAACTACAGATCTATAAGTTTTTTTATCCAATATATGGAAACTGAATGCCAGATTTCTAAATAATAAATTAGCATCATTTCTACAAAAGAATTCTTATTCATAGAAGCCTAAGCTTCTGTGAAAGGTTAGGTAACACTACTTTGGATCATTGTTTGTTCTTTTCTCATATTGCAGAAAAACATTCCAGTCCCCCAAGGAGGGAAACAGTTTGCTGCATTTATGGGTCTAAGGCCAAATTTTGGCAATAATTATCTCAAGATCATGATAACTGAACAAACTTCAATAGTTTGTTGAAATACTGTCAACATGGCCCTATATTATGGTTTCTGTTAAATGCTATTCAATTTTAACTATAGGTTTGGTATTCCTATTATTGCCTTTGCTTTGTATTTGCTTCTTCTTCTTTTCCATAAGTTATGTTATGTGATATAAACAGTAGGTTATTTACAGTAGTTGGTGGAATTTTCTGAACCATGTGATTTGTTAAAGATTTGAAGCAGACAGCAAAGCAAAGTCAATGACAAAATACAATTATCACTAATGTACTATAAGAACAGCTTATTTAACCGTAACTACAATTTTCAAGATATTATCTACACATCTCAAAATGAGGATGATCTGCACATATACTAACAACAAATCTTAAAAGCTAAAGTATATTTTTCAATAAGAAACATCTCTCTACCTGTAAGCATTCTACTAAATATAGGACTGCCTATAAAGAAATTTAGAGATGATCTTGGGGAGATATGAAAGAACTATTAAAGACTAATTTGCAGACAAGATTATACAGTCTTGAGAAAGAAAGCATGAGAAAGAAACCCAAGATTCTTTGATTTATTTAATATAAAATGGGACACAGAGAAATCTTTTGATTTTCATGATTCTGTTACAGATCCCAACCCCCGGTCCACAGCTCAGTGCTGGGCAGCGGCCTGTTCGGAACCAGGCCGCGGAAGTGGTGGGTGAGTATGCATGTGCAAACCATCCCCTCCCCCCACCACCTTTCCCTGAAGAGTGACCACATCCTGAGTACCTGAGAAACACTTACACATAATGTTCTTCAAACAGAACAAGGTGGATAGATGACAGTACAAAAAACTCCCTACAGTTACATGAAAACTATCAGTTCCTCTTTATATTTGTCTGTCTGTCTACCTATCGCAAAAAAAATCTATCTATCCCATTTTTGAACCATCCACCTCTCTTGGGAGATCATCATTTTACATCATAAATATGAGTGGCTAGCACACCTACCTGATAGAACTGTTTAAGATTTGGACTGCCATGAAGTAGCAGCAAAGAGTTAATGATACCCATATATCTTTACTATAAAAAATTTAGTCATCATAAAAAATTTTGTACCACAGATCAGGTAGCCCTAATCACAAACACCAGCTCAGAATGCCATTCTAAAAGCCACATATTATCTGCCAGGATTTAAACATTCTCATTCTAACAATGAAAGTAGAAAGCTAGGATCATGCTGCCATTTTACATAATTATAGCAAAAGGAAGGCCGTATAAAAATATTATAAAGAGCTACTGCTAAGTTCAGATATGCTAAAAGATCCTCAAAAAGTGGTTGGCTTCATTAATATCCTGGTCTTTTGGCTTTCATTAATTAATGAAACTATTTCAAAAATTCACACAAGGCAAGGCTATTAATCTAATTTATCAAGTCAAAACAGAGAGATTTGTAAATTGGATTCAAAGGGCAAAATGGACAATTAAGAATTGCAGGAGACAAACATAAGGTGGTAAGCAGGTGTCACAAGGCAAGGCAGAAATGTGATCAAGATGAAGCAGAAGGACAAGAATTCCATTACCCCTACTAATGAACAGTATGAACTGTAAAGGAAGCTATTCCAGTGCTTAAATTTCAGACTCTGCACAATCCCATCAAGTGTGTGATACCTATCAGTCCTCATTAAGACATCATTGAGAGATCCAGTATGATTTCATGATGTGGGCCTGGAAGACTCAGATTCAAGTGTACTCTCAGCCACTTTAAAGGGTAATTTCACTATCACTCATTCCCACCTATCTCACATGGATTTTAGGGGGGAAATGGAAGGCAATGCTGTGTATAATCCTGAGCATTGAGTGTAATGTGGAATAAAAATTTACTAAACACATATGCAACTGAAGAAAAATACAATTCATACTATTATTCTTCTCTGCAAACATATACTCCTTTTTCTGATTTTGGCTCTCTATCAAACACTATTCAACAATATTATCTTAAAACAAGCAATCTGCACTGCATTCAGAAAGTATTCAGACCCCTTTCACTTTTGTCAATTTTGTTATGCTACAGCCTGATTCTACAGTTGTTGAAATTCATTTTTCTCTCATTAATCTACACTCAGTACCCCATAATGACAAAGTGAAAACAGAATTTTAGAAATGCCTGTAAATTTATTAAAAAGAAAAAACTGAAATATCACATTGGCATAAGTATTCAGACTCTTCACTCACTACTTTGTTGAAGCACCTTTGGCAGCAATTACAGCATCAAGTCTTTTTGGGTATGATGCGACAAGTTTTGCACACCTGGATTGCGGGATTTTCTGCCATTCTTATTTGCAAATCCTCTCAAGCTCAGTCAGTTTGGATGGTGTCTGTCAGTAGACAGCCATTTTCAGGTCCCTCCAGAGATGTTCAATAGGATTCAAGTCAGGGCTCTGGCTGGACCACTCTAGGACATTCACAGAGTTGTCTCTAAGCTTCTCATGTGTTGTCTTGGTTGTGTGTTTAGGATCAATGCCATGTTGGAAAGTGAGCATTCGGTCCAGTCTGAGGTCCTGAGCACTGTGGAACAGGTTTTCATTGAAGATATCCTTGTACTTTGCTCCATTTAGCTTTCCTCCAACCTTGACTAGTCTCCCATTCCCTGCTGCTGAAAAACGCCCGCCACAGCATGATGCTGCCACCATCATGCTTCATTGAGATGATATTGGGCAGGTGGTGAATAGTGCCTGGTTGCCTCCAGAGATAATGTTTAGAACTGAGGCCAAACAGTTCAGTCTTGGTTTCATCAGACCAGAGAATCTTGTTCCTCACAGTCTGAAAGTCTTTCAGGTGTTCTTTTTGGTAAAGTCCAAGCAGACTTTCATGTGTTTTGCACTGAGAGGCTTCTGTCTAGCCACTCTGCCATAATGCCCGGATTGGTGTAGGGCTGCAGTGATGGTTGTCCTTCTGGAACTCTGTCCCATCTCCACACAGGATCTCTGGAGCTCAGTCATAGTGACCATCAGGTTCTTGGTCACCTCTTTTACTAAGGACTTTCTCCCCTGATTGCTCAGTTTGACCGGTAACATTGGAAGAGTCCTGGTTTTGCAAAACTTCTTTCATATGAGAATTATGGAGGCCACTGTGCCCTTATGAACCTTCAGTGCAGCAGAAATTTTATTGTAGCCTTCCCCAGGCCTGTCTCTTGCAATAATCCTATCTCTGAGCTTTGCAGGCAGTTTCTTTGACCTCATAGCTTTTACTCTGCTACAATATGCATTGTCAGCTGTGAGGCCTTCTACAGAGCAGTGTATACCTTTCCAAATCATGTCCAAACAATTTAATTTACCACAGGTCGACTCCAATTAAGGTGTAGAAACATGTCAGCAATGATCAAGAGAAATCTGAGCTAAATTTCAAGTATTGTTGCAAAAGGTCTAAATATTTATGCCAATGTGATATTTCTATTTTTTTCTTTTTAATCAATTTACAGGCATTTCTAAAATTCTGTTTTCACTTTGTCATTATGGGGTACTGAGTGTAGATTAATGAGAGAAAAATGAATTTCAACAACTGTAGAATCAGGCTGCAGCATAACAAAATTGACAAAAATGATAGGGGTCTGAATACTTTCTGAATGCACTGTATTTAAAAGACAGACTTCATAGGAAAAGGGGCCATTGGAACAGTCCCTGAAAATAACCCTTTCAGCTCTAACAATACCATTCCCAATGGAATGTGGGAAAGACCTTGGGAGACAAGACAAAGAGATGCTGCCTTAAGGAATAGTCAGATGACAGCATAGCTTGCAGCTGCATAGTGGGAGGATTTAAAAAAGGTACTTTGAATATAATCTAAACCAAGCCCAGTCATCCAGGATACTGCATTCCTTCTAGTGAAGAAGAGTCTACTACTTTGCAAGGCAATCTATTTTATAGCAGTCCTATTTTCAGAAACAATTCTGATTGACCCATCTACCACATGACAGCCTGTCATGTCTCCCTGCCATCTTCCTGTGACAAGACTACTGTTATCTATCTTCTATTAATAATGGGCCTAACATTTCCTTTTCTTCCTTTTACTCATGTTCTGTTTCTTTTTACTTTCATTGCACACCTGAACTTTTGTGTGTGTTTTACTCTTTCCAACTTTTTACAAGTACTTTGCTAGTATACTTTCTTGATTATTATATCTATTTTCCATTACAATACATTTTTAGCACAGTGAAAAACTCCCTATGTATTTACTATAATTTCCTAAGCAGACCCCATTTTTATCTCACTGGAATATTGTGCAATTTTACTTTTAGGATCTTTCTAAGTTCCTTTCAGAATTTCTGTCTAAAGGATCCCACCTAATACTTTTCTAAACCAGATGCAATTAGTTTCCCTCATATCTACTTATGCTCCAATTTCTTTCTGTAGTATTCTGATCCATAAGATGATTTTCCTCCTAAGATTCCCAAGTGTTTTTACTTCCTCAACCAGTTGCCCCCTTTAGTTAGAACTGGATTTAGGAGTGCATGTATATGGTTTATTTTTCTATCTTCTAAAAGATTAAAGAGTTAATAAGATCACTAAGGAATACTTGGGACTTTATAGTCTTCACCAAGGTGGTTTTCCATCAGACATCCAGATAGGCAGTCTCCCATTATTACATATAGGCACCTAGAACATTCTGTAATCTCGTCCAGAAGGGCATTATCCAGATCTTAACTGGCATGAAAGTCTTAAGACTACTATAGTAATATATTTATTGCTTCTCATTCCTTATATTCTTAATCAAGTGTTTTTATTAGGAGTCTTATACTCAAATTCTTGCTCTCAGTATTGGATCTTCACATAGTGCCACTCCTCCTCACCTCTCCCCTATTTTTAATTCTGTTCTAATCCCTTTTTTAATGTTATATTCTTCAGTCTTTACATTCTACTCATGAGATTTTATCTCAGTAGTTTTCAATAATGTCTACTAAATTATGTTCACTTTTCAGTATTAGGACTTCAAGTTCTTTTTATGTTTTTATAGAGACACTGGAATTCTAGGGGGCATGTAACTTGGTCCATCCTTTGCTGTATTTATATGCTCATTATTGGGTCTCTTCACACACTGTATATTTCTTTCAGTCCTGTTCCAGGGCTCGGTTTTGCATTATTTTCTAGACTCTGCTCCTCCCTCACACAGTTCAAAGCGTTTTGAATCAGGTTTGCATGATGCCTTCCAAACACATTCTTCCTAGCTCCCATGAGGGTGCCTCTTAACAGGAATTCCTCATCTTGAAATATGTCCCATTAAGACTTTCTGGATATCCAGTTGCTTACTTCTAGAGTCCATATTCATCCATTATCAAGTTCTTAGTCATCCCATTTTCACAGAAAGCAAGATTCTTCCAGAGTTTCTTTAACAAGATTTATTAAAAAGGAATAAAGTTACAGAGTTCTCAATAATTGGATTTTCTCTATTTAGAATCAATTTTCTGTCTCAGATTACCAAGGCAGAGACTTTCTCAATCTCATATTCACAATCCCTGTGTTAACTAATAAAGTAGAAATATTCAGAAGTTTAGGATATGGAAATCTCTCAGGCTCTAAACATACCACTATATTCTTCCTGGGTCACATCCTTAAAAAAAAATGAATGAAGAAAACACTTCCAAGAATTCCAGAGAATATAAAAAGCTACAGTGGAAAAAGAGGAACAACAACAATAATTTCTCTCTTTCCTTGCACTGTCATTAGTAGAATGAGACACAAGTTACCTATTACATCCAAAATCACCCTCATATTAGTTGTAACCTGTCTTATGACAAAGAACCCGAGAGTCACCAATGAAGGTACTAAAACCTGATATAACTATGTAGATATTTTGAAGAAAAATCTGATCACTTGTTAACAGTATCAATTTACTAAGTATCAAATTATTTTTATATGACAGCATATTAAAAGAACATTTTTTAAAAAATTTCTTAGCTGCAAAGTCAAGGTAATATAACAAAGGTTTCCGAAGTTGTAGCTACTGTACAGTAACAATTGCTTGTCACTTTCAGGTTAATAAAGCAATGCAGTCCTGTCACACAGTGACTGAATTCTACCCAGAGTTGTCAGCTTTTGAAGGTCTTATACTACTATGGTATTAATGAATGGAGGAGTCAGTTGTAGCAGCTAAAAATATTGTCTGCACTCCAAATTAAAGGCTAGCTTAACTTAAATCATTTAGTCAAACAATATTTAAGACAGTAGGAAATCCAAAAGACAAATCTTCAGTTTGAGTTGAATTTATCTGAAATGAAACCTTAATCAGCTTAGCCAGCATTCATGAGTACCTTTATTAATATTTTCATAGAAATATACAATATGATAAAAAAATATTTGTTCATTAAATGTTCAAACTAATTTTTGCCAATATTTTCAATTTTCTTTCTTCTGCACTCTCAGTCTTTTGAAGCAGGATGGGTGAGCAAAAAGATGCCACAAATTTTAGTGGAATGCTACTTTATTGTTGTAGAGTTTAATAAACACAATCTTCAAAACCTGCCAGAACTTCCCTTAGCCCCTTCTTATACCAAACAGAATCAAGGAGAGGTCAGTTTAAGTTCTTTCTCACACTTTCTCCTTTCCAGGAGTAAGTTATCATTTCTCCTTCCTGAATGTCTCCTGCATGCATTCTCAAGGTTACCTCTATTACTTTTTCCCAGAACCGTATGGGGAATATCTCTCACAGCATTACCGGATTATAAATAATTCCAACTGCAGCAAGGTCATTAACAAAAATGTAACAGAATTTTGTGCATGATTTCCTAGTCAAATTCGGCTCTGAATATGTAGGAAAGTATGTCAGGCTGCTGGCTCTCTGACAAACTGATGGTTCAGCACACTCAAGCACAGCTTTATTGTTAGCCTAACAAGCTGCTCAAAGTCAAGTCAGAGAAGGTCATATGTGACCATACTGACTCCTTCAAGATATGTAACCTTTGAGTTTAAGACACTAATATATATCTTGTTGGCCATCTTGCAAAGTTGCACTACAGAGCAATAGAGATAATGTTGTTATTAATTGCCTTGTAGTGTACTTGGATACAGAAACAACAAGGCTGCCTCAAGGTTTGCATTTTATATATGTGTATGTGTGTTTGCATGTATGCGTGTGTGCTAGAGACAACATACTCAGTATCTGAGACAATGAGCGCTGCATTCTTGCTGCTTCAGAATCTGCATGCACCATTGATCATCGTAAAAGTACTACTAACTCAGAGAGTGCTGATCATCTGTTTGGGGCATGCCTCATAACAATCTTATTCCTTTTGCAATGGACAATTAGGTGCATCAAAGCTGTAAACACTGACCATCTGCCGGTCCAATATATAGCACAATATATGTATCTTATTCTAAAAAAGACAGCTCTAGATTTGAGTTACTAAAATTTCAAAACAAAGATATATATATATTTCTAGTAAAGAAAACAAAAGTTCATAGAGTTCATTATATCTAAAGGGAAACCAGGGGAGAGGGCATAAGTGAAGAATTTGTAAAATAAGAACTGAAAGAATTTTTAGAATGTTGAGGTGGCTTCTTCCCCCCTCACCCTCAAATTTCAAGGAGTCAATATGAGTTATGATGCCAGGCAAATAATAGATTTATCCATCTTGTTCTAATGTTTATGTTGATTTATGTTTCTCATGAAGTTTAATCTGCTATTTTTAAAAATAGAATTTTAAAACCTGGCAACTATAATTTATGGAGGTTTTTCAACAGTCCTCTTAGATATTTTAATATTGTCTTCTGTAACAGAAGGGAGATGCTTGCAAATCAGAGACACAAATACTGAGTTGTTTGGTTCTTCTGGCAACTATAAAATGTTATCCAGGTGGCTCAGTGGTTAAACAATCTTAACCATTTTATTTTTTGTTTAAAGGGGGAAATTCAAAGAGGATTTTTCTATAAAAGTAAAAGGGAAATCAAGATGAGTAACACTAAAATGAATTAATCCTACTTAATTCATGGAAGGCCATCAGTTTAACCACAGAACCATCTTACACAGATTCTGGCAATTAATTTATATGCAAAAATCTCATTCTTTTAGATTTGTGTCCAATTGTTAGGTAACACTTGGTTGCTTAGATAAGACTATGATAAGGGTTCCATATGGAAGAAGTGGCAGGATTGCTCATAGGGTAAGGTTGTCTCAATAATCTATTTTCTTAACTACTTCTAATAATCAAAATAATTTAGGATCTATTATATCTTCTCTGATACAGTCCTGTTATAACTTGGGAACAGATTTAGGCCTCACCTAATTAATTAATTTCAAATCTCTGTTGAATGTCAGATAGGTCTGATATTTCACTTGAAACCATAGTATCACCAAGAATGTTACACTCTTATATATTACTCATTGGAAGCTACTCTGAATCAAGAAGATAATTTTCCATGAGATGAACATGATTTAGATGTTCCAGCTAATAAGACTGCCAACATTTCCAAGTTAAGCATAGTTGTGTCATAAATCAGGCATAAGGGATCAAAATAATCTTCTGGCAAAATATCTATTGGCTTCTTAAGAATTTTTAGAAACCAATAAAACACCAAAAGCCTGAACTGTCAAACTTGTAGGGAACAATATACAAGTGCTGATTAGAGTATCCCTTCTTCCATCAGATACAATGATGGAACAAAGTTCAAATTTTCTATATAATAATATTTATTCTCTTTATCAATTTATTGATGTGCTTATGTGAGAAAGCAATTAAGATGTAATATTGTACCGAACTGGAAGCAATTTCTAGTAAAAGTATTCATTCCATCCCATACTGCTCAGTATTATTTCCCAACTCATCCTACAGTATTTGGATGAAATCTTAGAATACAGTCACAATACATGAAATGAAATGGAATGAGGGGGCAACATGGGGAAGATGTTATAACAGGAGAAACTCTGCCAATACAGATACCAGTCCTTGCTTCTATGAATCACTTATAAGCATGATTCATTATTGAATGCAGTAGATCAGGGGTGTCAAACTGCCGGCCCACAGGCCGGATGCATCACGCGGAAGCCGCGCCCACCTCATTGCTGACAATGGCAAAACAGTCCCAATATGTTGCGCGATGTCATGTGACGTCATGAGTTTGACATGTCTGCAGTAGATTATCAGTGTACATCTTCTCTGCTAGCTCCCAATGCTGGAACTGTATGAAGTTTTATTTAATTATATAAGTTAAAGGCCATTACTATCCTTTTTGTATTTTAGGAACTTGAAAGCAAATGCTTTCCTTCCTTCCTTCCTTCCTTCCTTCCCCATTCCGCCCTATCCTGAAAAAACTACACTTTTGGGCAATAAAGATAGCTGGCAGTAAGATCAACAATAACAGAGACAGAACTCAGCGAAGTAACATAGTACATTCTGGGAAAATTATAACTGTCTGTTTTCATTCTATTTTTAATCAAAAAGTTTGGGTTTCAGAGTTCCTAATAATGAATCACGTTTTCTTTTAATCATCCAATCACTGTTGTTAAATTCACTGCAAGATTCTGAATAAAGAGGACAAGTATATACAGCAGCCACGATTTTGTCAAATGGTATATATGTATATCCAAATAACTATAATTTCAAGGTTTTCAAAAGCAATCTGAGCTAGGCATTAGATTTTATTTTATTAACAGATTTAAATATTAAACAACATTAGACACTTCGTATAATGACTAACCTTTTTTAAAACATTAGTGCAATACCAGTGGTGCACCTGGAAAGGGTCAAAAACAGGCTGTTCTTTGCTTCTTAACATTAGATGTAAAGGTCTGATGTTTGCTGGGTTTTCTTCAGAAGTTCCCTCATAAGACAGCTGTTCATTCAAATAATCCTTTAAAAAAGAATTCCAACTGAGTACTAATTACACTGGAGAAGAACAAAGAGGTCAGTTATGTAAATGCATGAAGGATTTAAATTCCTCCTATATATTTTGCAGAAACATAATTAAATAATTGTATCTTTTGTATATAAAAGAAATCTTTTACATAATTCACACTGATGGGATTGTAGCTACTCTACAGCATTATGCGGCACAGTGACTTTGCCACTTGAGCTGCTTGAAACTATAGCAAAGTTAGCAGTGGATTATGTTACAATAGTGTGAGGGGATTCCAACTTGCTTTTTTTGAGCATGGAGTCAGAAGTACCTTGTGAAGTCATGGTTGGCCCATCACTTGTAGCAAAAGCCAAGTTTTTACAGCCTTCCAGAAAGCCAACAGGGTTTGGGCCATCTGGATTTCCATGGGGAGGCTGTTCCACTGGGCACATGCAGTAACAGATAAGGTACATCTGCTAAGATCTTCCTGATGAGATTGTTCCACTGAAGGGATGCTTGAATTTGGTTTTGCCTCAGGACAATGGCAACACTATATGGATAGAGGGGGCATTCAAATCAGTCCCCAATCATGATTGGATCATTCTCTGTTTTGGATTTTTCCATACTGCTCCCACCATGCAAGATTTCAAAGGGAGTTTGGGATTATTTTATCCCAGTTACTACTCCCTCTCACAGTTACTACAAATGGTAGTTGAGCTTCAGCTTCAATAGATTCTGGAAGAAACAAATTATCTGATTCTTTTTAAACAGAATTCAGGCCTGAATATAGCAATAAGAGAGCATTGACTGCATTTGTGGATAACCTTGGAGGAGTCAGGATGACAGTGGTACTCTTATCCTGGCCCTCCCTGATCTGACAATGGTTTTTAGCCACCCTTGATCATGGTATCTTTCTGGGCTGATTTAGAGGGGTGGGATGATGTTGTAGTTTTCTTCCTCCCTCACAGGACTTTTCCAGTTGTTGGGTGGACAGGAAGGTTAAACCCTAGGAATTTGCTTTGTGGGGTACTTCAGGCAGTAAGCTTCTAATCCTATTGAAACTTTACATAAAACCACTGAGTAAAGTCATCAAATGGCATGAGTTGAACTGTCATTGAACTCTGATAATATTAATTGTATATCTCTGCCTCTTTTGATTCTAAGGTTCCTCTTTAGTGTCTGGAAGCTCTGGGGAATCTGAATGGGGAGAAACAGGCTTATTTTCAACCCTAATAAGATTCAATGGTTTTAGGGCCAATATTTCGAGGAACCTTCCATCTTTAGTCCTGGATAGGATGGTACCCACTTCCCCAGGCAGAACTGGAATATAATTTGGAAATCCCCCTGGAATTATGACTCCTATTTAAGAACCAGGTAGAAGCCTTGGATCTGTCCTTAAGTATCATTCAGAAGCTGCACTAGCCCTAATGTGCCAGTGTGAATAGCTATGGCCACATATCATTGCACCTATGCTACACTACCACTTTATGAGTTGCCAATAGACTTCCAGATAAGAATTCAAGGTGCTGAGTGTCAACTGCAAAGCCCTTTGCAGCAGGGGTCCACAACCCCCTGGCCTCAGCCCACTACCAGGTCACAGCCCATTCAGAACCGGGCTGCACAAGTGGCATATGCGCAGCTCCACTTGCGCAAGCAGTGGGTACTTGCAAGATTGGCAGCCACTTGTTCTCGCACACAAAGCTCCATTTGCGCAAGTGGCAGGTGAAAGCACCCGCTACTTGTGCAAATGGAGTTGTGCGCACTCACACACACGCCTGCCACTCACATAGAACCATCTCCTCTCCCCTCCTGCCAGTATGCTAAGCTGGAAAGGTTAGGAACTACTGATTTATGGCACAAGGTTGATTTACCTGCATATATTACTCATATTAATTTACCTGCTTATATTACTCATATTAATTCCTATTGATCACCAGATTCAACAAAGTTGGAATGCTCTTTCTATGACCTTTCTATGAATGGACTCAGGACATATCCTTCTCTCTAGTGGCATCTGCTTTGTGCAACAGTTTTCTCTAAAATTCAGTCTGGCCCAACCTTGTTGGCTTTTTGAAGGTCCCTAGAGATATGACCCTTGAGTTTTAGGAATTGGACTAAGACATTGAATGAGTGATTGGGAGATGTTTTAAAAAGTGCTTTATGGAGTTGAGTGATTGTTCTTGATTGCTCGTTGTTTATTTTTTCTTCCACCTATTTATGCCCCAAATTAAAATGGCAATTCCTTAAATAATGAACAAACTGTACTCAAAGTTACAAATTCCTTTTTTAAGCTTTACTCCTAAATGAAATGATTACAGAAACTAGCACATATGATGTAAAGCTGACAAAAAATTCTATTAGCAATCGTGTTCATTTATATAGTTTTGGAGTACAAGTATACACACGAATCTAATATATCAGTCAGCAGTGGCCCATAACTGAGCAATGACAATATCGTAAGTAACAAATAAAAAATGCTTCAGAAGTCAATTCAAAAATAAAAGTTATCTTATTTACTCATTGGGCAATTTGCACATAGCTGAAATAAATTGACTTTCACTGAAAAAAAAATCAATGATTATGGTTGATAAGTTTATATTTTTTAAAATATAATCTGTACACATTCATATTCTTTTAACTATTACATTAATCTAATTTTCCTTAAAATACAATGGAAATAAAATAAAACAAAAACAAATGGAAACAAAATGATTTTATACATACTTACACGAATGTTTTTTGTGTCAGTGTTAGAAATCAGAAATCAGTTAATGAACCATGACAGAGTTTATATACCTAAATAAAAGGCATATAATGCCCTAAAGTAACTTTTTATAAATAAATGCAGGAAAGCTTAAAGCGAACAGTGTAGCCCAGTGAGGTATTGACTCAGGTATTGACTTTAGGAAGCATTATCACCTCCTTGAGTAACCCTTAGCTGCCAGCAGATGCTGCCTCAGGCCACTACACACCTAATTGCTCGGTAAAAAAGGCCGTTTCCCTACCTCATTGAGCTGGATGATGTGATAAATTTGCCTCAGGTATTCACTGCCACCTGGTTTGTGGCAGATATCCAAGGCCATCATGTTTATTTTCTGCTCAGTCAATTCAAGCTCAATAGTTTCCTCTTCTAAGATCCTACTATCTTTTGCAGTAGTAATTGTACTAAAAAGAAAGCACAAGTATTACAATACGAAGCGATGAATATTGCCGAAAGATAGTGTCTTAATCCAGAAGACCAATATAGTTATCCTGATTTGGGCTCTTCAGTCCTTAGAGTGTGTGATTATATGATAAAATGATAGAAACACAGTTTTGCAAAAATCCTTTAGTGCAACTTTTCAGATATCTTTTTACTGTTCACAACTACCTTTCTGCTTATGTTTTTAAATATATGTGTCCTCTCTTTATGAACAAATATCCCAGTAAAAAGAAAACATAATACTTCAAATTAAAAACATGCTAAACTCTCCTCACTTTATGAAACAGTATCCCTAATAAAAAGAAAACATAACACTTTGATTTAAAAACATGTTTAATGTAAAAATATAAGACAATTAAATGCTTTCTATTATTCTTAACCAAAAAAGCACACTTTCGATAACATACCCTTGGTTTCTTATTTTATTACATTATTTTAAATCCTAATCAACACACCACACATAATCATTATATTAAACAAAGCTTTTAAAAGCTTCTACCTTTTAAAAAAATTCAACATATTATTCACTGAGTAATTTTATAACAATTTTCAATTTGGGAAAACAACAAATTGTTAAAAGCTTGCACTTCCTTTTTGCATGTGACACCTGGGCTGGTTTACCTAAATATTCCCATTCTAATATTAATAATTTAATATATTATGATCCGACTATAAGTTTCAAACTGTATGACAGTATTGCATCAATCCTCAATTAGCAATTTAGAAACTCCAAAGCTATTATAACATTTTTAATTATAGCAGAGCTGACAGTACAATATTCTCAAGGAATACCAAGTATTTATTCTTATGAATACAAGTGCACTCTAGTACCTTAAGTCAACACAGAATTAAGCTTCATTAAATTCAGTTGGGCCCATTCTCAGATAAACATACAAAGGACCGTAGGCACAAATATTAGATTTAAGTAACAAATTTAAGTACATTTAAATTTATTTGCATAACCTATGTACATACATAGATCCCAGTAATTAATATTACAATATAATACATCACTTTAGAACATTCAAAGCAGTGAATAATTTGAAATTATAGTCACTACAATTTAATTCTACAGATATATGCTATCATTACATTTGATCTAAAAGTTTGCAAAGAAATACATCGTTACGACATAGCAAAATTAAAAAGTAGTATTTTGAAGTTGCATAGTAGTGCAGCTGAATGTTATGTCAAGCTGCTTACAGGATGACATTGAAAAAGTTGAGGCCCTCTGACAAATGACTGTTTCAGTGTCAGCACACAAACTGTATCCTTTCCTGTCCATCACTGTGCAGGTGAAGCAAATGATTGGATTCAGTCAGTGTTGTGATTAATGAGTTCCTCTCTAGATTTGGGACTGCCTATCAATCATGTCATTAGGGAGAATGTGCCCTGAAAGAGGCAGACCTCAGCCAAGGAATAACTGCATTCATCTTAATCTTTATATGCACCCAGTCTGGCAACTCAGGGTCACCATAATGAAAAATAATAATGTTCAACTCAACAAATTACATTGAAAAGCAGACATTTCTTTTGAGACTGTGTATTCTCCACAATCTTAGTTGACAAGTTATAATTTTTTTGGGGGGGCGAGGGTTGGGTAACAATAAAGTGAAGGTTATTTTAGTAATAGTTTAAAGTAAGGTACAAATAGACTCTGTCCACTATTTCTATGAATATGAAATTTATGTCTGTTAATTGTATTTTATTAAGCTAAGATTATATTCTTCAAAATATAATCAAAACTACATTTGATACTTTAACTTTCTTAATATATGCAAAAATATACTACACAGTTTATAAAAATACACACAATCAAATTTAATAAATGCATCAGGTAGATAGTAAAAAGGCAATATCCTAACTACAAACTTTCCTTTGTTGCTTAATATTTCCTCGTTTAAATGAAAACTATAATTGTGGGGTTTTTTTCAAGCAGCCATTTATTCAAAATGGAGCTGTGCCAACCAGAAATATGACAAAGTGTCATATTTCCAAAGATGTTCTCCCTGTCTGAGGAAGTTGGCCCTAAATAAGCTAGTTTCCTTTGGAAAGTCGCTGAACACTCATCTTCTTTCTATCCATGCTCACTAATGGAAATCGAAACAACTGCTTATGTTCTTTGGGTAAATGGCAATATAGGAAATCTATTCTTTGAACTTCATCTTTAGTAACAATGAGTTCCAGGATTATCGCAGAATTCTGCACTAACACAATTGCAATGCTGGACTTCCAGTTTTGAGATGGCACTATAGGCACACCTCTCCCTTCTCTCCTGACTAAAGGTTTTCAAACGGCTGTATTATCCGACCCTGTGCATAAAGACTCTGATCAATGAGTAATTAAATTTTTGTATTATATATTATCTTGTTTTAAGTTAAACTTAAATTAAAATTTAAATGTTTTAAGTGAGTCCCAAAAAGATAATAACTAGCTAAATTCCAACTGTGTGTCACTATCTGCTGAGCCAGAAAAGATGGCAAGGAATCTTCAATTATCCTGTTAAGAGAGATCCTGGCTCAAGTACAAGTCTTGAAGCTGATCCAGCAAGATCTGGTTGAGCTTAAGAATGATTTTAAAAAGATTTAAGAAAAAAGTAGATATATATACCAATGTTCATGGAAGAAACTATCCTTGGTGCCTACATCTGGATTCCATGAACAGTCAATATAGAGTGCTGGACTAAGACCTGAGAAAACCTAGTTCAAGTGCGCCCTAATCCATGGACACTCACTAAGTGACTTGCAGCCAGCCACAATATGTCAGCCCGAGCTACCCCACAAAATTCTAGTGGGAAAAATTGGTCAATGGAAGGCAAGATATAAACGCAACTAACTAGTTAACTAACTAAATCTACAATATAATTTTTATCATTGTAGATCAGTGATGGTGAACCTTTTAGAGACTGAGTGCCCAAACTGCAACCCAAAACCCACTTATGCATCATCAAGTGCCGGGTGGGTGTGGCCCATTGGATAGGCATGGCTGTGATGGTAACAGCAGACTGGGTGGGACTAAAAAGTTCAATCAATCAATTCCAACTTTGCAAGATCTTTTTTTCCCCGCAAGGTTGAAATTGACTGATTGAACCTTTTTTTTTTTTTTGCACATGGCGGCGGAGGCCTAAAGCGAAAAGATTTTATAAAACCCAGCTGAAGGCATAGGACTGGGGCGACGGCGTGCGTGCCCACAGAGAGGGCTCTGAGTGCCGCCTCTGGCACCCGTGCCATAGTTTTGCCACCACTGTTGTAGATCATAGTGCAGGAACAATGAAAGGAAACCAGGCCACAAAAGAACACAGTGGCTGGAC